>NW_027530368.1:6467306-6519853 GCF_008692635.1 Crocuta crocuta | reverse complement strand
CTCCTAGAAATAAATAAAACATTAAAAAAAAAAAAAAACTCAGTTGAGTAACCCTAAGAAGAAAAGTGAGAGCAACTGGTTACCCACTCCCTAAATCTTGTCTTGTGCCTGAGCAAAGGCATACCTCCAACAGGCACTTGGAGGTATTAGTTTTCTTTGGTATACAATAAATTATCCCCATTAGTGGCTTAAAACAATTACCTGCTTACCACCTGACAGTTTCCATAGGTCAGGAGCCTGGGCATCGCTTAGGTGAGTTCTCTGCCCGGGGTCTCATTAGGCTGCATTTTCATCTAGAGTTTGGGGTTCTCTCCCAAGCTCACTGATTGTTGGCAAAATTAAAATCCTTGAAGCTATTGAACTGAGGCCTTCAGCTCCTAAAGGCCACCTGCTATTCCTGCCGCATGGCCCTCCGTCCACATGGCAGCTTGTTTGTTCAAGGCTGCATTAGCCTGCTGACTGCCATAAAAATATACTATAGACTGGACAGCTTAAACAACAGAAATTTATTTTCCCACAGTTCTGCAGGCTGGAAACCTGAGATCAGGGTGCCAACATGGTCAAGTTCTGGTGAGAGCTCTCCTGCTGGGTTGCAGACAACCATCTTCTGTGTATTCCCATGATCTCGTCTTCACTCAGGGAGAGCGAGCCAGCCCTTTGGTGTAATAAGGCAATAATAATAAGAGTTGGAACTGGAGGGGGAGAGAGGAAACATTTAGTCCATAACAAAGACTAACAGGAGAATGTCTGTAACTTCTTTCAACTCTGACTTCTAGACCTCCTTTTAAAGGACTCACCTAGTTAGGTCAGGCCCACCTAGGATCATCTCCTTCTTGATTAAGTTAAAGCCAACTGATCAAGGGCCTTAATTAAATCTGCAAAATCCCTTCCACTTTGCCACAGAGCATAACTCATTGTGTTAACAGGTCTCTACATTCAGATGGAGGGGACTATACAGGCTGTGTACACCAGCTGGTAGGTATTTGGGGAGCCATCTCAGAACTATTCCTACCATAACCTATCATTAACCCTGTGGTTTCTTTTCTCTCATGTAATTTTACCCCCAGCACCCTCATCTGTTACTCAGTACCACACATGCACACACACTACTCTTCACAGGCACGTGCAAGTTAGCTGCAGTCATTTGGCCAGTACTTATGGCTCCCTGTGCCCTCCTTTCCTGCACCCAGATCCATCTTGACCAAAAGGACTAGTCTATTAGGGCACAGAGGGAGGCTATGAGAATGGAACTTTTCTCATTCTACCAATTATTAATAGCTATTAGTTTGACCTGATGTCTCTTCTCTAAAGACATTCCCCAAGCATTAACAGTTACAGGAACTAGAAGGCATGGGCGGCTCAGTCGGTTAAGCATCTGACTCTGCATTCAGTTCAGGTCATGATCTCACGGTTTGTAAGTTTGGGCCCTGCACTAGGCTCCACGCTGACAGTGCATAGCCCGCTTGGGATTCTTTCTTTCCCTCTCTCTTTGCTCCTCTCCCACTCACTCTTTCTTTCAAAATAAATAAGTAAACATTGTTTTAAAATAGTTACAGGGACAAGGATCTCTGAGTTTTTAAAGGGCCTACCAGAAACTGATTTTTTTTTAATTTTTTATTTTCTCTAAAATATAGAACTCAATAATACTAAACACCCAATTAAGTGCTTATTAAAACATTTTAACAGAATAAATAACATACTATGGGGCACCTGGGTGACTCAGTCAGTTAAGCGTCCGACTTCAGCTCAGGTAATGATCTCACAGTTTGTAGGTTCAAGCCCCATGTCAGGCTCTGTGCTGACAACTCAGTCTGGAACCTGCTTAGGATTCTGTGTCTCCCTCTCTCTCTGTACCCCCACCCCCACTCAGGCTCTGTCCTCTCTCTTTCTCAAAAATAAATTATAAACATTAAAAAATTTTTAAGAATAAGTAACATATTATTATATTTACATTTTATTCAATGGGAGATGTGAGAATATTTTAGTAAGTCTGATATGATGAAGCATAGGGCTCCAAAAATAAAGGTATGCAGGATCTGTAAGAGCTTCAAGCAGCTTCCTGAGACCCATTTACCCACCAGCACTAGAATTTGTAGGAAAGTGTTACAGAAGAAATATCTCAAAATGGCACTTACTTTACTATACTTCCAACTTTCAAGGTATTTTAGCATTCAAGCTCACTTAAGCCTACCTTTTTCCTTGTGAATAAGAAAAAGAAAATTGAGCTTATTTTTATTTCACACATTGGATAAGAATAACAAATTAAGGTACTTATCTAAAGCTCCAGTAGAATTATGTCAAAGAACATGATCTACTCTCAAACTATAGAATCACAGATTCTGAGCAATGAACAGTTAGGGACCGTCACTGGACAGATGGGAGAGGAAATGTGGTAAGGCCAGGACCACACTAGCCAGTGAGTTAGTACCAGAGACAGGAATCAGAGCTGGTTCACTCCTAACTACGATGCACCTTCTCCATCATCCCAATTATTAATAGCTATTATTTAAAAAGACCTCTTTTTTAATAACTCCAGTGACAGGGAGTTCACTACTAAAGGCAAGGGCAACTCCATTCTGAGCAGCCTTAACTGCTTAACCCTCTAATTTTGTATGTGGTTTTCTACAGGCACATGGAAAAGTATAAGTCACTTCAGAGGCCACTGGGTCTCATATTTGATGATTATCTTTCTCAAATCACTTCTCCCAAATGCTGGTGTCATTAGCATTTAAAGTAAAACTTCTTCCTCATGTGGAACTATCCTGTGCACTGCAAAATGGTTAGCATCACTGCCCCCACCCCGAGCTAAACTCCAGTAGCCCACATACACTCACCCTGTGACAACCTATTCATTGTGACAACAAATGATTTCCCCCCCATATTTCTAAAAACCTTTGGGGAAGGGAAGGATACTGTCCCTGATTGAGAACCACTGTGAGTCTAGGTCAAGACCCCCTGAACGCCTTCAACGATTTACTGTACCAGATATGGTACAGTTGTAGAGTTCTTTATCAGCCCTTGGGATTCTCAGAGCAACTCATGATGGGAGCTTTGTGTCACTATCCTCATGAATACAGCATTACAGAAAGGATGAGACAGGTAATGACAGGAAGTTAACACTGAATAAAAGGAAAACTTTTCCCTGTTTCATATTTAGGAATCTGCCATCTTCCTGCATTCCCATACACTCTCACTTAAAAGCCATCCTCCTGGTAGTCTCTGGTGATTGAAGCATGTGTTGCCAATTAAGTAATTTTGCTGAATTAGGAATCCAAATTACATTGTTTCCCACTCAAACAGCCATCTCTCAATTATTCTGCCAACAGAAGTGCCTTGTAGTTCTTTAAAAATCTTTCACCTTTGGCCATTGTTTTCTTAGCTATTAACAAACTCCAGCTGGATCTTTTGATTTTGATTAAAATTGTTTAAGTCAGAAAGATTGTTAAGACAGAAAATAACCAAAATCCAAATTGCCCTTGAAATTGCTTTGAAATCGGAGCACAACACTGGCATGAGATCATAACATCATCAAGTGTTAGACCACCACATAGTACCTCCAATATCTTGCCCATATATTCCTATAATTTTCTTCATATGATAGCTTGTTGCACTTGGGGAAGCAGAGATCAGTATGCAGTATGGTGGTAAAAGTACGGGCTTCTTGCTTTGAATCTTGGATCTAGTGCTAGCCAGCTGTGTGAGGTACGACACTCCATCAGACCCCCTTGGAGCACTTTCATGGTTTCTGTACAACGGTCTCCTGGCCATTCCTGGTATGGAGTAGTCTGGGGTGGGTTTTTTCCTTTATCTGCTAACTGCCCATAATTCTATTTAGAGAACTGTTTGAAGGCTACTGAAACTGCTTTGTGGTAATAAGGCTCAAAAAGCCAGAAACCTGGGAGTTTATGTCTCCCAACACCACCATCATCCTCCTGATGTGGCCCTTAGCCAGCAACTGACCAGGATAGAAGTATGAAAGCCTAGCTCCTTTGCCATGAGTGAGGACAAGCTCCACAATTTCACTTACATTCCAGAGCCCCACCCCCACCCCCCACTCAATCAGGCTGAGGCTGGTACTTCACCTGTAATTACACCTCTGGTCAGTTTCTTTTCCTCTCTTCTGCTTCTCCTAATTCTTAGAAAAATTCTGTATAAGCCCCCTGTACACAAATCCTCTTCTCCAGATCTGGAATTCCAACCTGAGACAGGCACTTACTATAATTCACACCAAGCAAGGATTTAATAAACATTACTCTTTATTATGTTTGCCATTAATAGCCACTATGAACTTAGTAACACTTCAAAATGAACCTGTATTTTATAAGTCATGACCACTTAAATACATTGGAAAAACAATTACGTATGTGTAAGACATCATAGATGCAGTCTATAACCTGCAGGACAGTCTGGACACACACTACAGTGGTCCTATAGTCTTCAATGGCCCACTTTGGGAAACATGGCTTTCCCAAAGGAAGGAGGGAAACAACCCCCTTACTTCACTGAAAATTAAACCAGGAACAAGAGAAACTATGTGAATGGTCCAAGGCCCAGAGCTAAGGAGTGGCAAGCTGAATCAAAACCCAGGTCTTCTGCCCAGTTCAGTGCCATTTTCACTCTACCCTTTATGTGGTCACTGGCCAGTTTTCAGAGAGCACTAAACCATGGGACCTCAGAAGCCTGCTCACAGCACCGTCAGTAACTCTCCCTCAATAGTTACTAAAGNATCAGTTCTAGTAGGCTTCTGGTGGAGTCTGTTGGGTTTTCTATGTAGAGTATCATGTCGACCCAGACTGGATGTCTTGAGGAAATTATATAGAAGCTTCTGTATTCCAGAAGTTTGTCACTGAGAATGGACAAAAGGCCAAATGCATGAGAAACATAAGAAAATGCCCAGAGAACATCAGGAAGTTGAGATTACCTAGATGTGTAGAACAAATTTAGACATGAGAGGAAATTTAGCAGACATATTTCCTGGTGATTTTCAGTACTGTTCAGGCAGTAGGTTCTTTGGTTCAAACAAACCCTGTCCTGTCAGCCTCCTATCCAACCCTTACTGTCCAAGAGAAGGACCACCTTCTCCAGGCAGCCTCCTGGGATCTTCAGAGTCAAAGTGCTCCTTCCCTGTCTTCCCAGCCACAGCCATTTGTCAAGGCTCCGTTGGCTCCTGCTTCCTTTTCCCCTCACACTGAGGACACTTGAGAATACCTCACCTTCCCATATTGGATAGTTCAATGGGCTCTGTTTCACCCACACTCACACCCTTAGGGGAGCATCTTGCCCACGGTGGATGCTCAATAAAAAGCTCTTGAAGTGGGGACCCCTGAGTTGCTCAGTCCATTAAGCATTCCTGGTTTCAGCTCAGGTCATGATCTCACGGTTCATGGGTTCAAATGCTGCATCAGGCTCTGCACTGACAGGTGGAACCTCATTCAGATTCTCTGTCTCCCCCTCTCTCCCACCTCCCTCTCAAAATAATTAAATAAACTTAAAAAAAAAAAGCTCTTGAAGTGATTGCCTCTAATCACACCACAATATTGATGGCATCAACCAGATCAGGGACTAACAGAACCCATACTGGGCTCCACGCTGAGCATGGAGGCTGCTTAAGGTCCTCCTCTCCCCAACNTCATGCTCCCACTCTCTCTCTCTCTAAAATAATAAAAATAATAAAAACACATGTTGGGCACATTTGGAAGGACTTTGAAGAGAAACAGCCCACATACTTCCATTGCAAGATTTGTTCCTATCTGTAGGAAAAACCATGACATGAATCTGTTTAAACTTATTCAGACAAAGAGCCTTAGGGCAGTTTTAGGAAGCCACTAAGGGGTTATATGTATCAATTGATTGGGGGTATTTATCAGAAGGGGGTGAGGTGAGACTGGAGAATGAGCTTCAACACTGAGGACAAAACCAAACCCTCGTTTTTCCTTCAGACAGGGGATTTTTCTATCTGAGGATAGGCAATACAGAGTAATCCCCAGGAGAAAGGTTTCTGGAAGGGCCTGCCCCTTCTCAGAGGTTCCCAGGGCCAGCCTGTCACAATTAATAAAGTGGTGCACCCAAGGACCTCAAGTACTATAGGCAGGCTAGTGAGATTCCAGACCCACAAACACATCAGGGTCTGGAGAGAGAAACAAACTGCCAAGCACCCTCTGCAGTGTACCTGCACCCTTCAGGGCAGAGGCCAGTGCTTTTTCTGCCTAACTCAGCTCTTTAAAATCCATCCAGCAATGTGAAAAATGCAGATCTGCTGGCATTTTCTAAAAGGAGTGGTTAGGAGGGGCCCTGAGCTAGCCAGGAGAATTACTGCTGTCGGCTTTCTCTCCCATGACTCAGTGGCTTTGTCAGGAACCCAGCCCAGAAAGGAAGGAGAAAAGGACCTAGAAGTGGCCTCTGTCCAGAGATCAATCTCTGAGGGCCCCAGGCGCCCTGCTATTTCTAGTCCCTTTGACACACCACCTCTTAGCCCATCAAAGCCTGCTTTCAGGAGGGATCCCAAGAGCCATGCGTATGGCCTAAAGGCCATGGTTTCCCAAAAGGTATTCACACGTATCAAAAACAGAAAAGGGGGATGGCTGGGTGGCTCAGTCATTTGAGCATCAGACTCTTGATTTCAGCTCAGGTCACAGTCTCACAGTAGTGAGATTGAGCTTTGTGTCGGGCTCCACACTGGAGCCTGATTAAGATTCTCTCTCTCCCTCTAACCTTCCCCCACTCACATGCCCTCTCTCAAAAAATAAATAATTAAAATTTTTTAAAGAAGGAAAAGGGATGTTTTCCCCCAAATGGGTTTGGGATATCCAAAGTTAAAAGATATTTATTCTCAGGGTGCCTGGTTGGCTCAGTTAGAACATGCAACTCTTGATCTCGGGGTTGTAAGTTTGAGACCCACACTGGGTGCAAAGATTACTTCAAAATAAAATCTTTAAAAAAATAAAGATGTTTATTTTTCTTGAGGACTTCTCAGAGCCTTTATAACCTAATGAGATACGGGAGAATTCCAACAATATAATACAGTATATCACATTTCTCCAACATGGCTTAATCATAAAACCCTTTACCCTAGAATTATCTCCCAGAACCAGTGAAATTTAATTCAATGTATTGCTTTTTTACTTCAGCAGGTTCCCAAAGTGTGATCCATGGACACACTTTCAAGGATCCACGAAGTCAAAACTATGTTCATAGCAAGATGGTATTTGTCTTCACTGTGTTGACATGGACATTGATGGTACAAAAGCAGTGAGGGGGAGGGTAAATTGAGGCAGTGGTCTCAAACTATGCTCGTCTTTATACCCCTTACTGTCACATACTCCCAAGAAAGAAAAAAGTTTTACTTCAGAATGTCCTTGATAAACACAGAAAGGCATTAATTTTATTAAATCACCACCACTGAGTATACATATCTTAAATATATTGTGTAAATAAATGAGAAATATATGTAAGGCACATCTGTATACAAAGTACAATGGATGTCTCTAGGAAATGTTCTTGTGCAACTGTTTGAGTTACAAACTGAATTGGTCTTTTTTTTTTTTTTTTTTAATAGGACACCATTCTATTTGACTAACAGACAAACTATGGTTTTACAGATTTGGGTATTTGGCAAACATTTTCTTGGAAATGAATGAAGTGAGCATATCTCAACAAGAAAAACAACTGACAGTGTTTGATGTCAATTATAATATTTGAGCTTTCAAGCAAAAATTAGAATTTTTGAAAACTTGTATGCACCATTATGAGTTTGACAGCTTAACGACTCTTTTAATGAGCTTGATGATGACATTAACAAATGTGGTATTTTGATATGACACAAAATGAAATATGTCAACATTTGGAGGATCTGAATAACTCAGTGAACTAATATTTTCAAAATAATTAATGCATGATGTTACAAAATCTTACGTGGGTATAAAGTCTATTCAAAGTGCAATTCAGACCAGTGTATTTAAACATAACAGAGCATGAAATTTTCATTGCTTGTGTTTCAGATTCTATATGCAACCTTCTAGAAATTACCACTTGTCAAGATTTGTTGTAGTCTCAAAGAAGAATATCCATGAATATCTGAAATGACTATTAATATACTCCTCCCTTTTCTGGCTACAGACTTGTACGAGTTGGATTTTCTTTACCCACTTTAACTAAAGTAACATACCACAACAGATTAAATACAGAGGCAGATGAGAATCCAGCTGCTCCTATTAAACTAGACATCAAAGAAACTTGCAAAAGTATAAAACAATGCCATTCTGAGTCTTACTAGCAAGCGTTTTTTTGTTTTGTTTTGTTTGTTTTGGAAAGTACAGACATTTTTTTCAATAAAAAATGTAATTTTTCTTATAATTGTTTTATTATTGATATTTTTAAATGAATTAATAAATATTTTAGCCTCTTCTCTGACATCTTGGTGTGTGCTGCTGACTGTTTCTCACCATGTCTTCTCACAAGACTTTCAGGATCAAGCGATTCCTGGCCAAGAAACAAAAGCAGAATCCCCAGTGGATTCGGATGAAAACTGGCAATAAAATCAGATACAATTCCAAGAGGCGGCACTAGAGAAGAATGAAGCTGGGTCTATAAGGGATTGTACATGAGATGGCATACGTTTATGCCGCCTGAAAGTCATATGTTCCTATTCCATCACCTCCCTACTACCTGACCAGTAGATCTGGGAAAGTTTTCAGGGAAATGACTTTTCTCCATTATGATGCTTCTGCACCAGTAGGTTGATTCAGTAATAAACATGTGACCTCTTTAGATTGAAAATAAATAAACAAATAAATATTTTAAACATTTCTCATTTTAATTTTTATTATCAGGGATTTGCAAACTTCTCTGTAAAGGTACAAATAAACATGATGGGCTCCATGGTTCATACTCTCTCTGCTACAACTAACCAACTCTACCATTATAGCACTGAGCCACACAGACAACATACAATCAGATGGGCTCGGCTGTGTTCTAATAACATTTTATTTACGAAAAAAAAAAGTCTTGGGCTAGATGTGGCCCATGGACCATAGTTTTTTGACCCCTATATTTTATGATAAATATCAATAGATACAACCAACTTAAAAGCTCTTTGGAGTTCTCACTAATTTATAAGTGTAAAGGGACCCCACAACCAAATGGATTGAAAAATGCTGTTCTACCTGAAGTATGAACACTTTATCATCTTCAAAAGGAAATGTCATACATAGAGAAAGGCAGAGGAGATGTGTTGGGGTGGGAGCACTGCATCCTGGGGTCACCAGCCTGCTCCAGTTCCCTGGGGGGATGGATCCCACAAGCAATGAATGGCTTGGGAAGGTGAGATTCTGAGCACAACTGCACTCCACACCGATATTTCCAGTCACCTCTGGAATCCACTTCATCTAGAAAAAGACTCAGTTTTTGGCCACGTGTGGGGCCACTGCCACTACCATAAGACCATCCAAATGGACGAATAAACAAAATCAATAAAATCCCATCTTCACAAAGACAAAAGTCACAAGATGCCAAAGCACATCCGTAAGATAACCTCCAACCAGCACCAGTGAAACAGCAAGGGGTTCTCTTGCACCTGGCCCCCTGGCAAGACAGGACCACATGGGGGTGAGGGTACTCATCCTCACACAAGCAAAACACATCAAACCTAGATAGCATACAGAAGATTCCTGACTGCTTGGAGCATGCCAGTTATAGAAGACTCAACAGGCTTGGCAAAGGGCTGGCTCCTCAGCCCTCGGTTTTTACTGTGTATTTTAATGCAGGAACAGAGTCACACCTGCAAATCCTATGACAAATGATGTTTTATTAACTTTGAAGAATGCCAACTCATTTCCTGGGTTCCAAGCCAACCTGACATAATTGAGTCCTTTCAACAACCCAAAAAGTTAGTATAATGTCCAAAATATTTCAAGGAATGAACACTTCTTAATTTGTTAATAAGTTCTGTGTCAGTCAGCTCTAATAGGATAAAAGCCTATCATTAAAGACCCAAGGCAAACACAGAGCACCTGCCATCACCTTATTGCCTGCTGGACCTTTTTTCCTTGAGTGTTTTTTTTTTTTTCCTCCTAGCAATGCTTTGTGTGACAAAAAGAGTTTTCTGGTGCCTTTCACACAGCTGGCTCTCCTGTCCACCAATCTTCTGGGTATTTTTAGTTCACTCCTTTGATGATTTTATTGAATCAACATTATCAAGCTGTGAGGTTTTGCAACATGGAATGTCAACACAAACAGATACATCTAGAATGGCAGTGTTCCCTCCCTGCCAGTAGTGAGCATCCCCACCCCTGTCAACACACACACACACACACACACACACACACACACACACACTTGCCTTTCCTCAGTCACAAAGCTATCCAATTGGGCCCTTCTCTTCACAATTCTGTTTTAGCCTCATTGACTGGCAAAACACAGAAGGGTTCCAGCTTTGTCCTTGCTCTTAAAATGGGCAAGATGACCAGAGAAGCAAGGCAAACACAAACTACCCACATGCAAAGAAATGACAGTCTGCCTCTTAAGGGACAGACCAAGCGAACTGTTTGCTTACAGTGGGTAAAAGCAGCCGTGACACAAGAGAGCATAGTCTTGAAAGGTAGAGAAATGTGTCTTCTTAGAGCAGAGTATGTGCAGTGTGGTACCTCAAGTCATGAGGAGAGAGTGTGTTTGTGGGGCTAGGGCAAGAAAAAAGGGAACTGAGACCTGTACCAGAGAATTGCAGTGCATTTGAACTTGAGCAAAGTAATATAGCTCCTCCCTAAGTGGAGGGGGAGCTTTGTGGAGTCAGGAGGTGGTGTCCAGAAAAACTGAGGCCTAGATCATGGAAGAAGGTCCAAAGTCCAGCATGTTAGATGAGACAAGGAGGACACATCACTAAGGTTCTAGCAAAACCAGGGATTTACACCCTCAGCTGACCAGGCAATCTAGGATTTTCAGGTTGACAAGGACAGAGTCACACAGGCCATAATGCTAGTCTACTCTGGGGTAATAGCCTAGTCTACACTTTTTGAATTAACGAGGACAGACTACTTGGCTTTTTTCAACCTATTTTCTCATTTATAAAATGGGATAATAGCTCTGGCTGCCATAACAAAATGCCATTGACAGGGTGCCTTAAACAGAAGTATATTTCTCACAGTTCTGGAGGCTGGAAGTTCAAGATCAGGGTGCCGAAATGGTCAAGTTCTGGGGAGGGACTTCTTTCTGATTTATAAATGGCCACTTCTTCACTGTGTCCTCACATGGTGGAGAGAGAACATGTGAGCACCAGGTCTTTTCCTATCTTATAAGGACACTAACCCACCACCAGGGCTCCAACCTCATAGCCTCTCTCATCTAAACCTCATCAGCTCCCAAAGGCCCATATCCAAAACCATCACATAGGGGTGGGTCAGGGATTTGTTAGCTAAGATGCAACAGGAATTACACAAATAAGAAGACCGAAAGCTATCTGCAGAAGGAAGGAGGGGAAGGGACAAAAAGTAGGGAAAGAATGTGTTTTGTTTTGCAGAAGCAACACTTTCAGCCAAGAGACAGTCACCTAAGTAAGTGTTTCACGTAATAAGCCCTTGTTAGGTGTGTCTCACCTGACAGCCTTTTTTTTTTTTTTAATGTTTTATTTATATCTGAGAGAGAGAGAGTATGAGCAGGGAGGGGTCAGAGAGAGAGGGAGACACAGAATCTGAAGCAGGCTCCAGGCTCTGAGCTGTCAGCACAAAGCCCGACGCAGGGCTCAAACCCACAAACCATGAAATCATGACCTAAGCCAAAGTTGGACGCTTAACTGCCTGAGCCACCCAGGCACCCCTCACCTAACAGCTCTTTACATGAGCCAGTTTGAGCCAAATTGGAGCTGAGGACGTATGCAGAAGCTCCTCTTAATTGTCCAGAAGTTACTTTTAGCTCATTATAATACTAAGATCTCCTCCTATGGACAGAGCTTTCTGCCATGTTTAGAACGTATGATGTATGCTATGGAACTGAAGTGCCTAAGCAGGCTCCCTGCCCCCACCTCTAATACACTGCACAAAAGCTGCCTGTACTAACCCCAGAGGGAGACAATGCTTTGTGAGCTATCTCCCCATTTCTTTACTTCTAACCAGCAATGAAAATTCTTTGCTTTTACCATCTCCTTGGGTTGTGTTCAATTTGATGAAACCCAAATAGCAAACCCCTTAAGTCTGGTTAGACTTCACATACAAAGTTGGAGGAGACACAAACATTCAGTGCACAGCAAATGCCTACCACAGAGAGCTGTGATGATTCAGTGAAGTTTACACACACAGGGCCAATTCAGCACAGTGCCTAGCACATCACTGGAACTCATTAAAGATGACTATTTTTCTTATTCTTATTTGTTTTAGGGAGTGAGCAGAGGAAGTATTTCTATAAGCCAGCACCACTGTGCACCCAGAGGTGTGTTTGGCAGGTAGTTGCGATGGTATTTCAAACAGGAATCTGTTGCCTTTTACTGGAAGGTGGCCAGGCCTTGCCCTCTGGTCCCAGAAACCCACATTCCCCATGTCCATGTCACAGGTTCTACACAGAGGTCAGAATTACTGGAGAAGGCAGTCTTCCATATGGCCTGGTGTCAGCGCCTCCTTGGCAACCAGATAAAGACAAGGATCCTCTCTGAGTGTAAGAATCTAGGCAGGAGCCTGTGACTAGACGGCGAGGTATCCTCACTTTGTCTTTTCCCCCATAACATGGACGAGTGGTTCTCAAACTTGAGTGTAAACCAGAATACCCTGGAAAACAACCCAGATTTCTGAGCTCCACCTCCAGAGTTTATGACTCAGCAGGTCTGAGATGGGCTGAGACCTGAGAATCTGCATTTCTAACTAGTTTCCAGATGATGGTGACGTNGTAAACCAGAATACCCTGGAAAACAACCCAGATTTCTGAGCTCCACCTCCAGAGTTTATGACTCAGCAGGTCTGAGATGGGCCTGAGAATCTGCATTTCTAACTAGTTTCCAGATGATGGTGACGCTACTGGTTTTGTAACTACACTTTTGAGAATCACTGAAGTAGACTGTGAAACAGAAGCTCCAGTAGCTTATTTCCCAAAACAGTCGAATAATTTTAATAATAGGCTGACATTCCAGTAACTTCTATGCCATCCCCCAAGCAAGATTCCAAATTGAGGATAAAATCAGCCACTGCAGTTTTCAACCCCGGAAAAGGAGGCGTCACTTTGAAAAGTAGAAATGATCTCTCATTATATTTTAGGTTAGAAAAAAGTAAAGCTCAGACAAGTTTAGAATATGTTCCCAGGGTGTACAAGAGGAATTGTCAAGCTTTTGAAAACTAGAATTTGAATGGCAGGAGGGGTCGGAATTCTAAACTATCAACTAGATGATAATCTATCCCTTTTTCCCCAGCATCTTCTCTGACTTTGGACAGTCTTATCTTATCTCTGACACCTGGTGTGAAAACAAAGTATGTCAAACACTTGTTCAATTCCCACCCTTATGTTGCTCTAGGAAATAATTTGATTGACTCTTGTTTGTGCAAAGAATTCTTGGCTTCCTGTCTCCGTCTGGTTTTGAATTTCTCACTGCACCAAACTGGAAGCACAGCAGGTAGAAACATCAAATGCTTTTTATCCACCTGCACAACACTGAAGGCAATCCCCAGGGAATTCCTGCTGCTCACTGTATTTCCAGATTTTTGCCCCTCCACCCAGGCTTGACGTGGTGTACAGGTTTATTGGGCCTCTCCGTGTCAATACATTTCTCTGATGTATACCAAGCCAGGCTCAGCCGTTTCTTAGACACCCTAATCACTTAATCTTTACTTGTTCTTTATGGGAGAGTAGGCTGTTGCCACAGCTATGCTTGCCAGTGGTCTGTTCCCTTCCCTTCACAGAGAGGTTTGAACCCACAGACCTGAACACAAAGGCATAACTATATACCATAAAACGACTTTTACTCAGTTTTACAACTTGGATTTTTCAATCCAGGACCCAGGTCTTTATGGAGTCCCTCTTCCTGAAGAAACTCGGTGGCACCTTCCCAGGTTCCATCAGGACACGAGCCTTCTCTAAAGACATTAGCTTCTCTCAAAATAAGCACCACCACCAGTGAACCCATAAAAGAATTCTTCTAATATAGTCCTTTTATTCTTATTTTACGGTGCAGAGGTAACTCCAACACAAAAGGGGGTAACTTTAAAGATTTTTTTCAGGTCTTCAATCTGTGTTTTCCCTCCTGTTGGGTGATCAGAAAGCCTTCAAGTACCCTAAACAAACTTGCCATATTCGACCCATATGCACTTGATCTAACTCAATGGTTCTCAATTGGGGGGCAAGTCTGGCTCCTAGGGACATTTGGCAACATTCAAAGACATTTTTGGTTATTCCAATTGGGGTGAGGGATACTTCTGACATCTAGTGGGTAGAAACCAAGGATCTACACCAAGGAAACTAAACATCCTACAAAGCTCAAAACAGCCCCACAACAAAGTATTACCCAGCTCCAAATGTCAGCGGTGCCAAACTGGAGAAACCCTGATAAATGACTGCCCAGAGGGAATGGACAACCCTACTCCCAAATACTCAGTTCCTGTGAACAGGAGAGTAATGAACAGAATTTCTGGCAAAATTTCCAACCTAGAGAAAGCTCCTAGAATAGCAGCGATTCTTCACATTCAAATGAAAAGAATAAGAATTTGAAATTATGGCATCATCCTTGGAAGATGGGAACCTTAAGTTATGTCCTCCTAGAAAGAAAAAGTATACGTAGTTCATTTAGGAGGTAATCCCAAGAAAACTCAGTAGGGGAGTAGAGAAGTAAGATAGGAAGGGGGGAAGTCATTCGAGGGAGTCGTCATCAAACAAGTTACTACTGTAAACAACAGAAGCTTAATCCTACCAGAGAATGCTGGGAAAGACCTAGAACACTGTGTTTAGTTATCCCAACTGAGAGCCAAGGAAATAGCCATTTACTAGCACATCCTGTCAGTCACATTGAGGGCTCCCAAGGGCAACTGATTCCTCAGCACTTGTAGCTGGCCCAAACACAGGTACAGTTTGCCCACAAGCAAAATCCTCACTCAAAAACTCTCAGGTGCTGACCGTTGAAATCAAGCTGGTGCATGAAACAGATAGACCTAAGTAGCTAAGGATGAATCTTCTACAGTGGGATTGCTAGATGTGCTCGTTTTTTACATCATATTTCTCTCATGTTTGGACACTTACAATGAGCTTTTATTACATCAGTAGAAGAAGAAAATGCTTAAAACCTACAATACCAGAGGGAAATTCAAAAAGCATAATTAAATGATAGGAGCAAACATAGCTTTTGGTAATAGTTAAGCTCTACAATTTAAAATTAAGAACAAGGCAATTCAAAATCATACTTTACCCAACATGAGATAGAGGTGATCTAACATGCAGTGTTGGTAGCACCGTCACTGTAGATCCGCCATCTCAATGTGCCACAAAGCTCTGTCTGCATAAAGTTCCTGGACTGGACAGGATGAGGAAGCCAAGGCAGAGGTCCTGGTTTCCTAAACTTCATGCCCGGGCTTGTAATACCTGTCTATAAAACTTGAAAATTCGTACTTATAAAAAGTATTGCCCCAAGTTTCAATTAAAAAAAAAAAATCTATTAACAAAGTAACTCAAGCAGAGACAAGAATGTTCCAGGAAAATTAACTGATTTCAGTCAAAGTTGGAGCATTGAAGCTACACAGTCCATTTGACAAGACCTCACTTTCCAAAGTCTGGTGTTTTAACAATTCATATACAACATAACTAGGAACTCTAAGCCTTATCAACCATCAAATATTGTCACCTTCTTTTTTTGCATTACTTTTTAATGCCCAAGAATCTGAACCTCCACTAATACTTATAAAAGAAACTGAACTTGTTTCAACTGTATTAAATAACACAAGATGAACTAATTTCAATTATAATACTATTCAAAACATTCAATATTAGTCTGGAATTAATTGTAGTACTTTTCCTATCAAAAGAAAGATCAGTTATTCTATACTTATTAAAAAGTATTTAAAGAGGGGCGCCTGGGTGGCTTAGTCGGTTAAGCATCCGACTTTCGCTTAGGTCATGATCTCGCGGTTCATGGGTTCGAGCCCCGCGTCGGGCTCTGTGCTGACTGCCAGCTCAGAGCCTGGAGCCTGTTTCAGAGTCTGTGATTCCCTCTCTCTCTGACCCTCGCCTGCTCACGCTGTCTCTCTCTCTCTCCTAGAAACAAATAAAACATTAAAAAATTTTTTTAAAAAAGTATTTAAAGAAAATTTTCATATTTGAACAGTACCTCAGAAAATAATAATTACTTATTGATGTATATATTCATTTATTCACTACTTAGCTCCAATTTAAAAGATCAATCATAACTATGTGGGAAGGATAAAGTACGGAGATTTTTGTGATGTCAGATAAGAATGATATTACTAAAGCCCAAAACAATATACAACACACACACACTTTTGTCTTTTTAGATTAATAAACATATTTCAGACATTTTCATTCACATAAAATATGTATCATTTTAACTAGAAACAGCCATCTTTTTAAAATATTAACTATTTAATAATTAATTAAAAATAAGGAGGTTCTTAAAAAGTAGACCATGAATAGATTATTTCTACAGTATCAACTCAAGAACTTAAAATATCAGCATGTCACTGCAGAGCAAAAAGCACATTCCAACGAAAATAAGTCTCAGAGGACAGTTCTTCTTTTGCTTATTCCCAACACCAGATATGTGGGTCACCTCATCCAAGAATCTATGGATAAACGTTACCTTAAAGAGTCCTTTAAGCTAAAACTTAAAGAAGGCAAAATATAACTTCATGAGAGTGGCTAAAACTCACATTCTAATATGTAAAAGACAAACATTTTCTATGGCTGACCCAGAGCAAAATGTAAAGAGCAAATGTGTTCTGATATCTGCTTCCTCCTCTTACCACCATGGTCAAGAACTCAAGTCTTCAGCCTGACCCTTTCCGGACCCTTCATCTTCTTAGGTGTGTCTCATGATCATGACACTTTTCTCCTATGTCATCACTGCACTGAAATTTCTGTTTATTTTTTTTAAGTCATCTTACAAATGGGTGATCATTTCAAAACTTCTTTTGTACACTGTACTCAAGGTGGTGCAGAGAAGTGATGCTTTCATTCACCACCCTACTCCATAAAGAAAGCAATGATAAAGTGTAAAGACAGAGAAACAAAAGTATAAACTTGGTCCCAAAAGCCAGGAAAAAACCTCTATGGACCAGAAAAGAATATAAATGCTAAGCAGTAAACTGGGCTGAAGCTGCAGACTTATTGGGGTCATGACAAAAGTATGTAGCAGACCACCTGCAAAGGCCACTGGTCAAAGACTGAACAACTGGAACATCAAAAAGAGTAATACCTACAAAAAACTGAAACACAGTAAAACTGAAAAATCCAGAGTTGATAATGATACTTTTTTCAAGTTTATTTATTTTGAGTGAGACAGAGAGCATGCAAGCAGGAAAGAGGCAGAGAGAGAGGAAGAGAGAGACAATCCCAAGCAGGCTCTGCACTGTCAGCACAAAGATCAATGCAGGGCCCGAACCCCAGAACCTGGGATCACGACCAGAGCCAAAATCAAGAGTGAGATGCTTAACCAAATGAGCCACCCAAGTGCCCCAACAATGATACTTTTTAAAAAATTAGTTACTTCTTGAAAATTCTAGAGAATCAGGATACCTGGGTGGCTCAGTCAGCTGAGCATCTGACTTCAGCGTTTGTGAGTTTAAGCCCCACATCAGGGTCACGGCTGTTGGCCTATCATCACAGAACCCACTTCAGATCCTCTGTCCTCCTCTTTCTGCCCCTCCCCTGCTTGAGCTCTCTCAAAAATAAACATTAAAAGAAGGGGAAAAAGTGGAAAAGTAGGGGAATCCAAAGTTCCCTCATCTTTCTAACACTGCAGTGTTGAGGCCAAAGGACTTTGAACTCCAAGAGTCTGGACAGCAAAGTGACAAAGATGCCTCCAGGGACCCACCGGGACCACCTGACAGGCCATAGGTGTGTGACTGCGAACGGGGAGAGATGAAACGGGTAGCAGAGGAACAGAAGGGAGGGGTCCCCTTCTGCGGAGTGACAAAGGGAAGAGAAAGAGAGGCTGGGGAAGTGTAGGACTGTATCTGGACAAGAGAAAAACCACGATGGGGACAGAGAAAGAGTCAATCTCTAACTGTGGAACTTTCTCCGGATTGGGACCAGCTGCCTTGTTTGCATAGCTGGGAAGAAGAAGGGGAGCCGGTCCCAGGCTCCATAACTAGTTAAGAGACACAGTCCACAGTGGGAGAAAGCAGTCCCCTCCCTGAAGTGCTGTGGGAAGAAGGTATATAGCCATTCAAAGGACAAAGACCCTGCCTCTGCCTGCCAGCCATAGACCATACATCAGGCAGAAGGAGTGGCACTTCCCTAAACTGGGGCAGAAGGAGTGGGAACCTTAAAGATCATGGTTTAAGTCCCAGCTGAGCACCAGGAAGATGGGGGAGTCATGGAGTGGGACAAACCGCACACGGTGTGGGGCAGCTCTTCCCCAGAACCGGGGTACCTGGAGTAGGACTCTTTAAGACATCAGGGTTTAAGTCCCAGCCAAGCGCCAGGGAAGCACAGGAGTCAGCAGAGTGGGACAAACTACCTCATTACACCTGCAACACAGTAAGGATGGCTTGAATAGAGTGGCTTGGGACACCTGGTCTGTAGAGGAGAGATGGGGGTGTCACCTTCTCCCCATCACCAACAAGGTGGGGCTTTAGGGAACAGACAGTAGGCCCACAGGGGAGGTGGGACAGCCTACTCCAAACCACGCCCCTCCACATGCGGTAACTGCATATCTACTGAAGCAGGATTGAAGCTGAGGAACCGGACAGCCCCTCCTCCAAACCAGCACTGTTGCATTGCCTGGTTTAATTTTTGGACAATTCATATTGAATTTATATATATTATATATAATATATACATAATATATATAAATTCTTCCTTTTCTCCTTATCTCTTCCCTCCTCTAGTCTGGTTACTCTCCTGGTTGGTTTGTTTAAGCAAACATATTTAATCTATTCTCTTTATACATGTTCTACACCTCCTTCTTTACTTTCCTTTCTGTCTCTCTGGATTAAGCTGTATAGTGTCTTTGTCTGGTCATTTTCATCCTCTTTTCTTCTTCCCCCCACCCCTGTCATTTCTCTCTTTGTATGGGATAAGGCCTTTCCACCAGCACCGCCTCCACCCTCCTGTTTACTTGTAGCTGGTGTTTCTGGATTTTTGAGTTTTTGTTGGTTTGTTTTGTTTTTTGTTTTCCTTTCCAGGCCTATTTCAACAAACAAATCAAAGCACACCTGGTAGAGGGTCCAAAACATCACTACAGTAGGGAGATAAAGTAACCAAAGTCACCACAACAGAGGGAAAGTAACACACTCAAAAAAACACCTCCTGAAGGGCCAGGTCCTGAACAGTGTATGACCCCTTTTTAGTATAGTAGTGCTCACAGGTACAGGGCACATAACAAGCTTTTAAAACACATAAGGGACAGAAAACTAGCCAAAATGACAAAATGGAAGAATTCTCCTCAAAAGAAATTCCAGGAAGAGGTGACAACTAAATAATTGATCAAAACAGATATAAACAATATAACTGAACAAGAATTTAGAATAATAGCCATAAGATTAATTGCTGGGTTGGAAAAAACATAGAAGACAGGAGATAATCTATTGCTGCAGAAATCAAGGAACTAAAAACCAGTCATGGTGAATTAAAAAATGCTGTAAATAGGTGTAAAATAAACTAGAGGTGGTGACAGTGAGGACTGAAGAGACAGAGGGGAGAACAGGTGAAACAGAAGATAAAATAATGGAAAAAGATAAAGCTGAGAAAAAGAGATTAAAAAAATTCTGATCCACAAGGGGAGAATTAGAGAACTAAGTGATTTGGTGAAATGGAATAATATCTGTATCATAGGAGTTCCATAAGAAGAGAAAAAGGGGCAGAAGGTGTACTTGAACAAAATAGCTGAGAACTTCCCCAATGTGGGGAAAGAAACAAATTTTGAAATCCAGGAGGCACAAAGAACTCCCTTCAGATGTAACTTGAATTCATCTTCTGCAAGACATATAGTGAAACTGACAAAATACAAAGTTAAAGAGAGAAGTCTGAAAGCAGCGAGGGACAAACAAGACTTAACTTACAAAGGTAGACACATAAGGGTAGTAGAAGACCTCTCTTGAGACTTGGCAGGCCAGAAAGGAGTGGCAGGAAATTTTCAATGTGCTGAATAGGAAAAATATGCAGCCAAAAATCCTTTATCCAGCAAACCCGTCATTCAGAATAGAAGGTCCCAACCAAAACTGAAAGAATTCATCACCATTAAATCAGCCCTACAAGAGATCCTAAGGAGGACTCTTGCATTGAGTGGAAAATTGCAAAGACCACGAAGGACCAGAGACATCACTACCAGCATGACCTACAGATAACACAATGACTCTAAATCCATATCTTTCAATAATAACACTTAATGTAAATGGACTAAATGCTCCAATCAAAAGACCTAGGGTATCAGAATGGATTAAAAAAAAAAAACAAGACCTGTCTATTTGCTGTCTACAAGAGACCCATTTTAGACATGAGGACATCTTCAGATTGAAAGTAAGGGGATGGAGAACCATCTATCATGCTACTGGAATCAAAAGAGAGCTGGAGTAGCCATACTTGTATCAGACAAACTGGACTTTGAAGTAAAGGCTGTAACAAGAGATGAAGAAGGGCATTACATCATAATTATGGAGTCTATCCACCAAAATTATGGAGTCTATCCACCAAGAAGAGCTAACAGTTATAAATGTTTATGCACCAAATTCAGAACACCCAAATTTATAAAACAATTAATCATGAACATAAGCAATCTTATTGGTAAGAATGTGATAATTGCAGAAGACTTTAATAATCTACTTACAGCAATGGACAGGTCATCCAGACAGAAAACCAATAAAGAAACAATGGCCCTCAACGATACACTAGACCAGATGGACTTGACAGATACATTCAGAACTTTTCATCCTAAAGTAGGAGAATACACATTCTTCTTGAGTGCACAAGAACATTCTTCAAGATAGATCACACACTGGGTCACAAAACATCCCTCAATAAATATAAAAGAATTGAGATCATAGCATGCACATTTTCAGATCACAACGCTGCTATGAAACTTGCAATCAACCACAGAAAAAGTTTGGAAAACCTCCAAATACATGGAGGTTAAAGAACACCCTACTAAAGAATGAATGGGCCAAACAGGCAATGAAAGAAGAAATTTAAAAATAAATAGAAACAAATGAAAATGAAAACACAACAGCCCAAAACCCTCTGGGATGCAGCAAAGGCAGTCCTAAGAGGAAAATACATTGCAATCCGGGCCTATTTCAAGAAACAAGAAAAATCCCAAACACAAAATCTAAGAGCACACCTAAAGAACTGGAAGCAGAACAACAAAGAAACCCCAAGGCCAGCAGAAGAAGAGAAATAATAAAGTTCAGAGCAGAAATAAACAATACAGAATACCAAAAAACAGTAGAACAGATCAATGAAACTAAATTCCTAACCCCCTAGCCAGACTTCTCAAAAATAAAAGAGCAAGGACCCAAATAGATAAAATCACAAACAAATATGGATTTATCACAACTAATCCCTCAGAAATACAAGCAATTATCAGAGAATACTATGAAAAATTATATGTCAACAAACAAAACAACCTCAAATAATTGGACAAATTCTTAGATACACACCACCAAAACTCAATCAGGAAGAAATAGAAAATTTAACATACCCATTACTGGTGAAGAAATTGAATCAATTATCAAAAATCTCCCAACAGATAAGAGTCCTGGGCCAACTAGCTTCCCAGGGGAATTCTACCAGACACTTAAAGCAGAATTAATACCTATCTTTCTCAAGCTGTTTCAAAAAATTGAAATGGAAGGAAAACTCATTTTACGAAGTCAGCATTACCTTGACTCCCAAACCAGACAGAGATCCCACAAAAAATGAGAATTACAGACCAATATCCCTGATGAAAATGTATGCAAAACTTCTCAACAAGATATTAGCAAATCAAACTCAACAGCATATAAAAAGAATTATTCACCATGCTCAAGTGGGATTCATTTCTGGGGTGCAGGGCTGGTTAAATATTCACAAATCAGTCAATGTGATACATCACATTAATAAAAGAAAGGATAAGAACCGTATGATCCTGTCAATAGATGCAGAAAAAGCACTTGACAAAATACAGCATCCTTTCTTAATAAAAACTCTCAAGAAAGGATACAAGGAACATACCTAAACATCATAAAAGCCATATGAAAAGTCCACAGCTAATATCATCCTCAATGGGGAAAATCTGGGAGCTTTCTCCCTGAGATCAGGAAGACGACAGGGATGTCCACTCTCACCACTGTTGTTTAACACAGTATTGGAAGTCCTAACATCAGCAATCAGACAACAAAATGAAATAAAAGGCATCAAAATTGGCAAAGCAGTCAAGCTTTCACTTTTCATAGACAACATGATACTTTACACGGAAAACCTGAAAGGCTCCACCAAAAGGGTGCTAGAACTGATACATGAATTTAGCAAAGTCACAAGGTACAAAATCAATGTATAGAAATCACTGCATTTCTATACATCAATAATGAAGCAACAGAAAGAGAAATCAAGAAATTGATCCCATTTACAATTGTACCAAGACCCACAAAATACCTAGGAATAAATGTAACCAAAGATATAAAAGATCTATATGTTGAAAACCATAGAAAACTTATGAACAAAATTGAAGACACAAAGAAATGGAAAAACATTCTGTGCTTGTGGATCGAAAGAATNAACAATCAACAAATCTAAAAGACAACCAACAGAATGGGAAAAGATATCTGCAGATGATATATTGAATGAAGGGTTAATATCCAAGATCTATAAAGAACTTACCAAATCCAACACCTAAAAAACAAATAATCCAGTGAAAAANAGACAATCTCTTCAGCAAATGCTGCTGGGAGAACTGGACAGCAACATGCAGAAGAATGAAACTAGATTATTTTCTCACACCATACACAAAAATAAACTCAAAATGGATAAAAGACCTGAATGTGAGACAGGAAACCATCAAATCCCTAGAGGAGAAAGCAGGCAACAACTTCTTTGACCTCAACGGCAGCAATTTCTTGCTTGACACATCCCCAAAGGCAAGGGAATTAAAAGTAAAAATGAATTATTGGGACCTCATCAAGATAAAAAGCTTCTGTACTGTAAAAGAAACAATCAACAAATCTAAAAGACAACCAACAGAATGGGAAAAGATATCTGCAGATGATATATTGAATGAAGGGTTAATATCCAAGATCTATAAAGAACTTACCAAATCCAACACCTAAAAAACAAATAATCCAGTGAAAAAAAATGGGCAGAAGACATGAATAGACACTTTTCCAAAGACAACATCCAGAGGGCTAACAGACACATGAAAAGATGATCAATGTCACTCATCATCAAGGAAATCAAAACCACAATGAGATAACACCTCACACTGATCAGAGTGGCTAAAATGAACAACTCAGGAAACTACAGATGCTGGCACAGATGTGGAGAAATGGGAACCCTCTTGCACTGTTCATGGTAATGCAAACTGATGCAGCCACTCTGGAAAATAGTGTGGTGGTTCCTCAAAAAATTAAAAATAGAACTACCCCACGATCCAGCAACAGCACTACAAGGAATTTATCCAAAGGATACAGGAGTGCTGATACACAGGGGCACACATACCCCAATGTTCATAGCAGCACTCTCAACAATAGCCAAATTATGGAAAGAGCCTAAATGTCCATCAACTGATGAACAGATAAAAAAGACGTGGGGGCGCCTGGGTGGCTCCATCGGTTAAGCGTCCGACTAGGCTCAGGTCATGATCTCACGGTTCGTGGGTTCGAGCCCCGCGTCGGGCTCTGTGCTGACAGCTAGGAGCCTGGAGTCTGCTCCAGATTCTGTGTCTCCCTCTCTCTCTGAACCTCCCCTGCTCACGCTGTCTGTCTGTCTCTCTCTCTCTCTCAGAAATGAATAAAATATTTTTAAAAATTAAAAAAAAAGATGTAGTTTATATATACAATGGAATCCTACTTGGCAGTGAGAAAGAATGAAATCATTCCATTTGCAGCAACATGGATGGAACTGGAAGGTATTACGCTGAGTGAAATAAGTCAGTCAGAGAAAGACACATATCATATGTTTTCATTCATATGTGGATCTTAAGAAACTTAACAGAAGACCATGGGGGGAGGGAAGGGGGAAAAACAGTTACATAGAGGGAGGGGGGCAAACCATAAAAGGCTCTTAAATACAAAGAACAATCTGAGGGTTGATGGTGGGGGTGGGGGAGAGGGGAAAATAGGTGATGGGCATTGAGGAAGGCACTTATTGGGATGAGCACTGGGTGCTGTATGTAAGTGATGAACCACAGGAATCCACCCCAAGAATGAAGAGCACACTCTATACACTGTATGTTAGCCCATTTGACAATAAATTACATTTAAAAATAATAATAAAAATAAACTGTAAAAAAAGAAAATTCTAGAGAATCAATTCATTATTCTAAAGGCTGACAAAGGAAAGCAATCAAGTATTTCTTCTGCCTTTCCATACAAACTATACATCAGGGTAACAATAGTTGATGAGAGAAAATTTCTTTAGGAAAGGAGTTTCACCTAATAAGTAAGAAATAATAAAATTAGAATATCACCATTTGCAACTCCTAATGAAATAATGTATATGGGAAGTTACCACCAATGGCGGCTAAAACCAGCAGGTGAACAACTGATCAATCTTAGTATCATGAAAATAGAGTTACCATGTGTCTTTTCTAGGGTGCCACAGGAAGTACATACACCACCATCTATTAAGCGTTCTTACAAAAAAAGTCATAGCCCAATCTCATCGAGTCTCATCTAGATCGATTACTCTTTTAGAGGAACATATTAAACCACATCATGGAGAAAAAGAGAAACTATACACTAATTTCTTGATAAATTCTAAGAAAACAGGAAGAGAGATTTGAAAACTTTGTATGTATTTGATGATTTAGAGACGTAGCATCAATTTTTTTTTTACCTATGATAACTATATGATGGTTATACTTTAAAAAGACTTCTACTGGGCATTTACAGATGATATGATACAATGTCTAATTTTACCTCAAAATAATCCATTGCAGGAGGGAGAGGGGGCAATAGAGGAAATGAAGCAGACCATATGCTGAGAATTGGAGAAGTTATTTCATTAGCTGATAGTATGGAGAAGAAAAGTGAGAGGCTGCTCAGACACTGAATGGTATTTCTTTGCTGGTCAGTGTGGTTCAGCATCAGCATCACCTGCCAGCTTGTTAGAAATGCTGAATCTTAGCCATATGCCAGACCTCCTCAATCAGAAACCTCACTGAACAATGTCACTTGGTAATTTGTGTGCACAGTAAAGTTTGAGAAGTACTTTTGTAGATCACTTTGAAGAGAATTATTATCTTCCGAACCATGAACTGCTATCCTTTTCCATTTATTTAAGTCTATCCTAATGGCTCTCAGTGATTTTTTATAGTTTCCTGAAGAGAAGCTGTTTTTATTCAACTGGGGCTGCCATAAAGAAATATCACAGACTGGGGGGCTTAACAACAGAAATTTATGTTTTCACAGTTCTGAAGGTTAGAAGTCCAAGATCAAGGTGTAGTCATCTCGGTCCTTGGGGAGCCTCTCTTCCTGGCTTGCAGGCAAACTCTTTGTCCTTACACACCCTCTCCTCTGAGAAAGAGCAGAGACAGCAAGCAGCAACAGAGCTCTTTGATGTCTCTTCTTGTAAGGACACTAATCCTATTGGATTAGGGCTCCACCCATATGACTTCATTCAACTTTAATTATTTCTTTAGAGGCCCTATCTCCAAATACAGCCACAGGGGGTGCGAGAAGAGAGGGACAGGTGCTAAGATTTCAATATGAATGGGGGCAGGAAGGGAGCAGAGGTGGGGACACAAACATTCAGTCCATAACAGGACTTGCACCAAGTTTTTTGCATTTATTCCTTAAAAAATTTTAATATAAGTGATTTAGAAGTATAATAATGTATTTGTAGACTCTTTTAAATTTTCTAAGTGCATAATCCTGTCATCTTCAAATAAAGGCAGTTTTCTTATTTTTCGGTCTTTACACCTTTTACTTTTTCCTTACCTTTTTCCCCAAACTCAAAGGGAAAGTATGAAGTTTGCAGCAGGATTTTAGTAATTACCCTTCTCAGACTGAGGATGTTCACATCTATCCCTAGCTTACCCACAGATTTTATCATGAATGAATGCCAAATTTCATCAAACGCTTATTTTGCATCTACTGAGATGATCTATGGCAATGCCCCCCTCCCCTTTCCATTCCTAGTACTGGTTATCTGTACCTTACCTATTGTTTCTTTGGTCTTTACTGCTAAGGATTTTGTTAATTTTATTAATATTTTTATTATTAAAATATTCACTGACTTTCTCTATTGTACCTGTGTTTTCTATTTCATAGATTTCTACTCCTCATTACCTCTTTTTCCCTCCTTCGTCTCTGGATATAATCTGCTCTTTTTTCCAGATTCTTGAGGTAAAAGTTTAGATTACTGGTTCAGATTTTCTTCTTTTTAAATATAAACATATTAAAGATATGTTTCCTTCTATGTATTATGTTATCTGCATTTCATACATTATATCCCATCTTCATTCAATTCAGAATATTTTCTGATTTTTATTATGATTTCTTCTTCAGCTCACAGATTATTTAGAAGTATAATTCTTAATTTTCAAATATATGGGAAATTTCTAGTAATCTTTCTCTAGTTAATTATCTAGTTACCTTCTAAGTTTATGTTGTGACCAGAGAATTTACTTTACGGTCTATGGTCAATTAAAAAAAAAAAAAGTTGCATGTGGGTTTGGAAAGAATTCTACAGATATTCAGTGCAGTATTCTATATGTCAATCAGGTCATTTATTAATTATGTTACTCAAAATTTCCACACCTTTATAATTTTTCTGCTTATTCTATGTTAACAATATGTTACCCTCAATAACTAAGAGTCAGTTTTCCTACTACAGTTAGTTTCTATCAATTTTAGCTTTATATATTTGATACTATGTTATTACACACAAAATAAGAATTGTTATATCTTTCTGGTATATCAAAACTTTACCATCCTTTTAATTTTTCTGTATCCTTATGTTTTAGACAGATCTCTTGAAATTTTAATAGAGTTGATAATTTTAGTCCATTTATATTTAATGTAATGACTAATTCTTTTAGATATTAAGTCCACTATCTTAGTAAGTACTCTTTACTTGTCCTGCTCATTCTGTGGTTCTTTTTTCCTACCTTTCAGATTTGATTTTTTATAGTAAGTTTTATTATCCCAACTTCTTGCCCATTATATACTCTTTCAGTTGTGATTCTACATAGAAAGCTGCATCCTTTAACATACAAAAATCTGATACTAATTACTGCTTTTACCCTTTGATGGACAAAATACCTTAGAATGCTTTAATTCCATGTATCTCCCCTTAACAAGATTAAGTGCCATTTTGTCATGTATTTTACAAGGTTTTATTTATTTATTTAAAATGCCATAAGACATTGTTATTACTGTCTTATACAATTAACATTGCTTTAGAATTACCAATATACTGTCTTTTGGGAGGATCTTCATTTTCCCCAAACTTCCATCTGAATTTTCTTCTGCCTAAAGAAACCTTTTTAGAATTTTCTGTGTGTGTGAATCTGCTGACAAATTCTCTAAATTTAGTTCTTGCCTAAAATGTCTTTATCTTTATTCATGGATTATCTTTTCAACAGGCTTAGATTCCTAGTCTGGTAACAGCCCTTTTACAGCACTTTAAAATATGACTCTATTGCCTTCTGGTTTCCATCATTTTCTATCAGTTGTCAGTTCAATTGTTGCTTCTTTGAAGGCAATCTACCTTTTTTTTAAATCTGGCTTTCTGTTTTCTTTTTTTTTAACCTTTGATTTCAGTAATATTACTAGAATGTGCCTTTCTTTATGTTACCTTGTTTCAGACTTGTAGGCAATTCTTTACAGGTTGATGAATTTCATCAGCTATAGAAAATTCTTACATCTAGTTTATTAAAATTTGCTTCTACTACATTCTTTCTTCTCTCTGTATGGAACTATAATTACACATAAGTTAGTGCTTTTCACTTCATCTTCCATATCTTCTATCCTCTATTCTCATTTTCCATTCTTTCTGTTTCTACAAATTTCACTCTGGAGGTTGTCTTTAATTAATCAGGCAGCTCTCATCGGCTGTGTCAATCTGCTGTCACACTCAACTACTGAGAGCTTCCAATTTTATCATTACATTTTCTGCTCCAGATTTTCTATTTGGTCTTTTTTCTCAGTTTCCACATCTGCCAAATTTCTCCATCTTGTCCTTTACCACCTTCACCAAAGTAGGTATGTTTATTTTGAATTCTATATCTGAAAATTTTAACATCTGGCACCCTTGTGAGTCTATTTCCATACTGTTGTTTCTGTTGGCTTTCATTCATGTCTCCTGTCTGTATACTTTTTCTTATGCCCTAAATATTGTTCTTGCAAAATTCCTTTTAGAAGTAATTTGAGGCACTGGATAATAATATTGTTTCTCCAGAAGGGATTTAGATTTTCTTCACTGGGTGCCTAGGAATACTAGCACCCTGGATCAACTTCCCATTCACCTTTCTCTGCTCCTAGAGTGCAATCCTTTGGAATTCCAAATCAAAGGGGGGCAAAGGAGGCACCAGAACTTTTTCTTATTGCTGCTGCATTAGCTTCAGAGCACATTAAAACTACTGCATGACCACTTGACCTCTCAGCCTCCTCTCTCCAAGAAATGCAAGAAAAGCAGACTCAGCTCTAAGACCACCCTCAGTGTCTTGCCCTATCTCTAGATCCTGGCATTGGAATTCTTTGCTATTTATTTTGTTCACTTTCTGGGATCTTAATGCAGTTTTTGTCTGTTTGTTTGCTGATTTTGGTCCAGTTTTTCAAGTTGGACTCAGCAGGTCAGTCCAAATGACTCTGTCCACCATTACTAAAACAAGATACTTAAGCATAATTTCCTCTTCTTTTTAATCGTAAATAGGAGGGGCTAAGAAAACAAAGAGCCTTCTAATTCCTCCTATTCCCAAGTGTTTCCTCAATTTATAATTTTATTAAAGGTTTCTTTAATCTTATTAAAACTGTGCCTCATAGCCATCAGTTTACCATAGTTGATATCACCACAGAAATAACTAGATGTACACCCCATAGGAAAAACAACCTTGGAGTTGTTCGTTGAGATTACAGTTTTTTGTGTTTTTTGTTTTTGTTTTTGTTTTTCTTACAAATAGTTCATTGTCAGGTTGGTTTCCATATAACACCCAGTGCTCATCCCCACAAGTGCCCTCCTCCATGCCCATCTTCCCCCTCCCCCCCACACCCTTCAGTCCTCAGTTTGTTTCTCAGCATTCAAGAGTCTCTCATGGTTTGCCTCTCTCCCTTTCCCCCACCATTTCCCCCCTTCTTCTCCCCCATGGTCCTCAGTTAAGTTCCTCCTAATCCTCCTATACGTGCAAACATATGATATTTGTCCTTCTCTGCCTGACTTATTTCACTAAGCATAATACCCTCAAGGTCCTTGAGATTACAGTTTTAATGAAATGGGTTAAAGATATTCCAAAGCTCATTGTAACCTTTGTAAACTTTTCAAAATGTCTGTATAAGATATAAGCCCAAACACTGATTTAAAAATGACACTTCTTGGGGCATCTGGGTGGCTCAGTTGGTTAAGGACCTGACTTTGACTCAGGTCATTATCTCACAGTTTGTGAGTTTGAGCCCCACATCAGGCCCTCTGCTGACAGCTCTGAGCCTGGAGCCTGCTTCAGATTCTGTATCTCCCTCTCTCTGACTCTCCCCCACTCATTCTTTCTCTCTCTCTCTCTCTCTCTCTCTCCCTTCCTCTCTACCTCCCTCCCTCAGAAATAAACATTAAAATTTTTTAAATGCCACTTCTTCCCCATCATGTTTGCCCAATTTTACTATACTCAAATTTTAACCATTTGAGAAAATCCAAATTAAAAACATATTTATAACCAAAACACACTGACCTTTGTTTTTTAGAACCTCTTCAAATTAGCATTTGAAACATTGCTTTTCAAACTTTCAAATTCACTCACTATTTAACAAACATTTGTTGAGTACCAACTATATATCAAATATATAAGTAAATTGCTGGGTTCTTTTTTAAAGTATGTCAGACTCCTGCTCATGTACTTCACTGATTTATGGGTCATATTAAACATTAGTGTCTGTAACATAATCAGTGAAAAGAATATTTCCCAGTTCTTTGTGTAATGTGTCTAAGACAGCCTTGAAATTTAATCCAATGTCTGCATTATCTTCCTCACAAAAAGGGACAAATACAATTGGTAGTAAATGACATCAACATTCTTTTCTACTCACCCAGCAAAAATTACTACCTGTGGTTGGAATTTTTTCTAAAGCAAGTCTATAGCTAATTGGAACTGAATCTCTACAGCAGAGTTGATTTGAGAAGTGGATAAGGATTACAGAGGTAGCAAAAAAGATCTCTGGCTTGCCAGAATCATAGATGCAATCCCCTTTTATGAATAAGGAAACTGAAGTTAAGTGAGGATAAAAGAAATGTTTAAGGTCTGAGCTAGCCAGGGCCAACTCAAGTCCAGAATCTCCGTCTATCCAGGTCCACGTAATGAAACAGAGAGCCTAGATTCTACAACAGATACTTTCTGAATGTGATTTTGTTTGTGTGTTTGTACAAAGGATTTAACATCATTAGTTGACTGTTTCGAGTTGTGAGTTTCTTTTCCTTTCTTTCTCTTTTTAATCATCTCAGAATAGAAAAACCACCAATTTATTAAAATCTGTGGCCATTATTGGGGCACCTGGGTGGCTTAGTCGGTTAGGCTTCCGACTTCAGCTCAGGTCATGATCCCACGGTTCGTGGGTTCGAGCCCCACATCGGGCTCTGTGCTGATGGCTAGCTCAGAGCCTGGAGCCTGTTTCGGATTCTGTGGCTCCCTCTCTCTGGCCCTCCCCTGCTCACGCTGTCTCTCTCTCTGTCTCTCTCTGTCTCTCTCTCTCTCTCTTTCTCTCTCTCAAAAATGAATAAAACATTAAAATTTAAAAAAAAAAAAAACCTGTGGCCATTATTGAGTGGGTTCATGTTCAAGTTGAGTAAAATATTTTTCATCTTATGTCAATATCTAAGGACTTCAGCAGTATCTGAGAAAGCTCAGATGAATTTTATGTTTGTTTTTAAGCTCCTTTGAATGGCATAGAGAACAGACAGGATAGAAAGAATCACCTCATCCCTCATAGTCGCAAAGCCAAGTTAGAAGTGTCCCAGAAAGGACCATGGTTAACTGACAAGATTTGTTGACTTTGAGCACATCTTTATTATATGGGGTTTCTTTTTGTCTTCAGATTATAAGTTTGCTTTGGGAAAGTAAGATAATAAAAGCAAGAACAGGGGCATCTACATGGTTCAGTCAGTTATGCATCTAATTCTTGATTTCAGCTCAGGTCATGATCTCATGGCAAGGAGCCCCATGTCAGGCTCTGCACTGTTTAGGATCCTCTCCCTCCTTCTCTTTTCTGTCTCTGTCTCTCTCTCTCTCTCTCTCCACACCACCCCTCCCCCTTTTGTGATTACATTCTCTAACAAAACATTAAAAAAAGAAGCAAAAACAATGTAATGAATGTTGAAGACTGCCCTCTTGTTTAAGACTTTTGCAAAGTTGCTACTCTCCATTACAGTCTCTAGACCAGTGCTTCTGAAACTTGCATGGTCATTATACACCCTGAGGAGCTTCAAACAATACTAAAGCCTGGGCCCTATGCCCAGAAAGTCTGATTTGTTAGTCTAGGGTGGAGCCTAAGCATGGGGAATTTTTTTTTAAAGCTTCAAGAATGATGGCAATGCAAAGTCAGAGCTGAGAGTCACTGCTCCAGACATTGCTCTGAAATGAAGAGGAACAATTTTCATTTGCAACAAATACAGAGAGAATCTACACCTTTTGGTATGACCTTCTTTCTCCAAATGAATTAGAAAAGGACTGACACTTTCTCATATAACATAATGCTCTTTCCTTTGTTAGAAAGTTTTCACTGCCTGACTCCCTCAAGGATTGGGCCACATTCTCAAACAATCTCACAAAACCTTACATCTCCAGACTACCTAAGACTCCAGGGTCAGGTTTCAAGCAATGAACCTTGCAAGTGCAAAGTCTGAGAGCCCTAACTTCCCAAAATGACCTCTTCAACTACTAATTTAGAAACTTATTTGGGACAAAGAAAATATAGAACCAGAAGAGAAACTTTCCATCTAATCTGTCCAGTTTTGTTGTAAAACATTATCATTAATTTTAGTACTACAAATATAACATCTTAATAGCATTTTCTTCCAAAAACCTGAATCCTTTTCATTTGACTTTGTATAGCTGATAAGAAAAAAGAGACATGACTGTACCCACTTTATAGGTGGAAAAGCACAGGCATAATTTGATTTATTCAAAGTCAACTGTCACTGAAAGAATCAAGAAATTGAAGATGTGTTACAATATTTTTTACAATGTTCTACAATTCATACTAAAAATATCCTATCAGGATATTTACCTCAAAAAATATTTTAAGAACACTGGGTCTCCAAATTCCACAAAATTTAAAATAGCCATACAAATAATAAGTCTGAAACAAAACAAATCCTGAAACCTGAAATACAGGACTCTAGACCCTGTAAAGACAACTGCAAATTATATTTAGTTTCAGTCTTTAGTTTCACCATTTGCTTTCAAAACAGACTTTGTTTCATTATATTCATAATTGTCCTTAATGTACTGACAGCCAATACAAATAAATGAAAATCATGTGACCAGACGATAGACATTAGAAAAAATTTACAAGTGTTATTTACTGAGGAAGGGTGTAGAATTTTCTTTCCCAGAAATTTCCCAAGAGGATTTACAACCCTCTGGCCTTCAAATACTGTGGACTACTAGAAATAGCAAATGACTCTCTCATCATAGTGACTCTACATAGTTTCTAAAGAAGAAACTAAATACATCGCACATAAATCTATCTTGCATTGGGACAATAACAAATGCCTTCCTTCCCCATTCTGCCCCCCCCCCCAAATTGCTCCAAGAAGAGGAAATAGTGAAAATAATTACTTCTCTGTCCTTGTTCTGGATTTACAGCAGACACTGATGGCCATAATCCAAGCCCAGGAGAGTTAGCTATAGTTTCATACTGGGGTTACAGTACTGATAAATACTGCTGGAACATCTCATTTGAGTACTGCTAAAGAAAAGTGAACATTGAGACTCTTGTGGCCTTATACTCATTATGAAGGTGGGAGGGTGAACTTCCCTATTTTTCCTAAACTTAATTTCCACTAAGGGTCAAATAACATAAGGTTCACTGATCTGTATCACACATACATCAAAAGGCAATGGTAATGTTGCCAACAAGAAATAAAATCAAGAAGGGTTCAGGCTCCAAGCACAACTGGAAGGTCCCAAGCTCAACAGGAAGAAACATAAACACTGTTCTTCCATGACCCTCTGACGATAAGCTTCAGAATGATACCCTGGTTTGCTCAAAACTCAGCTCTGTGGACAAAAGTAAACTTTTCATTCTGCACTTAATACTTTGTATAACTCATTTAGAAGCCTTCATAGAAGCTAAATATATTTTTGTCTAAAATTTAAAAGACAAGATTCTTTTAACCTATGTATTGTTTTAAAAGGTTTGAAAGAACGGGGAAGCTACATTTTCACCTAAACAGATTGCAAATATTTGTACAAAAAATAAAACAAGTGTTTGTTACCTTGTCACTGCCTCATGACCATTTCACATTTTTAGTTGGAGCTGTCTATCATACGTAAGGTATACTCAGCTTGGAGCTAAGCCATTTGTAACTTCATAGAAATGGACAAAATCTTCAAAGAGATTCACATTACTTAAAATCTGCCTGCTAAGCGATTTTTAAAAAGAAAAGGTAAAACAAACTCTTGTCTATGAACAAGAACTCCAAACTCAATTAGTTTTTTTCCCAAGAATGCTCTTTAAAACAGACTGTCAAGAAAATGACTCCTTTCCATTGTTGTTTGACATTCAAAATCTCTGTTCACAAGTTTCTTACTAAACAAGTTTTTCTTAGTATCTGACTTGGATTTTTCTCTTCACCTTTAAAGATAGAAAAGTAACTGCATAGGAATCTTGAAAGATATTTTTGGGACTAAAAGAAACTAAAAGGAGAATTTTACAATATGGCTTTGGTAACAATAAAGCATAAATTGAATTTTTTACCAATAGTAACAAATATTTAGTGATGAGATGTGTTGGGTCTCATCTGCTTTAGTTACATGTCAAGTTTTAATCACTGTATTTTTCTCTCCATCACCCATGAAATCCAAAGAATAGCTTTCACTTCATTTTTGTGTACACAAAAGCAAAATAAAAAATCTTCTATGTTCTTTTGCTGCCACCCAGTGATTCTGATGGGTAAACGCAACAATGACAAATCTAACACGGAAGAGACTTTATCCAAAGCATGAAAATCCAAATTATTAAAAGTGATAAATTTTAAAGTGAATAGTTACATAATAAAGGGTTCCTTAAGGAGCCTGGGTGGTGTTAAGGGTCCAACTCTTGGTTTCAGCTCAGGTCATGATCTCACGGTTTCTGGGTTCAAACTTGCATCCGGCTCTGTACTGACAACATGGAGCATGTTTGGGATTCTTTGTCTCTCCCTTTCTCTCTCTCTTCCCCTTCCCTGCCCACTCAAATAAATGCACTTAAATTAAAAATAGATAAAAATTAAAAATTAATAAGGGTTCCTTTATGTTGCATAAATATTGAGGGAAAACCTCACCTACATTGTAAATTCAAGCAACATCAGGGGTACTGACTGCCTTTCACTCTTCATAGTGTCAGGCTGTTTCAGCATCAGCATATAGTAGGCACTCAACAAACATCTGTTTACCTCAACCAATTATATCTTTTTTTAACCAACTACACCTTTAAACTGTTCCATTGAATTTCTTAAAATAAAAAAGTGATAAGATAAAAACAGAATGCAAAAACTATTTGCAGCTGAATGTAAATAGATAATTGGCTGAAAGAAAATATTTGTTAGTCAATTATTTCCTGGTGGGGGAGAGGAGAGACTTCTCTTTAATTTCTATAAAGAATGTCTTTTACATGGCCAGGAGGGGGAATCAAGAAACTAAATCTATTAATTTAAGGAAAGAACTATCTTTGAGGAATATGCCAGGTGTATCGATAGTAGGCTTCTTGACTAGTTTTACAATGGTGTGAGCTGTAGCACAAACTGTCAGACCTGGTCAAAAATTCAGGGTGATTGGGGCATCTGGCTGGCTCGGTAGGAAGCGCATTCAACTCTTTATCTTGGAGGTCTCAAGCGTGGAGCTTACATTAAAAAAAAAAAATTTTTTTTTTAAAAAAGCTAAAAAATTTTCAGGATGGTTTTCCCATCATTGACAGTAGCAACAGAGCACACTGTCAGAAATGTGTTACAGCTCCAAATCATGCTTAAAACTTGTACAAATTTAACAGATGCCACATAAAACCAAAACTGAAACCAGCTACAGTGTTTGAAAATTCACTGCAAGTCTGGCCAATCAGCCAACAGCATCCATGACCCAGCCAGGTCCTCTCTTCCAACCTCCTCTGCATGACGTTCCTCAACCGGTAACAAACCTGCAGGCGAACCCCGCGGTCAAAGAGCAGTCTCCCAGGGGACCCGTATCCTAGCCTCCCTGCAATAGTTACGCTGCAGGCCGCCAGCGCGGTAGGCTGTGGGGTTACGTTCCAGACCGCCAGTGGATACCCAAACCGCCGAGAGAAACGACAAATATACATACCTCTGATAAAGTTCTGTGTATAAATTAGGCAGGGTAAGAGATTAACAACACTAATGACAATTATAACAGTATACCATAATGAAAGTTACATGAACATGGTCTCTCTCTCTCAAAACACATTACACTCACCGCTCGCGTGCCGGGAGAGAACAAAATGCCCACGTGCAGCGAAGTGAGAAAACAAAATGGCATTCCGACGCCGCGTGAGTCTACTACTGACCTTCTGTGATTGGTCGGAAGGAGATCCAGCTGCTTCCCCCACCGCGGTTGACCCTGGGTAACTAAAAGGGCCAAAGCGAAATCCCAGGTAGGGGCGGGCGACTATAATTATGTAACCTTGGGCAAGGCCTAACCTCTCTGAGCCTCAGTAACCTTGTAAGCCAAGATATATTAAATATGCACCTCAACTGGCTTGCATGGATCCCAAATGCAGTAACAAAAAGCCTGGATCATTCTTGGTAAGGACTGGGTGTTAGCTGATATAAATGCACAGACTTTCACACATGGACAATGCATGGCAATTATACACACACACAGAACAATTACTGTTCAGAAAGGAATGATTGGTGAATCTTTTTATTTATTTTTTTTTTTTTTAAATTTGAGAAAGCTCACATGAATGCGCCCATGCGTGGGGGAGGGGCAGAGAGAGAGAGAGAGAGAGGGAGAATCCTGAGCAGGCTCCACATTGTCAGTGCAGCGCTGGAGGTAGGGCTTGAGCTCACAAACCCAAAGGTCATGACTTGAGCTGAAATCAAGAGCCGGGTGCCTAACCAATTGAGAGACTCAGATGCCCCATGTAGTCATTTTATAAGTTGAATAAGCTATGCTTTAATTACAGATACTAGTACAAAAAATAGTAAACACTGAGCCTGAGTTCCAGCCATGAAAATGACAATCCAGTATTCAGTTTATCTTGATAAGGGTAATAATATTTAAAACAATTGGTAAATAGCATTAAAAACAAAGCCTTTAAATAAACACTAAAAGGGCAGTCTGGGTGGCTCAGTTAGTCAAGCATCCAACTTCAGCTCAGGTCATGATCTCACAGTTCATGAGTTCAAGCCCTGCATCCAGCTCTCTGCTGTCAGCACAGAGCCTGTTTCAGATCCTCTCTCCCACTCTCTTTCTGCTCCTCCCCACCTCTCTCTCTCAAAAAATACATTTAAAAAAAGCCCTAATAACTTCAATAAACATATTAACAAGCATTTTTATTTACCTCTGACAAAAATATATATTTTTAGAGGATTCCAATAATAAAATAAAAATAAATATATAATTTTATATAAATTTTATAAAAATGTGAATATAATGAAAATGTCCAATGTATCAGGAAATTTAAGGAGTTTTAAGATGCATTTTAAATTAAAGCCCAAAGGGTGCCTGGGGGACTCAATCAGTTAGGCAACTGACTTTTGATTTGCATTGGGCTCTGCTCTGGCTCTGGCTGTCTCTGGGCTGGATGTGGAGCCTGCTTGGGACTCTCTCTCTCTCTCTCTCTCTCTCTCCTGCATTTGTGTGCTCTCTCTCTGTCTCTCAAGAAAAGGGGGGGGGCAAGAAAAAACCCTAAAAACAAAATAAAATAAAGCCTAAGTCTCAGCCTGAATGAAATATTCCAGTTGGCAGTTTTCAGGATGCAGATTCTAGCTCCATTCCAATTTCATCATTACGAACTTTAAAAATTTTCTACATCTTCTTTGATCACTTAATTTTCTTTGAACCAATACAAAAATGTATGGCAAAATTTAAAAGCTTTAAAAATAAATTACAACACCACCAACACCCCTAATAAATTACAACTGCTGGCGAGGATGTGGAACAACAGGAATTTGTATTCACTGCTGATGGAAATGCAAAATGGTACAGCTACTTTGGAAAATAATTGGCAATTTCTCACAAAACTCAACATACTTTTATCATATGACCAAGCAATTGCACTTATTGGTCTTTACTAAACCAAAGGAATTGAAAACATATGTCCACACAAAAATCCACACATGGATGTTTATTCATAATTACTAAAACTTGGAAGCACCTATGATGTCCTTCAACAAGTGAGTGGATAAACTGGATAAACTGTGGTACATCCAGACAATAGAATATTATTCAGCACTAAAAACAAATGAGCTATCAAGCCATGAAAACATGGAGGAAACTTAATGCATATTACTATTGAAAAGAAACCAATATGAAAAGGCTACATACTGCATGATTCCAACTATGACATTCTGGAAAAGACAAACTAAGGTGACAGGAAAATAACCAGTGGTTTCCAGGGATTCTGGGGAGGGAGGAATGAATAGGCGGGACAGAGAGAATCTTTAGGGAAATGAAACTATTCTGTATGAAGCTGTAACGATAGATACAGGTCATTATACATTTGTCCAAACCCATAGAATGTACAACACCCAGAGTGAACCCTAATGTAAACTATGGACTCTGGGTAATAATAATGTGTCTGTGTAGGTTCATCAGTTGTAACAAATGTATCATTCTAGTGGGGGACATCAAGTGTTGGAGATTATGCATGTTGGGGGGAAAGGGGGTATGTGGGAACCCTCTGTGCTTCCCACTGTAAACCCTAAAAACTGCTCTAGAAAATAAAGTTTACTAATTTCTTTAAGATTACATATAAGGGGGGGAGGAGTGCAGGCAATAATACATCATAAACAACTATACCTTAAGATGACTATTTCAGTGTTTCTATAAATTTCAAGGCAGTACATAAAAATTGGGCATAAGTTACAGTATTAAGAACATATGTATTAAGCTGTACATAGTACTTCCCTTAAGAGGATTAAAATACACATTAACACTATTTCCTAAAGCTGCTTTTAATACTTCTTTTCTATGTTATATATTTAAATTATTTTAAGTTACCTTAAATGCCTAGGTAAGTGAGAGAATGAAATTTAATTACAGGTTATCTCCAGTGTTATGTATTTAGGCAATATAGCTTGGTAACTTGTGTTAAAGTAAAATTTTAAATAGCATCAATAATTAAGAAAACCTCTATTAAATTAGTCTTTGTTTCCTAAAAATTTTAAAAGTGGTAGATAAAATCTAGCAATTCCAATTCCTTAAACCCTAACTTTAATTGTTGTTAGGACAAATCCTAAAACGATTTTACATTTTGCTATATTTCTGAAATGTAGAACTTTGGTTACTGAACAATTTCCATATATCTAATTAGACTACAGTGTGGAAAAAAAGTATAAGGAGATTTCTTATGAACTTTTTTTTTTAATGAAAATTAGGTCCAAGAAAATCCTTCTTCCAACTCAGTACTAAAACATTCAAGCAAAGATCACACTATCACTTTCATATAACCCTACTGTTGTGGCATTTAACTTTATCTTGAATAACATTTAGAAGTTCCAAGAGAGGCACCTGGATGGCTTAGTCGGTTGGGCGCCCAACTCCTGGTTTCAGCTCAGGTCCTCATCTCATGGTTCATGAGATCAAGCCCCACCTCAGGCTTTGCAGTGACAGCACGAAGCCTGCTTGGGATTCTCTCTCTCTCCCTCTCTCTTTCTGCCCCTCCCTGCTCTCTCTCGCTCTTTCTCTCACTCAAAATAAACTTTAAAAAAAAAAGTTCTGAAAGAACATGGAAGGCAGACATTTAAAAATAAAAATTATTTTCTAGCTGTATCTAGAATGCAACTTGTCTAAAATCAAAATTAAACTGGGCTGAAATGTAGGAATATTATTTAATACCTACAGACATTTTTATATATAGGTGCTTGAGGGTTTTTTTTACGACAAATATAAACATGCACACTTAAGCATTCTTATTTCACTGAAGTATTTATTTATTGTCTAGCATTTCAAAAACTAAAAAAATTTTCAAAACTGAAATAACTAGCATTTACTGGGTTATCCAATTTTCATGCTGCTCTTTTGAACAAATGTTTTGCTCATCAATACAAATTTCTCCCCTTTATGCTCATCAATACAACTTTTTCACTTTTTACCATGTACAAAAAAAAACCAAAAAACAAAAACTGTGGTCCCACTTTATTTCTGTTCCAATGAAGTATTACCACTTTCAAATCATCTTTCATTCTGATAATGAAAATACCTTCTGATAAAACCTTCATAGTGTTTATCTACAATGGTAATTTTCAGTGGACTTTGTTGGACTTCCCATCCTAAAAATTAGGATTTAACTTACCCTAGTCCCCCTTACTCCTTCAAGTTTGCAACGCAAGAATTAGAAAATAATAGAGCTTTAAAACTGAAATAAAACCGTATTCACCCATCAGTGTTGTACGGCGTCTGGATTTCTCCCCATATAAGAACACTCTATTCTTCCCTCTTTCAAATGCACTTCTATTCTATATGCTTTTACTTTTACGTTGTCAGTTTTGGTTTTATTTACCTTCTTGTCTTCCATGTTTAATCTACTCGTTGAATCTAAAATGAATAAGCAGCATTTAAATTATTTAACAATATTAAACTGGACCCAAATCACTAAGAATAAAACCCACTCTGACTTTTCTAATACCTAACTTTAGGGAAAGAAAACTGAATAGCACATTATACAGTTTAGACTTTGGGGGAAAAAAAAGTGAGCTTAAAAAAAAAAACCTCTATCAAGCTGAATTCAATATGAGATTTCAATATGAGTGGTTTGTGCTCGTGGATAAGCACAACTTGGTAAGATGTTTTAAGTATTTATTTTCATTACTTAAACCTGACTGCTGCATTATATTGGGAAAAGACCACACAGCACATGATAATAATAGGATTGGTGAAAATATTCTCTCCATGGAAACCTGACTGCATTTTCTTTCCTTCAGGGAAATGAGTTTCTTCAAACCAAGTTTAAAGGATGGCACATTCAATCATAACTGACAATGTCTGCTAGAAAGTTTGAATGAGTATAACAGACCCTTGACCCAGATTCAAAGTCACCAATATTCAAAAATATTCCTGGATAAATTTATACAGGTTCCTGGTAATCTTCAGAATTATACTTTCAACTTATGTCATAGTTTTCTTACACATAAACATTCAAATTTTTAATCTTTTTAATTCATCGAATAGCCCTTGTATTCGTTTGCTGGGGCTGTCATGACACATCCCACAACCTGGATGGCTTATACAATGGAAATGTACGGTCTCCACTCTGGAGACTACAAACACAGGCAAGGTTTGTCCTTCTGAGGGCTATGAGAATCTGCTCTGTGCCTCTCACTTAGCTTCTGGTGGTTTGCAGGCAATCTTTGGCATTCCTGGACTTCTACAATCACCACCCTGATCTCTGCCTTCATCTCCATCTGATGTTCTCCCTATGCAGGTCTATGTGCAAATTTCCCTTTTATAAGGACCTGTGTCATATTGGATTAGGACTTAGTCTAATGACTTCATCTTCACTATCTACTTCTACAATGACCCTATTTCTGAGTTACAAGGTACTGCAAGTTAGGACTTCAACATATGTTTTTGGTGAGAACACAATTCAACACATAGCAACCATTTGCACATAATAAAGTTTGACATCTTCCAATCACTACACACTGTTTGGATAACTACTGAATTTCCCATGCCTATAATAGAACCTGGCACACGGAAGGGGCTCAATAAATATTTGTGGAACAAGTAAGTAAATAAATGCATGAGACTGAAAGTGAGGGAAGAAACTGTGGCTGCTAAGAGGTTTGTTAGCCTACATTAGCTGAGTAATGCCCTTCTGCATGGTGTTTAGCAGTAATTAGAATTATGCCTTGGCAAAATTGCAAAGTACCATATACCCCATGGACCTCTAAGGTCACTCGTAGTCAAAATCACCAATGTTAAAACTCAAAAATGTCAAAACCCGTAAAACCCAGCAAATAATATTTTTTTAATGATTTCTTTCTCAAGGGAAGATATTAGAAAAGTATCAAAAATAAGGTAGTAAATGATTTTGTTTTAAGTAAGTCATGGAATGTGTTATTAAAGAGAGAAAGGGTCACTAAATATAACAGTATCAGCCATATGCATTACAATATGGTTTATGATAATCCAAGGCTGTAGCACTAAGTCAGGTGATTCCTTGTTAGAATAACTCTCCTGCTATTTTAATAACTAAACCTCTTTGGACAAGACCCAAGATGAATTGTACATACTACAGTAAATCGTACATAACAAGCCTCTATTCTTTTTACACTAACATTTTCAACATAGGCTCTCAATAGATACTACCCACATAACAAGGGATTGAAGGTATTCTTTTCTATTTCTTCTAATCATCTCATTCAAATCATAGCATTTCCTGGGTCCTTGGCTTTAAAAAACTGTATTACTATAAACTTTAAATTGAAGATCTGGATAGGTCTACATTTATTTCAGCAGAAGCATCTTGAAATGTTGAATTATCATCTTCAATTTCCCTCAGTCATTTATTGTAGCTGCCAAACTGAAATGGTGTACCTAAAAGGCAACACTAAACTGAAAGCAAATAATAAAAGTCTCTTAAATGTTTCATTTATAAAAGTGTATTTTTCCCACCATCAAATTTTGTACACCGTCTGAAATATATCACTTTACAAAATTGACATCTTGCATGCAGTTATCCTGCCAGGATACATTTGCTTAACTTCAAGGTTTATGGGGGGGTGGGGAGAGAGCTAGCATCTTTTCTCAACCTTTTATGAACAGGAGAATAATACAGAGCTAAGTTGGTTTTGGTTTTTGGCCGGGGGAGGGGGGTAGAATTACAATTAAACCTCAATTACCAACAGATACCACTATAGCTATCCCCTTTTCTAGATAACTTTACTAATCCTTCCTAGCTATATTAAAAATTATGCCATAAAACAAACACTTTAAAAAGGCACATCAAGTCAGAGGGTAGCTGCTCCAAAGAGTAGTCTACAACAGCTCACTCTGATAGGAAAACATTTCTGCAAACCAAAATCATTCAAAGTATTTGCTTGAAATCATGCTCACAAGCAATAGCAAATTAACCAAGTAGAACAAATCCACAAAATTCTATTATAAAGTCCTATATATACATTTTCCCCTAACATAATTGTTAATGACAACTATAAAATGCTAATACATAAACAAAATGCGGTCTGTATTTCCAAAAACTAAGAGTTTTTAGACCAGGATACAAGGAAAAGGAAATGTTTTTATTAGCAAAGTACCTTCAAATCATATTTATATAAAATAGGTTGCTACCAAGGTCATTTGGCAAAAGAGCTACTGAATTGATCTGGGCAAGTGTATGAACTATGCTATGAGGGAAGAAAATGAGACGCCAGTGCTTCTTTTTCTTCCCTTTATATACCAAACTTAGCTATTACGTGAGGGTCAGAATCACTGTTCAAAGTCTTTCTCAGTTAATGTCACTTTGTAAAGCCAGCATTTCTGATCATTTATTATGTAAAATTATAGTTTAACTGTAACATAAACTGAGTGATTCCTACAGCATCTTTTTCTTGAATGACCTACTTAAGAAATAAGTATATTCAATACAATGTCCATTTTTAAAACATTTCCTACATTTCTAGTCAATATTAAAAGCCTTATTTAGAAATAATACCAATCCATTTCTAATAGCTAAGTAGAACAATTTTTTAATCTGCAGGGTATCTTAAAAACCAATCAACTTGACATAACCTCCTAATTCCAGGAATGTAAACCATAATTCATCCTTCAATTTTCCTCTTGACATATTCTACTTTACTAAAATGAATTCCCATCCTGCAACTATGAAACAAGAAAATTGTACTTAAAATAATATTAAAAGACAAAATCTCATTATTTAGTATTAGATTAATAGTCTATAATTCTAATCTTAAAAATATCTATAGCTATAACCTCTCCAACTTGTTAATTCCCAAGGAGAGTAATAAAAGATGTGATTAACATCGAAACTTAGAGCAGACTGTCATTTGGAAAAAACTATGTTAACAATAACTGTACCATAGTCAAATAGATCAACCCATCACCCTTTACGGTTCTAAGGTTAATGAGCACAATTTGTCATAAATTTTCTAGTAACTCTGAAAAACTGAACAAAAAGACTACTTCTTTCATAACACTTTGTAAAAATAGAATAAAGGCTAGAGTTGTCTTCCTTGGAACCTAGCATAGTATCTGGCAATGTAAATAAATGTCATTAAATATTTGTGAAATGAATAAACAACAAATGAAAATAAAACCCACTGCACTACTACCATTCAGCTCCTTATGATGTGCTGGGTAATAAGTATTTCAAATTCTACATACTAAAATGGAATACACTCAAACTTTTTTATTTCTACTAAATATAACACTGAAAGAATCATTCACTAAGAAACTCCAATTTAACAGAATTTAAGGTTGGACTTTCACAAACCAATAACTTGGTTAATGATTTTCTGCAATTGTATGACATCTTTCATTTAACTTTCTTTATGAAATCAGAAAATATATAGAAATTCAAGTTATAAGTTTCTTTGTAATAAACAACACATGTATATTACACTTGATCATAAGAATATTCATTTCTGCCATGAAGAAGTTACTTTTCAAAAAAGCTCAAAATTTGAGAGGATGAAGGTGAAAAAAGGAATTAAATAACTATAAATGTTCTTCCACTTCAAAAATTGTCTGACAACTGAGCCAAAAGACTCTCTGCATCTATCAGTGACTTCCTCTTCACGTGTCATAGAAAGAGTTCAACATGCTTTACAAAATCCATTACATTTTAAGACCGTTTCCAATATCTTCTACCATAAATCAAGAAATCCATTTATTCAAGGTTACTTATGGAGAATTAATCACACAGAAAATTTTAACTTCTTTTTCAAAAATTAAAGTACTTTACTGTACTTGGCATTCCTATACATAATGATGTGGATTCAAAGACTGAAAGCATTAAGTGCATATAATTAAAATTAAAGGACTTAGACATTACAAAAAAATGTTTAATACATATAATTCTCTGTAACAAAAATTCCAGATAAATAAATCAGGATATAAACACACTCTTCTGGATTTCTCTTCCCCTTAAGTGGCATTATATAACATAGTAAATTATTTCAAAATACTTGTATGTACTTGATATCACCTCAGAAACATGTAATCCAAAAATCTGAAAACGTGAGACCAAGAGAAATATGGGCATAATGCATAAGGAACAAAAACTCATGAATTTCTTCTTAAAGATTTCTAAAACCTATCTTCCTAATTTCAAGGTCAAATTTATAAAAAGAGAAAAATAAACAGTAAGCTATACAAACTTTATAGCCTTTATTGATAGGGTATAGCTATTATGGCAAAATTCAGCCATCAATATACAACCTCATTTCCCATCTAAAGTTAATGAGAATATATTTTACCTTAAATGGGACATAGAGGCAAACTGCCAAGAATGAAAATTAATCTTAAAGTCTTCATGTCATACTTCAAATATCAAAAGAAAGCAGTAATTCCCAAAATCATGAAAACATGAACTACTAAAAAAATGGACATTTAAGTCATTTCATTCTTTCTTAAAACTGTATAGTGAAAACAGATGTATTTATAACTTCAGCCTTCAGATAGAATACTTCATAAAGTCATTATTCATTTAAAATAGACAAATGTTTACAGAAAACATTTAACTTAAATTTCACAGCTGCTTATATAATGGTACTTGAAAGATTGACTTGTATAGGGAAATTAGAGTCTTGTCAAGGGAGATGATAAACTATAAATATAAAACACACCACAGTGTTACAAATCTCATAGCACTCTATAGGAAAAATCAATAAAGATAACTTAATCTTTCTGGGGAAAAAAATATTTAGCATTAGAAATTTAAAATGTAAATTTTATATATGAATTCAATAAGGAATACATTTAAACCTTGTATTGGCACATAATCATCTATCTTGTGGAAAACAATAAAAATGATGTACTTTTTCAATAGGTATACATCCAAACTAAAAGGCTAATTTTTAGTTTTTCCTTTATTGGCAACTTTGGATGCATTTTTAGGTTTTGGTTCCCAAAGGGCATTTTTCACAAATCTTGAAGCTGCACCTCTGTCCAGCTTGCCGGCCTTCTTCTTGTCTGTTATTTCCTTGACTCTGTTCATGTATACTCTGATTCTTTCCTTAAAGATAAGAGAAAAAAGAAAAAAAAGAAGGCAATAGATTTACTAAGCTGTTCACCACCACTAAGTTTTATTACACTATACCTCAGTTAAATTCAACAGATATGTATTTATTGCCTATTGAGTGGTGCTAGTAAGTGCAAGTGAATAGGATAAACATGTTCTATGCTCTCCTGGAGTTCATAGTCTGGGGGGAATGGGCATTAAAAAGTCATTTCAGAAGTGTTCTGATGTTTCAAGACAGGGAGAACTAGACAAAGACATCACTTCAGAGATAAACATTGAATTGTTTATGTGTGGTTATATATTTTTTAATTTAGCAGTAACCTAAATCCACATAACTCTTATGTATCTAAAGTCTATTATCTAAAAAAAAGCTCTCATATTTGCAGCATACAAACTAAACTGGAAATTTTTCTAAATGGAAAATGGATAAAGTAGTACCTAACTATTTTTTTACTTTCTAGTATCACAATTAAAATAAGCAAAATGAAAATACAAGATCTTTTGTTCAATTTCATAGTTTTGATCAATAAGCATATGATACTTTGATGAAAAATATATTCTAATCAGACTTTATAAGGTGAAAAACAGAGTAGGTTGCCATATCACTTCGAATCTTCTGAGACCACTAATCAGAATAAAGGACTATTCTATACTTTGGAAAATTTAAATAAAGGGGATGAGAGCCGTAAAATAGCATAGTAAATGACTGATCACTGATAAAAAGCAAGTTTCATTAAAATAATCAAAATAGTTACAGAAATTTACACAGAAAAATGCAGATTCCTAGAATTTTTTATTGTCAAAGGCAGACCACTCTGCTCAAAATCCTCTCATGGCTATTTCTCTCAGATTAAAAGCACAACACACACCCACCCCAGCCTTGCCTGTAGTGATCTTCCTCCAATATCCACACAGCCACTCCCACTCTCCCTTCCAGTTGGCTCTAATGTTAATCTCGTTAACAGGCCTTGCCTTTACCATTTAAAATGGAATCCTACTCAAGCACTCCAATCCCCCTTACCTTATGCTGTATTTCTTTCCCATAACCTGTAACTTTCTAATGTACTATATACTACATATGTTTATTATTTGTATATTATGTTAAATGCTTGTCTCCCTCCACTAGATAGACTGGCATCTGCTGCAATGGCAGTGTTATTTTATCAGCTTTAATCACAGAAGAATCATCTTACTTGGATATAATGCCTGGCTTCCAGTAAGCACTCAATTATTTGTTGAATAAATAAACTATTTCCAATGCCTTTCTCCATTCATGACATACATGACAAATAGATTTCCTCTCACACACTGACTCTGTGATCAATTAGTGATGTCTGTCACAAGGTCAGAAAAGGAGAATAGGTTTATGTATGCTTTTTTATGTGCCAACCCTCATTCAGAATATGAATGTACTCCTCCATAAGTGGGTTTTGCTGGAGAAAAAAAGATAGATAATGATTTTATCCTTTTCCAATGACAGAAACATGTATTAAAATCCTACAAATAACTTTGTGTTAAAGGAAAAATGAGGAACTTCATAAACGTAAAATCTATATCAGAAAGTTGAAAACAGATGGTACAGTGCACACTCCTTAAGATTTTAAAGCCAGTACCATTGGTCAAGTCAAGACCTGTGCCTCATATTGTTTTACATTTTTGCTTTAAGTATTTTTCACAATTTCTATATTAAATTTGTTTTTCCCCCAAGAACTTTAAAAGAAAGCATCTTACTCCCTATGTTTATAAAATGAAGACAAGAGATCTGGTTTACTCATTTTTTGTAAATAAATGACCAAGTACTCTAGTAAGTTGTAAATAACATACATATCAACACCTTAAGACTTGAGAATAATAGTGTCAAGCGTACTTCACATATTTACCTTGTATTTTATAAACACAAAGAATAAATGTATTAGTGTTCTTATTCATAAAGCCAAGTCAAGAAGGTAACCATAAGTTTGATTTCTAATTTTTTCTTTCATATTGAATGATTTAATTTTTGAAGTCAGCAAAAACTTCAAGATTCTAGACCTTATATACTGTACTTATATATCTAAATGGAATACAAAGACAAACCTAGAAGATTTATTACAGGTTGTAAATATGTCACTAATGCAGAGTTACTGGACAGTACACATACAACTGGTGCCAAAAAAGCTTTTAGCTTTGTTGCTGAACTGGATTCTTTACTGCTGAGAAAATGAATTAATGGAAGAAGTGAAAAGGTGGGGGAGAAACTTTCCCGTCTTTGCTAGTAAATCAACTAGAATATACTTTTAAGAATTGTGTAAGAGTTTAAAAAAAAAGGGGGCGGGCAGTTGTAGTGATGAACAGGATTTCAAGAATTTATAGAAAAAAATAATATGGAAGTTATAAATAATTACTTGAATCGTAACATTTTCCCATCCAGAGATTTATATAATATATGGAACACAAATTCTGACAAAAGCAAGGAAAAGAGACACTAAAGACATGATGAAATCTGGCTCACTTTCATAATTTGGACTCCAAATAATTTTGTTCTCATAACTAGTGTGATAAAGGTACTCTGACTTCAGGAATACCACAACAAACAGTCAAATAAAAAGAAATCCGCTGCAATCTTACCAATTCCTGCTTTACTGGATGTTCCTTAGGATTAACTCCCTGAGTTGCCAAATAAACTACAAGACAAAGATTTCATGGAACAAAATTGCATATATATTAATTGAGAGCATTAACAAAACTCTAGTTACTCACAAAAAAGAAATAGCACAAAAAATGATAAATTAAGTCTTATTTAACCTCTTTGTAATATTACATTTCATGTGGCTCATGGACATCTGGTATTCTGATTTAAAAGAAATAAATATCTGACAATTAAAATTGCCATAAACTATAACTATATATAAATTGCTAGCATTTAAATAAACTACCTTTGACATAATAATTTGCTTTCAAATTAACTCCAAATTAATATACATACCCCAAAACATTGAATTTAATGTGTAAGCAGAAACTAAATCCACTTTTGCTTGTTCAAGGGGGTCCAACTGTTTTTGAAAAAAGTGAGAAAGAAAAAATACATACAAACAATGAGCACCATCACATATTTTAAACTTTTATCAAATACAATGTATCAAAGAGATGTTTCTTTCACTGTCTATAACCCAATAACCAAATGATCTTGAAATAATTTGCAAAAAGAAAAATTTTTATTAACCAGAGATTTCTGCCCACAAATTTTCACTTTAAGGTATCATCTTTAGTAGACAAAGAATGTGTGTAATCCAAGAAAAATTCTTTCCAATTACTTTAATTTCAGGAGTTACGATCTGGGCTTTGTATGTCAAAAGTAATTTATCAATATAAACATTGTACATGATGCATTTATGTATAAGAGACAGGCTAAAATGCTTAGGCAATACCAAAGGCAGAAGAAACATAATGAGATTTGTTTTAGACTGTCAAAGTCAATTTACTCTTTTTGTCCTATAGGGTTTCCAGAAACTCTGATAACATCATTGTAATACTTAAAAGGTCAAAGATAGAATCTGTCAAAAAGAATGTTGTGAGTGCTCTTTTTTTCTCAAAGCCACGTCAAAATAAAAATACAGTGAGTATTTCCTAAAGTTGGAGTTCTGGTTTGTTTTTTCCCCTTAAAAGTACCCAAACACTTGGAATAAAGGGGAAAAGGAGCACGTCACTAATCTATGTTTTCTCCTATATGTTTTCATAAGACAGCACTCTGTTTTATAAATTACATTTTTAAAATACCTTCTGCAACAACTCATTTCTAGAAACAGACATCATGGTCTTCAGCATCTCATCCACAGCACCAATGGAATTCTCAAATGTTGATAAATACTCATGAATTTCTACTGGGTAGTCTTCATTAATTTCTTCACCTGCCATTATGACCAACTGGAAAAAAATTAAATTCTTAGAATTCATGGGAGACAAATTGCTCCTTAGTTTACAAAAGCAAAATCAATAGGTCATAGCAAGTATTTAAAAGTGCTACAAGAGTTAAAACCTAAAGATAATTAAACAAATCTTCTTAGAATATACTTCTAGAGCAACTACCTTCAAACTTCCCCTCCTCAAATTGTTTGAGGTGGGCAAAGAGAAAAGAGAAACCACCGAAGTCCACTAATGCTGTACATATTAGAGACTCAATGCTTTTCAAGAATAAAAGACATGACCACCAAACATGGATTATCATAAATCAAAGTCCTACATTTAAAAAACTTTCTGTTGAAGTTAAAAACCAAGCAAAGCAATGAAAGTATGAGTATATCCTATCCCTATGTTTGCTGAAAAAAATCACAAGTAAAGCAAAAATATATATTTTAGCCCTTCTAAATTAAAAAAAAATTTTAAGGTTTATTTTTGAGAGAGACACAGAAAGACAGTGTGAGCAGGCCAGAGGCAGAGAGAGAGGCAGACACAGAATCCGAAGCAAGCTCCAGGCTGTGAGTTGTCAGCACAGAGCCGGTCACAGGGCTCAAACCCACAAACTATGAGATCATGACCGGAGCTGAAGTCGGACGTTCAACAGACTGAGCCACCAGGGGACCCACAGCCCTTGTAAATTTAGATGTTGAGCTGGCACCATGGTATATTAAACTCAAAAATTAGAAAACGTTGGTCTGAAATATCTTATGATATTTATCACTAAAATCATTTTAAGTCCGTATATACACATATATATGTTCTTTAAGCCTGCTTAAAATATTAATAACAAATTCAGAGAGTCCATATGTCACATAAAGTCTACAAGCAGAGAAGAGGAAACTTGGGAGGAATACACTATAATGGTTTTCATTTAGGCTAGAGTATACCTTGATAGCCCATTCTTTTAAAATTCACATTTATATCTTAATATATAAGATCTATGTGAGAAAAAACAAAATCCACATCATGGCATTTAATATGATACCCAAGGCCCAATTTTAGAAGCAATCCCAAGACATGTGTACCATCTTTAGGTTAAAAAAAAAAAAAGTTTATTAGCTGAAAATAACCTCTTCCATATTACAAAGCTAAGTAGAACCACCAAGAATGTGTGAAATAGCAAAGCATAGCAGATTTGAAGTAAATAGACGTGGGCTTTCTGTCTTGCTTGATTACTGACTTTGTCACCTTAGATAAATCACTGAAAGTCTCTGGGACTCAAATACTTCATCCATAAAATAAGATAGTTGGTCTAATGATCTGTAAAGTCCCTATATGTTATAATGACCATGTCACTTAAATTTAAAAAGTACTATTGGAATATTTAGTGACAATGTATCAACATTTCTATTCAACAAGTATATTCTGCTGAGACATCTGGTTTCACTTAAAAAAAGTGAAGTCCACCTGACTGACGATCACTACTTGTGCTGTAAAGTTACGCTCTAACTGCTGTGCAACCAGCAATTAAACAAAGAACTCTGATAAAAGAAAACTCCACAGGAAGAAATTGTGACTTCCTATTTCAAAAAGCTAATTGAAAATTTACATTTCCCTCTCCTCCCTCACAAAACCTCTCCAAAATGACAGAATAGAAAAATAAGTCCATAGGAACATTGGAAACCAAGAAGGGCATGTATCCATCAGCAGACCTCAACAGTACAAATTTTTGTAAGTTAAAGAGCAAACAGGACCAGAGTGATAGGAAAGAGATCCAAGGAGCCTGAAATCCCCTACAAAGAGAGAGAAAGAGACCAAGAGAGGAGAGAGAGAGAGAACAATATAAGAATAACCCTAAAATGAAGGACAATAAAAGCTGAGCCATGAGGGCTGAAAACAGCTAAACCAATCTCTAGATCTATGAAAGGTTCCAGCATCTGCTGCCCAAATACAGGTGTAAGTACAAAGGATGCATTGCAAATACATAGAAGACTTAGTATTTCTTCTCTTTATGTAGAATTTTAAGCGAATGAATTTGAAAATCTGGATGAAAAGAATGTGGTGCTGAGGGAAAACAAAATCAATTACCAAAATTAACTTAAAAAGAAGTACATAAACCAAAAAGATCATTAACCACAGGGGGAAAAAATGTTTAAATCAAAGATCTACCCTTCAAAAAGACTCCAAGCCTAGAAGATATAGGTATCTTCTTTGAAACTTTTAAGCAACAGTTACTTCTTAGAGTATATAACTAACTGTTTAAGAACGCATTAAAAAAAAGGGGGGGGGGGGACTTAGATACCTATTTCATAACACACAAATAAACTCCAGATGAATTAAAAAGGTAAATGTATAAACTTATTAAAAGATTATATAAAATATTTACATAATCCAAATGAAACCCAAATGCTATAAAAGGAAATGACAGACTTAACTACATAAAAACTGGGAAAAAGTCCACATGGTAAAAGTATACCAAAAGCCAAGTTAAAAGGCAAGAAAGAGCCTGGGAGAAAATATTTGCCAGAATACCAAAAAAAAAAAAAAAAAAAAAAAAAAAAAAATAGT
>NW_027530368.1:6379187-6467300 GCF_008692635.1 Crocuta crocuta | reverse complement strand
ATAAAGACTTCCTACCAATTAAAAAAGATATCATCCATTGGACTGGCAATAATTTTAAAGATCAGCAAAGTTCACTGTTGGCAAGGGTATACAATGAAGGTTGGAATATAAACTGGTACAGATTTTTTAAATGTACATACCCTTTGACTCAGGAAATCCTCTTAAGAATCTAGCCTAGAGAAATCTCTGTATACATACATACATACAAATTTACTGAAATGGATTCCTTGAGCTCTTCTCTCAATCTCTCCCACTTTCTCTTGCATCAGTTTTTCTCTCTGCTCCATCATTACCCATAAGCTTACAGCATTTTATTTCTCCATCTTTGACAACAAAAGAAGTATCTTGACTTCATATCCCCCTCCAGCAAAAGCCTCATTTTCCATCCCCTGAGAGAAGTGTTTATACTAACAGTTCCAATTCCTTTTAGAACAAATCCTCAAAACAGGTGCTTATACTAACAGTCCCAATTCCTCTCCTGTCATTCTTTCTTGAATCAGCCACAATCAGGGCGCCTCCTTCTGATTCAAAATTGCTCTTGTCGAGGTCATCCACACAGCCACATTGTTAAATTCAATGGTCAGTTCCCAGTTCTCATCACTTGACATTGTTCACTCTCTTCATTTCCTTTGCATCACATTTTCTTGATTTCCTCCTACCTCATGGATGCTTTCTTGGTCTCCTTTGCTGCATCCTTCTCATATCCTCAGCCTCTTATCCTTGAAATGCCCACAGGCGTCCTTGATTCTCTTTTCCTCTCTAATTTACTCACTAGGTGAGCTCAGGGCTTTAAATTGCATTAATATACTGATGACTCCCAGGTCTTTATCTCCAACCCTGACCTCCAAATCATATTTCCAACTGCTTGCTCAGTATCTCTGGTTGATGTTAATAGATTCTCAAACATAATGTGCCCAAAGCCACATTTCCAATCGCTCAGACCTAAAATTACAGATGGGCCTTGACTCTTCTCTCTCACCCTATCTTTAAGACAGATTTAGAATCCAATCTCATCCTCCCATTTCTATTGCAACATTCCTGGTCCAAACCAGTTCAAGCCATCACTGTATCTTACCCAGATTGTTGCAGTAGCCTCCTAAGTGGCCTCCTTGTTTCCATTCTGATAGTTTTATCAAGAAAGCAGGGTGATCATTACAAATCTAAGTCACATTATATCAGTAACTCTGCTTGGAAATTTCTAAAGGCTCACTACACCCCGTTCAATAAAAGACAAAATCTGGGGGCACCTGGGTGGCTCAGTTGGTTAAACGTCTGCCTTCAGCCCAGGTCATGATCTCACAGTTTGTGAGTTCCAGCCCCACATCGGGCTCTGTGCTGACAGCTTGGAGCCTGGAGCCTGCTTTGGATTCTGTGTCTCCTTCACTCTCTGCCCCTCCCCTACTCACACTCTGTCTCTCAAGAATAAACATTAAAAAATATTTAAAAAAATAAAAAATAAATAAAAGATAAAATCTAGGCAAAATCTGGGGCACCTGGGTGGCTCAGTCAGTTGAGTGTCCAACCCTTGATTTCGGCTCAGGTCATGATTCTAGGGTCATGAGATTGAGCCCCGCGTTGGACTCTGCGCTGAGCACGAACCCGCTTAAAATTCTTTCTCCCTCTGCCCCTCTTCCATGCTCATGTGCAGGCTCTCTCTAAAATAAAAATAAAAATTTAAGTAAAAATTTTAAAAAATAATGAAAGACAAACCCCTTACAAGGCCTAAAAAGCCCTGACTCTCTCCTGCCTCCTCTGTGACCTCATCTCCTTATTCCACTCCAGTCATAACAGCCTCATTGCTCTTCCTTTCACATCAGGTATGCCCCTACCTCAGGGCATTTGCACTTCTTCCCTCCCTAGAATGTTTCTCTCCCACCAGGAGCTTCAGAGCTCATTACTTCACCTTCACCAGATTTCTACTCAAAGGTTACCTGAAGGTAATCGTTTCCTGATCACCCTTGTTGACAGGCACACACTCACTCCACTTCCAGCACTCCCTACTTCCTCTGCCTCCGAGTCCTTAGTAGCATCTGACTTACTGCCTGACCACCTCCAAAAGAAGGGAAATACAGGAGAGCTGAAATTTTTGTGTTTTCTTCACTAGCACTGCCTGACAGTCAATAAACATTTGTTGAATGAAAAATCTCTAACAAAATACTGGAAGTATTAATCTAAATATTCATCAATAGGGAAACAGTTAAATGAACTGCAGCACATCCATTCAAGAGAATATTAAAAACAAAGAAGTAAATCTTTATGTAGTAACACACAATGAGACATGGTGAAAAAAAATCACAGAATATTGTATACAAAGCAATATGTATCTAACATATGCTGTCTGTTTCTAAAAACCTGTAATATGAAAATATGTAGAAAAAGGTCTGGAAGGAGATATACAAAAAAGACGTTCTCTCTGAGAAGAAACAGATTAGGAAAGAGGATCCAAGCGGACTCATTTTTCTAACTCTTCATTCTTCATTGTTTAAATTTTATTTCAAAAAGCATGTATTAAAATTGTAATAAAAATAAATAATCATTAAATTTAAATAAAGGCATATTTTAACAAAGTATTTTGGCTCTTAACAAATACCGCAAGTATAAGAAACACAAAAAGGCCTTTATTTAAATGTGAATTTTTTCATTCAATTTTTCTATTACAGAATAATTTTCCTCCCCAGAATCACGATGGGGATTTTTCCTGCAATTATTCCTGGTCCCTAAGCCCCAATAAACAAGTAGTTATTTATTGTTAAAATGGGTGGAGGTGAACACTGAAAGCAGGGCAGTAAGAATAATTACCCTCATTAAATATGAACTGAACCACTTGCCTTTTTCCTAACTAAAAAATAAAGGCAAGGCCGACTACAAAATAATGGTTCTTCTATTATCAGAAATTCCCTCCAATTCATATGACTTCTTCTAACATTTTATAGAGACAGTTCCTGAATATTTGTTCTTTCCACAGGAAAAGTTACAGGGAGAAAACTGCAGAAACTTCCCCGTTCCCTTTGTTACTCAGATCCCAGGATGATGCCATGCATGTATGGTATAAGCAGCAACAGCAACCATTTGAAAATCACTGCCTATGACCCAGACACTATTCTAAGTATACACATTAACTCATTTACTTCAGATTCAATAACTTGCCCAAAGTTGTACATGGTAAAATGTCCAAAGAAGGGAGCAAAGAACTCACCCTCTTCTGCTCTCTGCTCCTTACCCCTTCCCAAGTTCTATAGGTATTTCTCACCCTTCCACCTCCTCCTTCTAAAGTACCAACAGCAAAAGTAGAGGTGGAGAAGGGCATGAGAAAATTTGCCTCTTTCCATCCACTAAGGTCTGGCTGAGACTAAAGCGCAGAGAGGAGGGAAACCCTCCCTAGTAACTCCTACACAATGTTACTGCCACTTCTTCCTCTCAATGGTAAGGAAAACCATAGCACAGGCAAGAGAAAAGAAGGGTGCACACCATCAGACACAGAACAGAAGCCATCCCCCATCTCCTGCCCTTCATTCTCTTACTTCAGGGAGGTCAGTCCAGCCAGGAACCTAGGAGTCACCCCTCACCCCTTCCTCAGGCCCCAGATCCCATCAATTTGGCCTCCTTAATGTCCTTACACCACAAGCTTCCCTCCACTCTCACTGAATAGATCATTTTAAGAGCCTTTGAGTAGTCTCCCAATGGTCAATAGTTTCAACTCTCAACTTTGAGATGTTACAAAATAGACATTACCAGATAGTGTTTTAGGTGACATGACCGCTTGTAATTGTGTCAAGATGAACTTGACTTCCCTTTGACTACAAGCTCCTTGAAGGGGCTGTGTCATACTGCTGGCTGACACACAGAATGACTATGTCTTGATCTGCCCAGGACAATCCCAGTGTATACCTGTTGTTTCAGTCTGCCATTCACTCAGCTCCCCATTTCTCTTTCATAAGTGACAGTTTGGATAATAAATGATAGGGTCACCCTAAAAAAGTAGGTTCTCTGACCCTTACCACCACGCCCTACCCCATTTTGTTAGAGAAGAGGATTCAGGGGAGTTACTACTGGCACCAGCCAGAGCTCCCCCAGAGCAGCAGAACCAATAGGAGATATATATAAAGAGATTTATCGCAAGAGACAGGTTTGTGCAACTGTGGGGGCTGGCTAAATGATTCCAAATTCTGCAGGGCAGGCCCTCAAGGAAGGGCATACCGGACCTCTTGGCTACAAGTGGAAGCTGCTGTCCACAGGTGGAATCTGTTTTGTGAGGGAATCCTCAGCTCTGCTTCTAACGCCTTTTAACTGATTGAATCATAACCACTCCGATTATCTAGAATATTCTACCTTAAAGGCAATGGATTCATGCATTTTAATCACATTTACAAATACCTTTACAGCAACACCTAGATTGGTATTGGGGTCTCTGGGGGCTGCAGCCTCCCTAAGCTGTCACATCAAAAAGACCATCACACTCCTTTAAGCCTCCAAAACTACAGCAGAAAAGGTACATTCCTAGCACTATAAGTTGTTGTTCTGACAGAATTTCCCTACGATAGCCTTTTTATTCCTGATTGTCAGATTCCCAAGCAATAAAACTAGACTTCAAATTCCTGCTAACAAAGTGAAAGAATGACAAACTAAAAAAATATGTATCACCATTTTGCAACCCCTAATGAAATTATACATTCAGGCAACAAAAACTGACAGATAAAGGGGTAATGGGGAAGTTTACAATGGAAGGGTGGGGCTGTCACTAATTTTTTTTTTAACATTTATTTATTTTTGAGAGAGAAACAGACTGCGAGGTGGGGAGGAGCAGACAGAGAAGAGAGGGAGCCACAGAATCCGAAGCAGCCTCGAGGCTCTGATCTGTCAGCATAGAGCCCAACACAGGGCTCAAACTCACTCACAAGCTGTGAGCTCATGACCCGAGCCGAAGCTGGATGCTTAACTGAGCCACCCAAGCGCCCTGCAACTGTCACTACTTAAACCCAGGAATCAATCTTCACGTCACAGAAAGTAGGACACAAATTATGAATTTCCTGATATTAAGCAATGTGATATACACAGCACCATCTCTGTAGCATGACCAACTTCCCAAAAAAGTTGAATCAACTTAATTGAGCCTTTAAAGCTAGCTTCCATTTTACAGGAAATACAGAGGATAGAGAAGCTAACAACATCACAAGAAAGCAAAAAGACAAATCTAGAATGAGAAATACTCTATTGGACAATTGACCTGGTTTCTGTAACAAATAAATGGGATGAAGCAAAACTAAGAAAAGGGAGAGGAGGTAGAGGAAAAAGAGATTAAGGAGATCTGGGAGAGCTAACAACCAAACGGAATATGTAGACATTGTTTGGATCTTGATTCAAATCACATGTAAAAAGAGATTTTTGAGACAAAAAAACACAACATGGATCAGATGTTAGATGACACTAAGAGATCACTGATAATTTTGCTATGAAATTAGAATTCAGCTATGAGGGGCACCTGGGTAGCTCAGCCGGTTAAGCCTTTGACTCTTGATTTCGGTTCAGGTCATGATCTCACAGTTCATGGGATCGAGCCATGCATCAGGCTCTTCACTCACAGCACCGAGCCTGCTTGGGACTCTCTCTCTCTCTCTCAGTCTCACTCTGACTCTCTCTCTCTCTCTCTCTCTCTCAAAATAAACACACAAAAAAAATTCAGCTACAAAAATGGCATTATAGTTATATTAAACAATATCCTTATCATTTAAGGGTACATAAGTACATAGGGGTAAAATTACAAGACATCTTGAATTTGCATTTTAAAAAAAGCTAGCCTTCATGAGTTAATTACACTTTGAGAGTCAAGAACCTATGTACATTATTTCTATAATGAAATCAGATGGCTAACTCACAAATTAACATTTAGAATATAATTCAGTTCATAAATTGAAAAACACCTAAAATAGAAAGTACAGTCTAGAATACTTAAGCAGCTCTACTAAATCTCATTTCAATTCCAAATATAATTGGGGGTAACAGGAAGCTAGGTTCCTGGGTGTGCTCACCAGATCTGTGATAGTTGTTGAACAAAGCTTATAAAAACAAAACAGACCCTGTGGCCTTAAAAGAGGAGTGTATTAATAACATTCCCAACAAAGGCTGATATTCCAGAGTGTCTAATTATTTCAATAATGTCACAAATCTCCTTCTAAAAACTCCTGATGCCTCTCCTAAAAATGTATGCATGCAAAAATGAATAAACAAACCAACAAACCAAGTCTAAAGTCATATGTAAAAGTAGGGAAAATATTTGCAACAAAGGCAGATAAAAAGGAACCTCTACAAATCAACTTAATAACAAAAAGAATAATCCAAATGAAAAATGAACAAAGAAAATCAGCAGTTCACACATAAAGGAATCCAGATGACCAATAAACATAAAGAAAGCTACTCAATCTTATAAAGAAACATAAATCACTAAAACAAGATGCCACTTTTCATCTGTCAAACAAGCAAAAATTAAGAAGACTGATAGTACCTAATACGGGCAAAGGTGAGGAGAAATAGCTTCTCAGTTATTATTAAGTGGAGTGTAAATTGAGCATGGGGGGTGGCAGGAATTCAGCACTGTGCTTCAAAATTGTGTATGTACAAATTCTTTGACCCAGCAATTTTACTTCCCAAAGAGTACATTTTCACGCAAAATAATGTTCAAGGACATCTACTGCAACACACTAAAATACTGAAACTTTAAAGAAGGGAACAATCTACATGGCCATTAACAAGAACTGGTTAAATTATGATATATTCATTCAATAAAATACTCTGATGCTGTGAAAAATATAAAATAGAGCTCAGATTCCTAAGATATATAGCTATTAGAACAGTGCATGTTTCAGTTATTACTATTAGCTAGTAGTAGTAATTATTTTACTAAAGTGAAAATGATCAAATACCCTAATCCAATGTGGACTATTCAAAGCCAAACCTGAACAGTCAATGTTTGGAAACAGTAGCTGAGACAACACATAAAAAGAACCATTTGAAAATTAAAAGCAGTTATGGAAAACAGCATCACCTCTGTACTATGATACATACATAGCTATTTGAAGGCAGCTATAATATCCTATAGCATTTTGGAAAGCCACTGTTCACACTGTCATTATTTCATCTTTCAACAAAACAATGAGTTCTAGCATTTCCACCAATCACAAACGGTTCTCTCAATTTCAATAGCTGTTGGAATTTTTTTCGGATCCAACATTTTTGGAACCAGTGTCAACATAGAATTAATTCTCGCTTCAGTATATTATCAGACAGTCCAAAGAAGTCAATAAGTGGGACATACACATCTTTATCAAGTAAAAATTGAATTGCGGTCAACACACAGGAAGACACTAAAGATAATTTTAAACAGAAGTTTGAATCGCACCTAACCTTCCTGAGGCATAAAGGATAACTTTCTTGAAGAGTACCCACTCTAGATTTCACCTTTAAATCGAGATTAGCCTAACGACTCAGATGGGCTAATACTGCACCAGCAGGCAGTTTGTGATCATACATGTGAATGATAAATGTGGATAACACAGTAAAGTTTACTCTATACTTTTCACTTTGGCCTTCATCCCTAAACAAGATTTGACGACAACTGAAAATTGTGCAGTCATTGAATTTCTCCTTCACCTTCCAGTATTTGAGAGGAGGAGCTGAGAAGAAAAAGTAAACGCCAGACACAGAGAGAGAGATAAGGGGCCAAGGTTGGCCAAAGCCACCAAGCAGCCGCAGGACAAGCCCAAGTGAGGGTCCTGAAGCAACGCTGCCCCAACGCTCGGGTGTGAGGGAACGCATTCGCAAAAGCTACTCAGCTCGACAACGCTCCTCACAGTCCGCCAGGGGATAAAAAGCGGGACTCCCAGAAGAAGCGAACTTTTGCAGAAACACGAGAAAAAACTCAAACCCCAGCTTCGAATAATACCTCGCCGGCCTTCTACTCGGGTCTCCGGGAAACGCAGTCGGACGGTGGTGACGTCAATGAGGCGCCGGCTCTGCCCAGGGCGCCAGCGGCGCTTTTTGATAACCTCACGCTGCTCGCCCCGCCCCTGGCTCCTTTTCCCGAGCCTACGCCCTCAAGGGTCTCAGGCTGACGCAGTGCAAGGAGTTGGGGCGTGAAGCGGTTACCTGTTGACTAGATTTGTATTTGGCCGACACCCACCGTAATACAAGTTGAGCATATTGAACCAGAAAACGATGTTACTGACCAAAGCTTTGGTCAGGTTTTTATTTTTGTTCAAGCTGGTTCCGAGACCCTGGTTCTTACTACCCTCCCTTTAACCCACCTCAAAATTAACCTCCTAGAGCGGACTCCCAAATTATCTGTGGCGAAAGCACAGGTTCTTTATTTTACAATTTATCGCTAAAAGATGCCTTTGTAAAATACAGCAGAAAGGAATTTCTTGAAAAATGGGGAAAAGGCAAAATACGAGTCCAGATTTTTCATTATTAGCTTCAACAAAGAAAATTATATTTAAATAAATATAGTCAGTACATAAGAGGAAAAACTGTTAATTGAAAATGTAGAAGTAGTCCCCCTTACCATGGTTTCACTTTCCTTGCTTTCAGTTACCGGAGGTTAACCTCAGTCATCAACCGCAGATGATCCTCCTCCTGATGAATTATTGGAAGGTCAATAGTAGCCTTATACCATGTTACAATGCCAACATCATTCATGTCACTTTATCTCATCACCTGGGCATTTTGCCATTTCACATCATCACAAGAAGGGTAAGTATAGTACAATAAGGTATTTTGAGAGACCACATTCACATAGCTTTTATTACAGTATATTGTAAATTGTGCTATTTTATTATCAGTGTTGTTAATCTCTTAGTGTGCCTAATTTACAAATTAAACTTTATCACAGGTATGTATGTATAGGAAAAAATAGTGTTCGATACTATCTGCAGTTTCAGGCATGGAGTTGTTTGGCAGGGGGCAGGTGTTGGGTCTTGGACCACATTCTCTAAGGACAAGGTGGGGACTACTGTAAGTGATTAATAGCATCATTTTTATATTCCTAAGTTTATATATATATATGAAATCCTTATATTGTATGCCTTAAACTAATATAGTTATAAGTCTAATATATCTCAATAAAACAGGCAGGGGTGGGGGAATGGGGAGGAAAAGAAAAAAAAAGTTAACCAAAATCTCCGGTCATGGGGGCTTTTGAAAACCTGAAATTTGACAACCACTGCCTTATGCTACATCACAGTTTTATTCCATTTCACATCAAGAGACTGAATTCACCTCAGTACTAGTGACTACTCCACCTCTTGAGTAGTCAAGAGAAGAGCAAGAAAAGAGACTCAATAGATAACAATATACCTGGCCTTGGAACTGGAAGATAAAGGCACTGACAACATTCCCAGCCAGAGTAGATCAATTCCTTCCCATTAGATTATTTCACAGTAGAAATAATGGTGGGTTATGCAAGAGTAGCCGTTTGGGACAATCTAGCTATGTGACCCTAGGCAAGTTACTAGTCTCTGATACTTAGTATTCTCATTTGGAAAATAGAGTCTAATAATAGCTATGAGTCAAATGAGACACCTTAAGTGCTTTCCAGCACAGAGTATGCATTTAATAAACATTAATTATTAGTAACATTAATTATCACTATACAATATTATCTCTAAAAATGAATGAAATTAGAAAATCCAATGTTGATAAAAAAGAATATTCTGATGTTGAATTTAGGGAGTTTCTTAGGTCTTAGTATTCAAACTATAACAAAATCAAGCTCCCAATTAATATCAGAGTAAAATATTAGAATTTTTTTCTAACTTCTGAATGATAACCTACGAAAATCACTGTTACAGCCATCACAATAATAATCATCTCAGGTAAGATTCATCAGTAGATGCTAAAACTATTAGGTGAAAGTTTGATGGACAGCAGGCCATTTACACCACCTTAAAACACTTCATCACAGATTGTTTTTGAATTACAAAAGTAAAAATGGTAATCTTACAATAGCAAACTCTGGTAGATATAGAACCAGTTGTTCTATTTTAGCACCACTAATGAGACAAACTGATATCACATGCCTCCTATCATGATGCACTAAGAAATATGGCACCATCATTTAGTGTTTTATTCCTGCCAAAGGGTATTATTTGAATATGATCCTCAGAAAATATTAAACACATCCAAAGCGAGGGACATTCTTAAAAAAAAAAACCACATTCTCTTTCAGAAATGGTAATGTCATGAAAGGAAAAAAGAGAGAAACTGTCCTAGATTAAGAAACTAGAGAGACACAACAACAAAAGGCAGTGCATGATTCTAGATTGAATCCCAAATCAGTGAAGAAGAAAAAACTCTATAAAGAGTATCATTGGGGCAGTTGGTGAAACTGAATATAGATTTTATATTGAATAGTAGTATTAAATCTATGTTAAATTTTTTGTGTTTGAAAATTGCACTATGATTATATTAGAGAAAGTTCTTGCTCCCAGAAGATGCATGCTAAAATTTAGATAAAGGGTAAAGGGCCATGTTGTCTGCAACTTACTCTCAAATAATTTCAAAAAATATTAATAGTAATAATAATAGTAATTATATTGAAGAGAGATATCAAATGTGGCTAAGTGTTTGGTTTATAATTGGTGAATCTAGGTGGACGGTATGAGAGAGTACTGTATTATTCTTGCAACTTGCTATAAATGTAAAATACAAAATGAAGGAAAGAAGGAAGGAAGAAAAGAAAGAGGAAAAGAAAGGGAGGGAGGAAGGGAGGGAGAAAAGGAAGGAATGGAGGGAGGAGAGGAAGAAAGGGAGGGGGAAAGATGGATGGGAAGCCAGAGGGGAAGAGCCTTCTCTGAAATGCAGCGATTTCACTTTATAGGTGGTTTGTTTACAAAACTCCCATCTTGTTTGTGAGCTTTAAGGACCTGGGATGAAAAACTTACCACAGGTTATGGTCTATGTGTACAAAATATTACTTTGCAGAATATTGCCCATTGCCACTGCCATACCCTCCCTCAATTTTGAAAAGTAAAATGCAGATTATACTAACGTTAACAATTACAATAGTGGGCTTTGTTTCATATATCATGAGTTAAAAAATAACTGAACTTGCCATACCAGCATTTGGAAACATATTCTCATTCATTAATCTCATTTTTTTAGTCATTGAGCCAAAAGTAGCCAATCGCCATCTCCCTACTTCTCAGGCTGGATAGTGAAAATAAATAAGGAGGTGAAGCTGCTTTACTGAGCCTCCCCACACTCCACTCGTCTTCCAGGCTTGCAGTGGGGGGACTGATGGAGAGAAAGCTTTGCTCAGATGGGTAAGTACTAAAGGATGGAAATCCCTGCATATGCCCAGCCTCTCTTGGGGCCCTGACTTCCTAGTTCAGAAGACAGTCCACAATCTAACTCCATCTGATTTGACTCCTGCTGTAAGAAACAGAAAAATTCCACACAACGAGAATTTAGGAGCAAATTAGGCTTAGTTCAGAGGAGGTCATTAGCATTTCATGACACCCTGGAAGAATGCCCAGATGGTACTTATATTCTATCTTGAAACCAGGGATAGGAGTTTCTAGGGAATAAGCAATTGATGCCATCACCATCTCTACTGTTTATCTAAATAACCTAAATAAATAAGCCACTTCCTCTTCTTTCTATGCCTTTGTGCTTTTTCCTTCCTTTCCTTGTTGTTGTTGTTGTTGTTGTTTGGCTTTGTTTTTTGTTTTCTGGGTGTCAAAGAATATTTGATTCATTTGAAACATCTGGTGGGTTGGGGAAATTTAAGCTAGGTTGTCAGCTCATAAGTCATTGTAAATACACAAAAAAGTTATATTTCTTCCCTTATTGTCCTAGTCCCTTCACACTGCCATAACAAAATGACACAGACTAGGTGCCTTATAAACAATAGACAGCCACAACAATAGACTTGCCACAATTATGGTCTGAAAGTCTGAGATCAGGGCACCAGTAAGGTTGAGTGAAGACTGTCTTCCAGTTGTAGACTGTCAACTTCTTGTGTCCTCACTTACGGAAGACAGAAGGGAATTAGTTCTCTCAGACCTTGTTAAAAATCCCATCATCAGGACTCTTCCTTCATGACCTAATCACCCCACCAAGACCCCAGCTTCTAGTATCATCACCTTGGGCATTAGAGTTTCAGCATATGAATTTGGGGAGACACAAGCATTCAACCATAACACTCATCTTCACCTCACTGTACTTTATTTTCCTAAATTATTTACATCAAAAAATGGAGTAGGGGCACCTGGGGGGGCTCAGTCAGTTAAGCATCCAACTTTGGCTCAGGTCATAATCTCACAGTTCATGAGTTCAAGGCCCACGTCAGGCTCTGGGCTGACAGCTCAGAACCTGGAGCAGATTCTGTGTCTCCCTCTCTCTCTGCCCTCTCCGGCTCATGAGCACACTTGCTCTCTCTCTCTCTCTCTCTCTCTCTCTCGCTCTCTCTCTCAAAACTGAATAAATTAAAAAAAAAATTTTTTAATGGAATAAAGAAAGACAGGATTTAAAAACCCTCCTAGAATTAACCAATTGAACAAATAGCTGATAATTCAGTGCTTATTTAAGAAATTGATTCCTGTCATATTCCTTAAAAATACCGTGAAACCTTGCCACATAATAACATCCTTCAAAAAAAATCAATGTTTATAGGCATAATGAAAATAAATATATTTATTACCCAGAATGAATCCATCCTATGAACTGCATGTAGCTTTGTGCCCCCTGCCAATCCCACATGAGGAATAACAATTAAGGAATGACAGTCAACGATGTAAAAGGAAGATTCATTCTTAGATGGTCCAGGACTCAGAAATCAGTCCCCATCCATAGTGTGGGCATGTGTGATTCAGTTAAGTGCTCTGTACTTAGTCGATAAAAATCTACAAAATCATAATTTCCAAACTACTAATTGCTTTTCCTAAATTTTATGACAGAAATTAGGTGCTGTATTTTGCAGTTTTAAGGCTTTGAAAATTCTGTATTCCTTACAAGACCAGGCCCTACCTCATTTTCAACATTGTAAGATGGGCCCCTGTTACCAGAAAGCTAAGTCCTTGAAAGAAACAGGTCAATCCATTTTCAGCCCTCTTTGTCTGTGCCTTTTACCAGGTGACTTTGCTATTCCTCCCATCAGGATTTAGAGTTTATTTTCCCACCCTTTGATTTTGAGTTTGGCCATTTGCTTCTTTGGGCCAATGGAATAATAGTGGATATGATGCAAGAGAAAGCTTGAAAATCTGGGCTTGCTTTGTTGTGCTTCTGCTGTCACAATGAGAAAGATAGGCCCAGCTAGCCCATTTTCCCAGGAGGAAGGTGAGAGTCACATGGAGCAAAACTCAGTCATCTCTCTAAGCCCAGCCAAACTAGTTGTCTCACAGTCCATGCCCAGACACGTAAGTGAGCCCGGTTAGCATCAGAGGTAGGCCAACTTAGCTGTATTCTTCAAACACCAAAGAAATATATAGTTTTATGCCACACAGCACACAGTTTTGTGGCAGTAGCTAACAGCCACAATTCCTTAAAATATGTAAAAGGGAAGAGAAGTGAGTTTGGCTTCTTGGGAAGTGTTAATTCTGTTAGACATTACGAGTTATTTATTAAACCAAAAAAATGTAAAGGTGAAAAACAAAACTGTAAAGGTGACTTACCTCTAATATATAAGCTACATATTCAGTGGGGTTTATTTCATAATATTATAAAATTAATAGTGGTGAAATATAATACTGCTGAAATAGATGAAAACTTAATTTTTTAATCATATTGCTGCATGTCTATTGGAAGGTATACATCTATGTATCATGAGGAAGGCAGAGAGTAATTCATCTGACAATGTATTACTGTCCAGGTATTCACCTGAGCATGCTAGAATGCATCAAAACTATTTATGTTTTACCAGTTTATTAATTAAATTTTTAGCTCAAATAATGAATATGCACATTATACACAGTTCTACAGATTATACAGACAATAAACTTACTTATTCCTTTTATCCATAGATCCTAATAACCTATTTTTCATACTTTAAAGAAGCCCCTCTAGCCAACTATATTAGTCATCTAAACACAGTGGATGAAAAAAACAGTTAAAGTAACATAGTTAAAATTTGGTAGTAAATTGTGTGAGAAATGTCTTGATTTGTACTCCCAATTTGAAAAATGGAAGAAAAAATATTATTAAAAACTTACTTCATTATATATTAGCAAAATTCTGCTTATAACTGCAACACACTAATTCTTAGAATGAAGAAGGACAGGTTCAAATATTGGTAGGGATTTTTGTGTTTAAAATATTTCCAACAAAATTATGAGATGCCAAATACAGTGTGGTATCCTGAATTGGATCCTGGAACAGGAAAAAAAAAAAAAAAGGGAAAAAATCAGTGCAATCTGAAAAGCTGGAGTTTAGTTGAAAGTAATGTGCAAGTGTCAATTTCTTAGTTTTGACAAATGCATCATGGTAAGTTAAAAACTGACATTAGGGGAAACTGGTAAGAAGTAGACAAGACTTCTGTATTATAGTTGCAACTATTCTATAAATCTAACATATTCCAAAATGAGAAATTTATTTCAAAATTATTGGATGACATGACATAACCACAGAGATTCATTTGTACAGAAATATGTGAAGACTATACCAGTTTTCCCAAGGGCCTCTCTCAGTCCCTTGACACTTTCTCTTTTAAAGCACCTATCCTATCATAATCCTTGTAGATTTTCTCCTCTTTAATTATAACTGATCTAACTCTGCCAGTCCTCATTTATCCATGACTTTCCGTTTTTTCCATCACTTTGCCCAACAAAAATACAGCATCCTTTGCAATATTCATGATTGCATTTTGCAGTCAAGCTGCTTTCCCCCACCCCGGGCATTTGAAAGTGATAGATTCTAGAGTAAGTAGGGAGAGATGTTTGAGGGAAGACTAATTTTACAAGTTTATTTATTTTAAATAAAATATTCAACCTCATAACTATAAGAATACTGATAATTAATGTTGGGAAGGAAGGGAACCCTGTATCTCCACTTTTCCACACTGTAAGTACATTAAAAAATTAAAGAAACAAAATAGCCAATGAGAATTGGCAACCAATGAAAAAAGGAAAAGTTCCCTCCCAACGGAGAAGTAAGCAAGGAATACAATCTGTATTTGGAGATTTTCTTCCTTCCATAGAGCATAAATGATGTCATAAGACTATAAGAAGCATGTGACCTTAATGACTAAATCTCTCTCTCCCCAAGTCTGTGGCTTCACAGAAGGCAGGGATTTACATAGGCAAAAAGAAGTCACAACACAGGCCCATTCCCAGTTATAATGTGATTCCCCAAACATGCTTATGTTAATTTATTTCAGATTGTCACAAAAGATTAGACCATTAAAAATGCTAATTCGAGCCCAGGAAAATGTGTCTTTGGACCCCCAACTTGAGAAACATTGCTTTAAGAGTTTAGTAGGGGGGCGCCTGGCTGGCTCAGTCCATAGAGCATGCAGCTCTTGATCTCAGGATCATGAGTTCAGGCCCCATACTGGGTGTAAAGCTTAGTTTAAAAACAAACAAACAAACAAAAAAAGAGTTTAGGGGCGCCTGAGTGGCTGAGTCAGTTAAGCATCCGACTTCGGCTCAGGTCATGCTCTCACGGTTCAGGAGTTCGAGCCCCACATCGGGCTCTGTGCTGACAGCAAGCTCAGAGCCTGGAGCCTACTTCAGAGTCTGTCTCCCTCTCTCTCTGACTCTCCCCTGCTTATCCTAGCTCGCTCGCTCTCGCTCGCTCTCTCTCTCTCTCTCTCAGAAATAAATAAAACATAAAATTAAAATAAAAAGAGTTTAGCAGAGGAAAAGGCAGTGTGGTATAATGGTACATAGCACAACTACAAAGTCAGAATTCCAGGTGGTAACCTTAGCACAGAACTTCTGGCTGTGTGAATTTTTAGAAGTTACTTTCCCTCTCTGTGCTTTAGTTCCCTCACCTGTAAAAGGAATGATAATTGTAACTTCCTCATAATTGGTTGGCAGGTTGAGATAATCTAGAAAAAGAAGGTAAAATTGCACCTGGCACTTGGTTCTTCCTACTCTGCCTTAGTGAAGCCAGTCTTATGCTAAGGAGGAAGAAGCTGATTAAGCTGATAAAGGAATCATAGAGCCTTTAAGATCCTACTTAACTTTGTTATTCTTTAAAGGTTTTACGGAGCTTCTGATAACACTACTTTTGCTTTGTCCTCACACAGTGGGCAGCTCCCTTCCTATCAACATTATTCCTTTAGTTCCCAAGAGGAAGCTATGTTATATGCAGATAAAAGTGCCAATTCATTTCTGGCTCAATTCAACCATAATCATATTGTCAACTTTACAAGGTGTTAATTATGGAATAAGAGACAATTGGTTGTGTTTTACGAGGCTGTTCTGACATGCCTAGGATGCCCAGTGAATGAGCCAGGAAGTTGAAATGCAAGTGCTTTGGGCTACTCCTCACTGTGCATTAATGGCTCAATTAAACATACCTTAAGGGAGCCTCTCTTCTTACTCCATTGTGGATGTTTAGTAATTTGTTTTGTTTGGAGATTTGGAGATTTTGCCCAGAGCCAGTCTTCTGAGGCTGAAGGAATTCTAAAGCTGTATTTCCAGATATGTTCCATGAAACCTCTCACTCGCTCCATCAAGGGGAGGAGTATCTTAGAAAATCTTTCACTGCAGTCTGTGGCCTTGATTCTTCTCAAGACCACTGAGGAGCAGGGTCACTTTTAAAACACTTCCACAACCACCCTTATAACTGATTTGGACTGAACAGACACACTTGAAAAAATGCCAGAGTGTCATATTTCTTCACAAAGGATCCCATCTCTACTATTTCAGTCAACATTTATGTGAACATTTTCCCACTTTTCTTTGCTCTCTGATCTGGTTCAGATCTCAGGGCAAAGTTCACACAGGAGATTCACTATAGTATTCTTTTTTTTTTTTTTTTAATATAAAGCAACAGAAAAGTATATAGTTCCAGGTTAATGTTTCCAATATCAGCTCCTTTTTGAAATCAGTAGCTGCATAATCAAATCAAAATATCATTTTTAAAGAGAAAAAATAGTGTAAAGTTCTTGTGGTCTTAAATAATTGTGTTCACTACTTAATAAGTATTTGGACTTGAAACTTTTCCTCACCTGTCATGTATGTTAGTTGCTCTGTCTTAACCCTGGCATCACACTCTCTACTCAGAATTCCTCACCCTTCATCAAGGGACAGGAGGGGACATTCACCGTAGAAAAGACTCCTTGACTTTGCCCTATATTCTCCACCGCTCTAAAAGGGGACAATGTTGAGGTGTCAGCACTAAAGGCAAAACAAAAGACAGTTGTTTGAAACAGCGAAAATAAGATGTTTAAGAAGCGTAATTAGAAGCCATGACTCTTCACAGTACTTCTAGTTCCCTGTCTCAAAGTCGTTAGTCCTTAAAACTTGATAAACGATGCAAAGAACCCACCAGCTGCAGCAAAGATCCAGAATCTCACATGCCAGCTCATGTCAAGCCTTCACATAATCTTTAAGAGCCTTATTCTTGGCATCTCATTTGCTGAGCACTGACTATCAGCAGAATCTTCTGCTGTAATACCCTGTGTGGTGAGAAGCATGGAAATGCTTTGCAGATGTCCTCTTTCCTTCTCTGAGGTTCACAAAACAAGATGATAAATCCATCTTGGTACCACCCTTCCAACTTCTCTCCAAGGAACCTTCAGGAATATGTTCTGTTTTTCTCAGTGGTTCTGCAGAGTTCCCATCTCTTCAAGCTTTAGTGTCCAAGTCCTGCAAGTGGTTGCTTGAAAGACTTGATCATTTCATTTCTACCTAAGAACTAAAAATATCTTGGCCAGTTATAAACCTAAACATATTGAAACAATGGTTGGATTAAATAGCCCCATCAATAGAATATCATGCGTCATTTCAATGTACTTTTTAAAAAGCTGTTTTATTTCGGGGTGCCTGGGTGGCTCAGTTGGTTAAGCGTCCGACTTCGGCCCAGGTCATGATCTCACAGTTCGTGGGTTCGAGCCCCGCGTCGGACTCTGTGCTGACAGCTAGCTCAGAGCCTGGAGCCTGCTTCAGATCCTGTGTCTCCCTCTCTCTCTGACCCTCCCCTGCTCATGCTGTCTCTCTCTCAGAAATAAATAAAACCTTTAAAAAAAAAATAAAAATAAAAAGCTGTTTTATTTTACCTTGGAAGTCTACTACCAAAAAAAATCTCGAGAAGAAAATTAACTAGACAATTGACCAGGATATGTTATAAGAATAGGTAGAGTAACATTTATTTGGAAAGAAAGGTATTCTATATTTAGAAACACCTCATTTGTGTCATTTGATTTTCTTTCTTTTTTTTTTTAATATTTTTATTTATTTCTAGGAGAGAGAGAGAGAGAGAGACAGCGTGAGCAGGGGATGGTCAGAAAGAGAGGGAGATACAGACTCTGAAATAGGCTCGAGGCTCTGAGCCGGCAGTCAGCACAGAGCCCGACAAGGGGCTCAAACCCACGAACCGCAAGATCGTGACCTAAGCGAAAGTCGGACGCTTAACTGACTAAGCCACCCAGGTGCCCCTCATTTGATTTTCTTTCAAGGCTTAGCTAAAATTCTCTAGGGAACATAGTTGTCTTATTTTGTTTTTTCTGCAACAGAACAATAGGTAGGCCACAAAGTTAATATTCATGTGTATGGTTTATTATGAAGGAAGCTTTAAGCGTTGTCATCACTATTTTGTGGATTGAAAAACCTACACAAAAACCTATTTTGTGTATGTATCAAAACATACAGTTTTGATCCTATGACCTGTCCTTAGTCAAAATGCATAATACTAAGGTGACTTCTTCCCCAGGGCAACACCCATTCCACTCAGTGCTCTGTACTGACCTTTCTAGTAGGTTTTCTGGATAGCACACATCTAGGCTGCTCAGGGTCCCAAATCCTAGACGATTAAATATATCCTTTATTTAAGCAGTAGACAAACGCACATGCACTTCTGTTTACCCTTGGACCAAAAATTAAAAAGAAAAAGAAAAAAGAAAACATTTGGATATGTCTGGCTTTGGCATATTATATATATCATAAATTCAAATAATATTAGAATTATTCTTTACCCATCTACCACTTAGTTCCTTAGGTCATTTTTCTCTTCTTTCTTTCTTTTTGTTCTTTTTTTCTAGAAATAAACTAAAAATAACTCATCACAATAGCAATGACTGTGTAGTTGGAAAGAAGGAGCCCAAGTTTGATGTTGCTTTGTTTTTAACAGAATGAAGAAAAAAAATCCTAAACCCAAACCCTATAATTCAGCCCAACTTGTTGCTACCCCCTGATTAAAGCATTTTTAAAAATAACAGATAGGAAGCTGAGATCTGCATTGAGATAAAGATGGTTAGCATAGATCAAAAGGAATTGTACATATGTCAGTTAGATTAAGTGACAGGATGTGGGGAAGTGGTAGGTCCCATATCCAGTTACTTTATGCACGAGTACATTTGCTGAATGCAGGTACTCTAACAGGCTAGCCACGCATAGACGGAAACCAGGGAAATTAATGGAAAGCAATCTATAATGGTTAGAGTGTTTGTTCTGATATGGATCCAAGACCACATTTCTCCTAATTAGTAATATTACTGTAATTTTTTATAACTGTCTATCTTGCTCTGCCCAGAATAGTAAATTATCTCTGGATCTTCCATCTGGCATTTCTGAGGGGGTCAGCATTACGTTGTAAGTACTCTATATAGCACATACATAAACTTAGTAATTACAGATCATTTCCCCAGCCAATTAGAAGGAAAAATATTTAAAATATTTTCCTCTGCCCCCCTGAAAAAGTCTATCTAAGGCATTCTGGGAGACAAAAGGGACAAGTAATATACAATAATGTCAAAATCAATAGAGCCCAAAGAAGAATATATAGTTGGTTTTGAGGTGAAGTGGGATTGGGGAGAGGAAAGGATAAGAAGCAGGAATAGTTTACTTGCTAAGTAAAATGGAAAAGTCATACAAGGGTTATTTTTCTGGAAGGATGAGTTACAACAGATGAGTATTGCTTAAGGCTACAGTTAATGTCACATATTTCTTTGGGATGCCATTCATATATTACTATTCATAATGAAGGTGATCTTGGCTAATCAAGTCCAGGCTATAAATCAGAGAAATTAAAAGCCCATGTTAGGGAACTTCTATGGGGTTTAATAACTGGATTACTTCCTTACTTAATGTAGTCACTAAGAAGTAAAATTCTAGACCTGGAAAGGACTTCTTTGCCTTTATGAGACCTGACTAAGCCCAGTTTAGTTATAAACAAATCAAATCACTCTTTAGCTAAAACAATTTCATACCCTTAATAATCCAACAGGCCAGGACTAGGATGAGGGGAATGAGGCACTTGCCTCAGGCACAAACTTAAAGGGGGACAGGGGAAGGAGGTGCCAAAGCCTGGGGAATCAAGATAAATAATATTTCAACTTTGTATACCCAAATCCCTTCTCTGTTGAATCCTCTCTTTATTTAAAATTTTATTGTATTGTTCATCATAGATTTTTTTTCCATTGATTTTTTTTTAATATTATTTATCTTGATGACTGATGTTTTGGGGACTTAAATTTTGTACCCCAAGGCAAATGTTTAACTCACCTCACACTAGTTCTGGACGTGTAAACCCATTCCACTATTTACATAATTTCAGATTCAGAAATTTCTTTCTTATGTCTAACTCAGGGTTTCTTAAGTGTGGCACTATTGGACATTTTGCACCAGATAATTCTTTGTTGTGGGGGCTGTCCTGTGAATTATAGGCTGTTTAGCAACATCCCTGGCTTCTACCTACTAGATGCCAGTAACACCTCCCTCCCCCTTCCACCAAAAATATCTCCAGATTAATCCTGGTTCAGAACCATTGATCATCACAAAGTCTCTAATGCTAAAAACCACCCCATATCTTCCTGTTGTGTCCTCAGTAGAGATAGAAAACAGCTTTTCATCATCCTCTAAACAACCCCATGAGATTCTTTGCTTTGTAGAGTGTATGTTTACTTTATAATCTGATTAAAGTGATGATAATCATGTTAGTATGTCTAGACTTACCAAGGTTAAACCCCTGGCCTCTGTAAGGTTTATTCCTGTCTAGTATCTGACATCTCAGTGGGGCCACTTGGCAATCTGAAGCAGTAGCTTCTTCCAGAAGTCCCAAGATGTCTTGTAATTATAACCCCTTTATCAAACTGCAAACTCAGCTCCCTCATTGAATTAGGCCAGAGAGATTAGTTACATCCGACCACATTTCATTCTCTTCAAAGTGAATTTCATCTTGGAATTTATCAATAATCTTTATGTAAGCTATCATATCTTCTTCCATATCAGAAACTAAGATTCTAATATGTCAGATTATATTAAATAATTCAGCAATTCAACTTCCCCTGTGATCTTAGTTTCGTAAGTTATACAGTTTTGGGAAGCCATTTTTCCTGTAATGAGCAAGAAAGATATTTAGTACTTTTTCTTATTATTATTCAAAGGCTAAATTCATTAAAAATGTTTTAGAATTAGACCTGGAAATCAGAGTTAGACCTGGAAATCAAATTTACTCATGAGGTAAAAATTCATTTCTGGGTTCTAGTATAGTAGCAACATGCTGAAAATTCCCATATTCATCCATGTAAACTGCTAGATGAATCATAAATAGGTAGTCAGATAGCTGAGCTAGAAATCCTTCTTTCCCAGTGATACACAGTCTGCCACCGTAATCCTCTACTCAACTGAACTTTCATAAAACTCTGGACACATATGTGGGATTTTTTTTTTCCAGGTAGGAATATAGGAACCTATATCCAAGATAATGGGTTTGGATATTATACCAGTCAGGTGTCTTGGCTACAAACAACAGAAACTAACTCTGGCTAAGTAGGGAAAAAAGGGAAAAAAGATTATATATATTTTTTACTGAGTTATTAAATAATTAAAGGATGTTCCAAAAAGATTTGAACCAGGCTAAAAAAGGAGACCAAACAAGGGAGCTAGGCAGCAAATGGTCCCCAGCCAAGAGCACAGCAGTCAACTCATATGGTAAGGAATCCACCACCACCACCCCTACCAGCAAATAACAAATGGATGCTGCAGGTTACTGGATAGCCACAGACACTGGACTTTCGATGGCACTCCTCCTGCTACCACCATTTTGATGTCTCTGGATTCTCCACTGTCTCTGCCCCTTTATGTCACCAGGTCCCAGTTCAAAGTCACTAGCAGGAACATCTGTTTTGTTAAGCCTGGGTCAGGTGCCTGCATCCTAGATGCAAAAGAGGCCAGGACAATGTCTGAATTTACAAGCTTTTAAAGTGAGAGGCAGGCAGCCAAGAAAATAACAGCTATCTATTACCAACATGATACAGGGTGGTAACTAATAGTAACAGATGAAATCTTGGGCTCTGGAGTCAGACTATCTGAATTTGGATTTATGCTCTATTACTAGCTATGTGACCTTGGGCAAATTATTTAAATCCTTAATCATTTCTATTTCCTCACCTTTACAACAGACCCTTGTGAATCTTAAAAAAAAAAAAAAATCCATGTAAAATTGCCTAGCATGGGATATGGTACATAGTAAGTACTTCTATATATTTATTTTTGTGTGTGTATGCCAGTATGCAACACTGATAACAAAGATAGAGCTTCTCTATTTCTATTTTCTTCCTCCTTTTATAAACATCTACCAAATACTAAGACAGTACTTAGCATATCCCAGACTTCATTTAGTTTAAAGCAGGACAATGTAACTAAACTTAACTTTGATTTCTCCCACCCCTCCACTTAAAGCATACATGATGGATGTAGCAGAGCAAAACCAATGAAGAAATCATCATAATCCAACATATGCTTGAGAGCATAAAAATGGGAATTCAAAGAAGGACAGGATTAATTTTGTCTGGGGAGCTAGAAAAGTCATTATAGAAGGAACTTGACAGAGAACATGAAGAACAGATAGATAATGAACTTCTTTAGACAGTAGAGAGAGGACTTCTGTCAGGCAGTGAGAATACTCTCAGCATGGCTCTGTAAGTGCAGGGTCTGCCTGGGAAAGGGGAGGAATCGGAAAGGACAAGAACAAGGGATTGACGGGAGGGCAGGAAAAAAGATGTACTGAGACAGACAGACTAGGGCCGTATTGTCAAAACCACACCAGACCTGACCAAAGTCCCTGGAAATATGTCACATCATTGAGATCAATATCTTAGGTGATTATTTATTTCTGGTAATATTTTTAGTTCATTATGCAGAAGTTCAACCCCAGGGATTAAGGTTGACTTAAGAGAAACAATGGACTAGGCAGAGTTTGTCTCAGACTTTCCTTTTGTTGAGTCTCCCTCCCTCTTAACCTCTATCCTATGTCCCCAGGGCCAATTTGGAAAGTCTCTGCCTGCTCATCACAAACTATGCGATGCTGCCAGAGGCTTTAGGCCTTCACTAGTGCTCCCGGCTCCATGCCCTGCCATTCTTCTTCCTTCTCCACACTTGTCAGAGCCTCAGTTCCTGTTTAATTGGCAAGGCTGAGAATGTGCTAAACAGATAAGCCAGTTTCAACTGCCGTCCTGGTCCACAGCTCTTCCTCACAACATATGGCCCTAATAGTTGCAGTGGACCCTCCCAGAAACAATAGGAGCAGTTCTCCACCTTCAGTTTCTGTTAGCTGATAGATCTACACTTTCCCAACCTCTCCATCTCACACCCCCTGCCACAGTTAGAGCATGTGCTGTAATAAGGACAGAAGAGCTTTTATAGCCCACAAAATACTTAAGAAAGCTCAAACAGGATTGCTCTAGAAAGGCTGATATGAGTGATTGCTTCCTCATTTCTTCTCAGGAAATAGAAGCAACTCTGGGCTAAGGGCTGAATCTGATCTTCCTTTCTGGATGGAGAGTTTGAGCTCAACTTCTCCAAGACCATTAACCCAAGGATCTGAGCCCAGTGGTTATGACTGGAAACAGAAGGGTTTCGCCTCTTGCTGTTGGAGGAGTTTAACACACTGATTGCAGAGCTTAGTGGATTTCTTTCAGGTTTTGTTTCAGCTGCCAAGAGCCCAGGGACTCAAGCATTTTAAAAAGCTCAAGGAATGGGGGCGCCTGGGTGGCTTAGTCAGTTAAGCGTCCGACTTTCACTTAGGTCATGATCTCGCGGTTCGTGGGTTCGAGCCCCGCGTCGGGCCTGTGCTGACTGCCAGCTCAGAGCCTGGAGCCTGTTTCAGTCTGTGACTCCCTCTCTCTCTGACCCTCCCCTGCTCACGCTGTCTCTCTCTCTCCTAGAAATAAATAAAAAACATTAAAAAAAAATTAAAAAAAAAAAGAAGCTCAAGGAATGTCAGAGAATTGAGAAGGGATGTAGGGAATTGATGTTCGCTGAGCTATTGCTAGTGTGCCTAAGATGGAGAGTGAGGAAACCTAGAGATGTGGCCCATCCTGAAGAACTGTGGCTGAGAGGGTTTTGTGCAGCAGGGTAGCCTCTTTAGTAATCTACTCTGGTAAGACACAAGGAATGGATAAAAATGAGCAATTATACTTGAGACAGATCCGTTCCTTCAGTGGCAATATATTTTCCTCACATGCTTTTCTCTTCACAGCAAGCAAATGCATGTGGAGCCAATGACTATGAAGTCGGTCATATTAAATTTACTCAGTTTTCTTCAAGTCTTCAAGCGTGAAGCGTTGCAAACCTTCATATGTACACTAGGGAAAGAAAGGAAGAAAAAAAAGAACTCCACCGCAAGGCCTAAGGAAAAGCCTGTGGAAAGAAAACGGCAGGATAAAGCAACACAATTTCAAATCTTAATCTCCTGAAATGGTGCCTTTAAAGCCACACTTTCCGCATTTCTGAGTGGGGCCTGTCAAAACTCCGTGTCAAATCATGTTATAACCTTGCTTCTTATCTGTTTGTGATAGCCTTCAAGGGCCAGTAATTCCCCCATATGTGGCAGAAAAGTTCATAGTAGAGATTTGCGCACTTGACTAAGCTTCCTGCATCGCTTTTTGTGGAGTGCTGGTGAAGGACAGAGATTTGTTCTCTCTTTCAGAACTAAACCATGCAACCGCCAATGACACAGTCAAGAAGCAAACCAGAATCACTCACTTGGGCAGGTAATCTACAGAACGATGACTTAATATTATATATACTCTCTGCTTTTGTCCAGTAAAACACATAGCCAGGTAGAATGCCCCTGCCTTTTTTCAAGTAAAAATTAACAGACAAGACCCCATCATTGAGGGAGTACTTTTTGGTACCCTCTCCCCAGATGCCCTCCTTTGGCACCCCAGCCCCGTCACCAGAGGTGGCCTGTAGTTCTGGGTCCCAGCTGGCTGCTGGGGTGAACAGTGTCAGGAGCTCAGGGAAGGAAACCATAACAGCTGTGGAGACCATAATGGCTGTGGAGAGAGGGTGTCATCTGCCTTGGGAAAGGTGGGGGACAACTCACTTTGTCTCTCCTCTATCCACCTAGTGACACTGACTGCATGAGGCTTAAACCGGAGGTGTGACTAGCTCTGAATAGCATCCTCAGGACCAGGGGTCATAAACACAAGTATCAGCCAGAGCCAGTCAGGTAGTGTCAGTGAGTGAAATGGACCAGGTAGAAGGCAACAAAGATTGTCAGGATCTAAGAAAAGAGAAAAAAAAGACATCATTTGCCATTTTATTTATTTGTTTTGTTTTCTGGGTTTTTTTTTTTTAATGTTTATTAATTTTTGAGAGAGAGACACACACACACAGGGTATGCGCAGAGGAGGAGCAAAGAGGGAGACACAGAATCTAAAGCAGGCTCCAGCCTCTGAGCTGTCAGCACAGAGCCTGAGATGGGGTTTGAACCCACAAGTGGTGAGATCATGACCTGAGCCAAAGTAGGATGTTTGACCAACTGAGCCACCCAGGCATCCCTGGTTTTCCTTTTGTTTTGTTTTGTTTTGTTTTGTTTTTATAAAGAACAGCTTTCTTTTTTCAGATAGACAACATTCTGAAACAAAACCAAAATTAGTTCCTCTTAGCAAACTAATGTACTTTCCTGGATTAGGCATGGTATCTATTGTTTCCTTTTTACCTTGACTGTCAAGAGACTCAATGCTATATTTTGTGCTTCCCTTTGATTTTTTAAGTTCTTGTTTTTGTTTTTGTTTTTTAATCTCTATACCCAACTTGGTGCTTGAACTCATGACCCTGAGATCAAGAGTCACATGCTCTATTGATTGAGCCAGCAGGTGCCTCCCTTTGATTTTTTGACACAGTGATCTCCCTCTCCTTCCCTTCCCTTTCCTCTCTTAACCTACATACACACACTTACCTGGTAATCTATAAAGGTGTAGCATAGATAACATATGGGTAATACTGATTAAATATTTCAGAGTTCCTGAATTCTTAATATTAAGTATTAATATATGCCAAGGTCCTATTTTTTATTTTTTTCTGTTTTATGTATTTTCATCTAAAACCTGAATGTCTGAACTCATTGGAAAGAACCATTATATAAGTTCTAAATTCTGGCTATATCAGTGAATTCTAAAGGTATTCTAATTCTAAAACATCTTACTATTCTCGTTTTAAGGACCTAAGGTATTTCCCTTTGAAAGATTTTTGGTTTTGTTTATGGTTTTGTTTTTCTTTCTTTCTTTTTTTTTTTCATTCACTACCATCTCTGTCTGCAAGCCAAGATTACAAAAAGAGATGATATACTTTAGGAAGAGGCCATAGATTCAAAATTAGTCTCTACCAAAGTTAATTCCTACATAAATTAAGCTGAATATGTTTTCTAACACCATAAATTAAGTGGATTAGGTATAAATAAAACATGAACTCAGGTTTCTTCATTTATAACTTCAGATCTGTGACACTTCAGTGTGAAAAGGGGCAAAGTTGGTTTTATTTCTTCTCCTTTTGTAGAGCTGTTGGGGTAGCTATCTCAAAGATTGTAGTATATATTATAAACTCAAATAGAGTTCCTCTCTATGGGACTTTATGGACCCACTATGGATCAAGCTAAAGTTAGATTCCACCTAGGCAATGCCCATGCTCAGATCTTTCCCCTTCCCTATCCTGCTTCCCTGCCTCCCTGCCTCTTAATTCTTTATCTATCTATCTATCTATCTATCTATCTATCTATCTATCTATCTATCTATCTATCTATCTATCTAAAGAGCACTTACTCCCTTAATAAATCATGTGTACCCAAGTCCCTGTGTCAAGCTCTGCCTCTAAGGAATTCTATCGAAGACACCATTTGTGTTGATTTCAGCTTTAGGCTCACTGTAAACCAGCTAAACATTTATATATGGAAGGCTTAGATTTCCTTATCTTAAAAGATAGGCTTGCATGCTTGTTTTCTAAACAAGGACTTATAGGGTCAGTGGGCCAGGTTTTCATAAAAGGAAAAGAGCTCTGGGAACAAAATGAAGCAGTCTTAAATTCCTCAGGATTGTGACTGAGGGCCGAGTCTCTGCAGGAGGCATGCAGTGCCCAGATGGGGGGCGGAGCAGGAGGCTAGCTGAGGAGTTCTGATAGATCTGAACCATAGGTGTGAAAGCAGAATATCTGACTGAAGGTAGAAGACAAGCCATGGTCTCCATGTTCACTTTTATATACTTAACAGGAACTAAATGTTAAACAGAAAATCAGTTCATCCCTTGCCTGATATTTATGAGAGTTTGCTCTATGTCACGTGTCATGCACCATTGCCTCCACTTTCTTTAAGTCTTCCCTTTGAGTCTGCAAAGGGGTGGTTTCCTCTTCCTGAATATTTCAGCACTGCTCTGTCCAGTAGAAATACAATGCAAGCCACATATGTAATTTACATTTTTCTGGTAGTCACATTTTTGAAAAAACAAAAAGAAACACAGGGTGCCTGGGTGGCTGAGTCGGTTAAGTGTCTGACTTCAGCTCAGGTCATGACCTCAGGGCTCTTGGGTTTGACCTCTACTTCTGGCTCTGTGCTGACACCTCCAAGCCTGGAGCCTGCTTTGGATTGTGTGTCTACCTCTTTCTCTGCTCCTCCCTCGTTTGTGCTGTGTGTGTGTGTGTGTGTGTGTGTGTGTGTGTGTGTGTGTGTCTCAAAGATAAATACACATTAAAATTTTTTTAAAAAGAGGGGCACCTGGGTGGCTCAGTCAGTTAAGCGTCCGACTTCAGCTCAGGACATGATCTCACAGTTCAGTGGGTTCAAGCCCTGCGTCGGGCTCTGTGCTAACAGCTAGCTCAGAGCCTGGAGCCTGTTTCAGATTCTGTGTCTCCTTCTCTCTCTGACCCTCGCCTGCTCACGCTGTCTCTCTCTGCCTCTCTCAAAAATAAATAAAACACTAAAGTTTTTTTAATTTAAAAAAAAGAAACAGGTGAATTTAATTTTAACAAAGGATTTTACTTAGTCCCAGTATGTCCAAAATATTATCATTTCAACATGTAATCAATATAAAAATGTATTAATGATGGTGCGTGGGTGGCTCAGTCAGTTAAGCATCTGATTGTGGATTTCAGCTCAGGTCATGATCTTGCAGTTCATGAGATTGGGCCCCTCATCAGGCTCTGCGCTGACAGCACAAAGCCTGCTTGGGAATCTCTCTCTTCCTCTCTTTCTGCCTCCTCCCTTGCACTGGGTGCTCTCTCTCTCTCTCAAAATAAATAAACCTTAAAAAAAATATTAATGAGATATATTACATTCTTTTTTCTTTCATTTTAAGCCTTCAAGATCCAGTGTGCAGTTTGCACTTATACTACATCTTATTTTGGACTAGCTATTTCAACTGCCTTTATGTTTTGTATATATATATTATCTATACAAAATTAAAGTATTACTCATTAAAAATTTTTTAAATGTTTATTTTTGAGAGAGAGAGAGAGACAGAATGCAAATGGGAGAGGGGCAAAGAAAGAGGGAGACACAGAATCCAAAGCAGGTTCTGGGCTCTGAGCTGTCACCACAGAACCCGACACTGGGCTTGAACTCGTAAACTATGAGATCATGACCTGAGCCAAAGTCAGACGCTTAACCAACTGAGCCACCCAGATGCCCCAGACTCAATTTTAATAACTAATTGGTTTAAAATCTAATGGGTTTAAGATTTTCCAACTGCAGTGATAATTTTCTTTGGAAGTAGCATGATGGGTGGGGATTGTGGAGAAGGGGAGAGAGCTAGTGGGAAGAGAGGGCTAGCCTGGAACTCTTGTCACCAACCTAGCCTCTGGCCTGGGGATGTTTTTCAGAACAGTATATCTGTAAATAAAGGCTAGGCTTGTCAGTGGGAAAAAGGAAGGAGTAGGTAGAACAAGTGGGGCCAAACAAGCAAAAAGAACAGTATATAACCAATTATCTGGACAAAGAAATGTCCTAGTCACCAGCCCAGGAGAAATGAAATCTGGATAGGACCTTAATGCAATCTCCTCCTACAGAAAAGTAGTTGAGAGGCTCTAAATTCTGTTTCCAACACAGTGGACAACGCTTACCTTGTTGAAAGTATTCCCTTTGGGGTCCTCCCCCATCCGTGTTAAAACGGCTCTAGCTGTGGAGCAGCCTCACTCCTGTAGCGTGGTTCTTTCTGCCTGTAGACAGGACCATAGGGGCATGGAAATAAATACATTTTTCAAAAGATGTGGTCTGAGACCACACAAAATGCAGGGTGTTCAAAAATTGGTAATGATAAGATAAACTTGTAAACAGATGTTCTCTTTTCAAAAAAATAGGATCAGTATGTTTCCAAGTTAAATATTTCTAAATTTAAAGCAATAAGTCCAATTTTTAATTTAAAAAGATACAGTAAATACTCTATTTTCCAGCTGTTTCTCAGACCTTTTGAACAGCCTTTGAACTTCCTGGAATGTATATATTATATTTTGTTCAGATTAACAGTTTTATCCTTTGCTTTAATTGAAAGCTAAAAATACATTAGCTTATTATTTGAAAAGATAAGTAACATGCTGTTTAAAAGTAAGCTCATCCCAGGGGCGCCTGGGTGGCTTAGTCGGTTAAGCGTCCGACTTTCGCTTAGGTCATGATCTCGCGGTTCGTGGGTTTGAGCCCCGCGTCGGGCTCTGTGCTGACTGCCAGCTCGGAGCCTGGAGCCTGTTTCAGTCTGTGACTCCCTCTCTCTCTGACCCTCCCCTGTTCACGCTGTCTCTCTCTCTCCTATAAATAAATAAAACATTTAAAAAAAAAAAAAGTAAGCTCATCCTGGGCTGCCTGAGTGGCTCACTTGGTTAAACATCCAACTCTTGATCTCAGGGTCATGATTTCAAGCCCCAACTTGAAACCTACTTAAATTAAAAAAAAAAAAAAAAAAAAAAAAAAAAAAAAAGTTTATCCTGTAATTCCTAGGAAGCTACATGGTTCAGACTGCTGGGCCCCATTGCAGACCTATTAGAAGGGACTTTCTGGTAGGGTAGAAATTTGGATCAGTGGCTGAGCCTCTCTTCCATATGATTCTTATATATGCCAAAGTTTGAGAAAAGGACCACAACAAAGGGGCCATGAAGGATATTGCACAGCCGCCACCTAAGACAAATTCTGTGGGTCATCTGCAGTCCCTCACCTTTGATGGGCCTCACGACTGAGCTGGCCAAGAACACCGGCTCTGAAGTCAGATATGCTGGCTTGATTCTTGGCTCTACAGCTTTATAGCCAGGTCTCCTCAGACACGCTACTTAAAACCTTACCCTTTGTATCCTCTTCCACAAAATAGAGTTAATGATTGACTTAACTTCCCAGATGTAAGGCTTCACAGAGGCAGTGTATGGTTAATTTTACCTGTCAATTTGACTGGGCCATAGGATACATATGCAGATATTTGGTTAAACATTATTTGTAGGCATGTCTGTGAGGGTATTTCTGGATGAGATTAATATTTGAATAAGTGGGCTGAGTAGAGATTACCTTCCCCATTGTGGGTGGGCATCAAGTCTGTTGAGAGTCTGACTAGAACAAAATATGGAGGAAGGGCAGATTTGCTCTCTGTGCTTGAACTGGTACATCCATCTTCTCCTGTCCACTGACACTGATGCTCATGGTTATCAAGACTTCATGTTAGAACTGGAACTATACCACCGGCTTTTATGGGCCTCCAGCTTGCCAACTGCCGATCACAGGACTTCTCATTTTCCATAATCATGTGAGCCAGTCCTTCATAATAAATCTCTTCCTATGTATCTGTTACTTCCTATTCTGTTTCTCAAGAGAACCCTGATGAATACAGACTTCAACATATCTTTTAGGGGGATGCAGATCAACCCATTGCATGAGACAATGGCAGCAGGCAAAGAAGACAAAAGTCTGAGAAGGAATTGGGAGCTGGCAGGCATGGACAGAAGAACCACATTAGGCATCTCGCCATAGACCGTACTTACTGAGAGTTAGGGGTTCAGAGGAGAGTGAAGGCAGCTAGATATGAGCTTCTCTTTCCATCTCTGTTTCCAGCCAAGGAAACCAGCTGCAATTCCAGAGAACATAAAGGGAAGCACTCCAAAACAGGTTGCAAAATGCCTAGTTCCTGAGCCACATGCAAGCGGTCTGTGCTACATGAGAGCCAAAAAAAAGAAGAAATTGGAGGGAAAGGGTGAGTTTGTACTTATTTTTCTCTAGTCCCTGAGGCACAATGAAACAGACCTTTCAGGTCAAGACTTTTGCTGCCAGTATTCTAGCAGAGTTTGTCAGACTGCCCTGACCAACTGTGGCTTCATTATTCCTCAGGGATCCCCATTCTGGAAACATTTTCCACAACCCATTCAGACCTCATCAGCATCCAGATCTCCCTAAAGGGATGCCTTTTTGTTTTATTTAGTCAGAGCTTAATGTCCTCGTTGCAACCCTACGGATGCATCACTTACACATTAGTCATTCAGAGTTTTATAAAGAGCCAAACAGAACCATCCAAACACATTCTGAAGCAAAGCCACATCTTCTGGGCCTTAACACAAAGAATATTCTGTCCCTTTATGCTTAGGATTCCCTTCTTGGCATCCATATATGTGCTTTTAAATGCTCTGCCAGGCAAGCCCTAGATGCTGCCCATGCTCATATTTGTATGTGGGAGTAGGGAGGAAAGGGTAAGGATTTGGGCATGAAAGAGGAGATGTACTGGGGAAGTAGAGGTGAAAATGAGTGGATTGCACACCGACTGGGCTCGATTGTACACAGTGACCAAAACAAGAGCAATTACAATAACTGCTCCTTACATTTACTGAGCACTTAGTAAGTGCTTTGCAAGTGTTATCTTATACAAACCTCATAACAACTCTGGGTGATAGGAATTATCATTGTCCTCATTTTAATGGTGAAAATTCTGGGATTTAAGGGGTTAAGGGATTTACCCAAAGTCATACAACCAGTTAAGTATTAACACCAGGACTGAAATTCAGGCAATCTGGCTTTGAGCCAGACCCTCACTATTTTTTTTTATTTCGTTATGTAATAATTGACGCATAAAATGTATAAATACGGCATTTATGTTATAAATCATAAAAATAACATAAGCCAACATGCAACTTCAAAGTTCCATCACTACTAATATCTTTGAAGTGACTTATTTGCTTCTATTCATTCCATCTCCAGCCCAACACCTTGCAGAAACCACCATTTTGTGTTTATCACCCTCTAGGCATATAAAACAGCCTTTACCACATAGGTAAATACCCTTAAAATCATAGTTTTAGTGTGAATTTTGAGCTTTTAAAAAGTAGAGTCACATTATACACAATCTCTTATGACTTACCTTTTTTAAAATTCAACATCATGTTTCTAAAAGTCATCCCTATTGTGTCAGTTGACTGTGCTGTCATCATTTTCACTGCTGAGCTCCATTTGTGTAAATAGACCACAGTTTATTTATACATTCTCCCACTGAGGGGCATTTGGATTGTCTCCAGTTTCTTCTGTTGCAGACAATGCTATTACGAACATTTTTGAACCTGTCATCAAGTCCATATGTGCAAGAATTTCTCTAGGGTACTGCGGGGTCAAATTATTTTCCACAGTGTTTGCACGAGTCTACACTCTTCAGCCATATGTAGGAGTCCGTGTTCCACAGTCTCACCAACACTAGGTATTATTAGGCTTCTTTGTGTTTGCTAAAAAGTGGGTGGGTAAAATGGTATTTCATTTGATTTCAACTTGTATTTGTATATCATTATATTATGATATTTGTGTTATATTATTATTAATCATATCCAGATAATGTTTGTTCACATTTACCTCCGTTTAGCCTTCATGTTTACCTGGTATTTTGCTTACCATTCCTGCTTATATTTCTGATCTTTCTACTGAGATAATTTTTCTTCTTCCTGAATGATATCCTTTAGAAATTTATTTAGTTAAGGGCCATTGATTGTAAATTCTCTCATTCTTTGCTATTCTAAAGATATCTTTATTTAGCTCTTATTCTTAAAAAAAAAAAAAATACCTTTCCTGAAATGCAAACTCATTTTGACAGTATGTTAACGAGCTGGAAGATATCCTATTGTCTGTTTTCCCTTGTTACTAAGAAGTCAACTGTCACCCTATTTGCCTTTCCTTTATAGGTGATCCTTTTTCCCCAGCTATTTTTAAGATCTCTGGTGTTTTTTGGAATCATACAAAAATGTGTCTAGGTGTAGATTTTTTTTATTCTGCATGCTATGTGTTGGTCTTCCTGCAACTGTGGACTCATGGCTTTCATCATATTTTATCACTTCAAACACTGTCCCTCCTCTGTCTTACATACTGTTTAATTTATATGTCATCCTTCTCATCTCCCCATGTTTCTGTACCGTTTTACAGATAATTTCCTCAGCTCTTTTCTATAGTTTATCAATTTTTAAGCCATTTCTAATCTTCTGTTTAACCCATATATTTGTTATTCATATCAAGATTATAATTTTTCATTTCTGAAATGGATTCCATTTCTGATTTCTAGGTCATTATTGACAGTCTCTTCCACATACATTTTTAAAGTGAAATTTTTTTATCTTTAAATTATCTTTGAACTTTCTTTAAAGTGTTTTCAGGGGCACTTGGTTGGCTCAGTCAATTGAGCATCTGACTCTTGATTCCAGCTCAGGTCATGATCCCAGGGTCCTGGGATTGGGCCCCATGTTGGGCTCCATGGTGAGTGTGGAGCCTGCTTAGGATGCTCTCTCTGTCTCTCTCTCAAATAAAAATAAATAAAAATTAAAAATAAAGTGTTTTCAGTATCTGATCATTACAACTTCTGAACTCTTGGAGGAGCACTGTATTTGTTTTTTGTTTCTTCTGACTCTATTAGTTTTCTATAACTGCTGTAACAAATTATCGTAAAACTGGTGATTTAAAACTGTGCAAGTTCATTCTCTGACATTTCTGGAAGCCAGAAGTCCAGAATCACTTGGTTAAAGCCACGGTATTGAAAGGGCTATTTTTTTCCAGATGCTGTAGGGCAGAATCTATTTCCTTCCCTTTTCTAGCTTCTGAAGGCTGCCCTCATTCCCTGGCTTGAGACCCCTGCCTTGCATCTCTCCAGCCTCTTGCTTCCATCATGACATGTGCTACTTCTATAAGTCAGATCTCCTTCTTTCCTCTTATAAGATACTTGTGATTGCATCTAAGGTCTACTTGGATAATCTAGGATAATTGCCCCACCTCCATCTTAATCTTCACATCTTAATCACAGTTGCAAAGTCCCTATTTTCATGGTAATGTTCACAGGATCCAGGAATTGGGACTGGGATATTTTGGGGGCCCATTTTTCAGCCTACTGTACACTCGTTGTGTCAGAGACTGCTAGTGGCCAGTAAGTATCTATCTCCCATTCCTTCTTAGGAATGAAAATACTAATTTTTAGCCAGGCTTATTTCCAGCCAGTTAAAATTCCCTAGTTTTTGTTTTGACATCCAGATGTGGCCTTTGGGATTAGAATTTATCAGTAAGTTATAAGTGGAAGGGCTATGTACAACTTCCAAAATATGTTTTTAAAGAGAATAGTTATGCTCCTCTTGTTCTTCCTTCCCTAACGATCTGGAATGTGGATAGCTGGAGCTCCAGCAGACACCTGGGATCACAAAAATAATGATCATAACCAAGATCTCAGAGGGTTCATGAACCATAAGAATACAGGTCCCTGATGAATTTGTGATATATCTTCCCTGAATACCTACTTCTTGGTTTGTTTAAAATGAAAACAAATAAATGCATGTTTAAGCCACCATTATTTGGGGTGGTTTTTTTTTTTGCTTGTTTTTTTTTTTTTTTTTGCCATGTGATGTTAAATTTAGTTCTAAGTGATATAATCATTATGTCTTGTTTGGTAATTTTTTATTGTGATTCTTTATTTGGTTTTACATAATCTGTGGGAATCCTGAAAACCTGAATTAATGACACCCTCATCCAAAATGGATTTGTATTTACTTATCCATTGTAGTAGAGAATTACATCAGGATATCTTGTTCACCATCTCGCCGGGGACCACCCCAGTTTCAGCATTAAAGTATGCCACAAAGGCCTTACATCTGATTGTTCCACCCAACGTTTTGGTGCAAATTTGATATAAGCAGAACTCTTCTGGAAACCAGATTGGTAACACTTTCTCTGACCATGGACTCCACTCATCTATTTGTTCTCAGGGGTTCAGCTCACAGTCATTAACTATGATTCTCTCTTTTAGAGTTTCTTGCAGCTCTTTCAAATTACAAAGTGTCCTTCCTCTGCCCACAAAGATTTTGATACACCTCCAGAAATATATATAATAAAACTCTACTAGGGGGTACCTGGCTCAGTTGATTGAGCATCCAACTCTTGATTTTGGCTCAGGCCATGATCTTATGGTTTACTGTAGGATCAAGCCCCATGTCAGGGCTTCTCTTGGGATTCATTCTCATTCTCTCTCGCTCTCTCTCTCTCCCACCCCCCCTTGCCCACTCTCTCTATATCAAAAAATAAATAAACATTTAAAACTCTGCTAATGAGATTATATTACACTTATTATAATACGTGTAATATTCTGTACCTTGTTTTTTAATTTAGTAATGCCTCATATCCATCTCAGTACTTGTAGTCATCTAATACTTTTTTAGCTCCATAGTATCCCATCGTGTATATTATAGTTTCTTGGACAATGTGACTGTTGATAGATATTTAGTTTGTTTCCAGTTTTTTTAGTGTTTATTTCTTTGAGAGAGAGAGAGTGGAGGAGGGGCAGAGAGAAAGAGTATCCCAAGCAATCTCCACACTGTCAATGCAGAGTCCGACATGGGGCTTGGGACTCATGAACCATGAACGATGAGCTCATGACCTGAGCTGAGATCGAGAGTCAGATGCTTAACTGACTGAGCCACTGAGGCACCCCTGTTTCCAATTTTTTGATATTATAAGTAGTGCTGTGCTATAATAAGCACATGTATATACATATGTGAGAGTAAATATATAGAAAGGACTTCTAAAAATTAAATTTTTAGGCGCACCTGTGTGGCTCAGTCAGTTGAGTGTTTGACTCTTGATTTCAGTTCAGTTCATGATTCCAGGGTCATGATATCAAGCCCTGCATCAGCCTCTGCACTGAGCATAGAGTCTGCTTAAGATTCTCTCTCTTTTTCTCTCTCTCCCTCTTGCACTCTCTCTCTCTAAAAAAAATGCATTGAAAATATTTTTTTTTAGTTTAAAAAATATGAATATTTACCATTTTGGTGGATGTTGCCAAATTGTCTCCTCCAAAAGCCATGCTAATGTAATGGTGTTTTGTAACAAACTACTAATGCAAAATCGATGCCATTTCCCCTAATTCCTGAGTAGGGATTCTCTAACTTATTTCAGAATGGTGAGCTGCCTACCTAAAGATTACCCTTCATTGAAGTATGACCACATGACTATCTGTGGCCCCTGAGCTTTGAGCGGCAATGTTATTGATATATCATGCAATATTGCTTACTGGAAGTTATGCCACTTTCTGCCCTTCTGCCTTTATGCCTTCTTTCAACATATGTAGTGGTTTTAAAAAAAAATGTTTATTTCTTTATTTTGAGAGAGAGAGAAAGCATGCATGTGGATGAGCAGAGGAGGAGCAGGGAGTAAAGGAGAGAATCTCAAGCAGGCTCCACACAGAGCAAAGCCTGATGTGGGGCTCTATCCCACAAACTATGAGATCATGACCTGTGCTGAAATCAAGTGCTGGATGCTCAACCAACTGAGCCACCCAGGTGCCCCTGTAGTGGTTTTATGGCTAGTATTCCATAGACAGAAACATTTTAGAAATGATCTTGATGATGGAAACTATGTACTAAGGATTGTAGAGAAGAAACAAAGGAAGTTGAATAATGGAGAACAACCACACAACCTTAGACTGCCCGTGTCTTGACTGCCATTATATAAGAGAATAAACCACTACATTCAAGAGTCTTTGTCACAGTTAGGAATTGCATTCCTAACTGACACAATGTCCCTTTTAATCACTTAACCAATAAGCCAGTCTTTGTTATGGGCCCAGTCATATGCTATGGATTATCACTATAGTAAGCTTGCCTGTGCCCAAATTGGGCTGTCCTCAGAGGGGTTAGTGTGGCCAGGATTGTCACCTTTTATATGGACTCCCATCTCTTCTTCCCCAAATGGTAATCTCAGTCCACAGAACTAATAGAGCAAACTTTAAATTCCTATCTTTGGCTCAGATCACCTAAGGAAATCAATCTACACACACACACATACACACACACACCAGTGCATACAAAAGCCAAATTACTTTTCACAGCACCCATAAAACTTCCTTACTTCAGTCTCAGAGATTTTCCAGAAAAACCCTTCAGCCCTCTTTAAGAGAAGTCCCATCTGATGAAAAATGTAATAGGTCTATGGAATAAAAAATTGCAGAATTAATAACTCAGAGCTACTATTAAATCAATGTGCTTACTGTTGATTTGTCAATATGGACTTTTCCAATTAGACAATTTTATTACAGTGATGAATACGAAAGGCACAATTTAGAGACTACTCTTCTAAGTTATGGTCTGGTTAGCCTAACAATCCATATTTGCTATTGAATAAATGTGATGGCTGTAGCCTTCCAAAGATTAATGGGACTTTATTGGCAGCTGAGGCTGCTCCTGTCCCTGGTGAGGATCAAGCAGGAGTGACTTTCTTCATGTATCTGCAAAGGATCCTTCCTGACCATTGTAATGGCCCATCACCTCCCTCCCCGGGATCCTCTCCCACCCCATATCAGGAACACCCACTCTGCAGGTGACAGGTGTCACAGACAGTGCCTGACAAGTGCCTGAGTCCCAAACCAAGACCCACTTTGCCTGGTAAAGACAGCAAATAAAATTCTTTCTTCATCTACATGAGGTCCTGTAAAATTTGTCAAATGGGAAGCAAGTGCAGCAAAAGATCACAGTCCATGCAGTCAAACCCAGGGGATCTCTGTTGTGAGTAATGTATGATTAGTACCGGACTTATTTAGCCTGCTGCAGGAGAGGGGACATGAGATACAGAGCAGAAGAACTGAGGGATGTCCAGGATCTATTATATTCTAGCAGTGTCACCTGAAGCAATTTGCTCAACTGCTCTGAGCCTTGGTTTCCTCATTGGTACAGTGGGGTTAATAATCTCTACTTTCTGGAGTGGGAATAATTATGTAATAAAAGAGTATAATTCCTCTGACACGTGGCAGATCCTCAGGAAAGGCTGGTTGACTCTGAATCTGTTCAGTTTACTGACAGGACAGGACCTGTGCCTCAAGGAAGGGGCATGAGCTTCCACTTCTCCCTCCATGACAACATTTTATTAATGCTTTTCCTCTTTATCTGACTGGGATCACATGAATGATGTGTGGCCCAAGAATGATCTGTGAGCAACACTTTTGCTTCCCCTCTGAATTTGTTGTGGAATACATCTCTTAGTTTGCAAGTACTCCATATTTGATGGCAAAGATTTGACCTGCCTTGAAGTGAATGACAAACTAGGCAGACAATTTTGCTTCCTTCCTTATTTTTGAGGCCCCCAAAGCATGGACAAGCAAAATCCAAATTAGCCCTGTTGACTCTTTCTCCCCCCACACACATGAGCTCCTCCTGGTCAGCTCCTCTGAATCGTCAGAGGACACTTCAATCTAGAAGGTGGATAGAATGACCAACTCCTCCTGGTCTACCTGGCACTTTTATGGGTTTTGCACTAAAAGCCCAGCAACATCCCAGGACAGGTGGTCATGCTTAGCAGTCCTGGTGTGTGGATTGGAATAACCTCTGTAAGAGACCTTTGCCTATTGTATGCAGAGCAGACCTCATGGCCACCACTAGGTGCTTGACTTACTGGGTTTGCACTGGCCTTGCATCTTGCTTCAGAGTTTGCTCCTCCTTGGGGACTAACACCAGGGTCACCGCAGTGCTCTTGCCTCAGGCCTCACTGGGCCAGGTAAATAACAGCCCAGCCAAGGGACCAGGCCCTCTTGGGTGTCCTTTCCCCATGGCAGTCAGGCACATGAGAGCTACAGTAATTAACAGGTCCCATTTTTCCTTCTTGCTTTCTCAGGCTACTCCTGACAGCTATGAGGGCAGGAAGCCCAGGGGGCTCAGAACTGTAGCCAGGTCTTCCCCACTGGTTCCTAATGAGAATGTCTGTGGGCTGAGAATTGCAGCTGTTACTGGGTTGGTTCTTTTGCAAGTTATTTATCGGTTGGTGATGTATGCTCTTGTATCCAACATCAATTACTCAGCATGCATGCTGTTGCCCTACCCAGGGATCTTGAGGTCTTTGCTTCTATATCCTCTTCAGAGTTCTGCCCACACTCATCCTGGTGACCCTGTTTCCCTTACTCATGCTCTAGATGTCTTCTGTGCTAGTCTCTTCATAGCTATGACCTTTTAGATTTGCCGGAGACTGTCTTAGTTGCTGGTTTTGCAGGTACAGGCCTCCAGCTAAACCTGCAGCATGTGAAGAGCAGGGCTGGGGCCAAGCCTCCCTGAAGCATGTTGTTTTGGCCTGCCCAGCTGCCATTCCCTTGCATCTTGTAGTGATGGTAGCCTCACTTTGCTATGGGAACCACTCGATCTTCTCTACCTTGCCTGGACTTTGTGGGCTCAGGATTAAGCCTGAATAATGAGAGCACTTATTGTCCCTGATCATCACAAGTTAGCTCAGGGAAGGCCTGGGACCACCAAGGCCAATGAGCCTTGATCCTAAGATCTTTACTGGATCTGGTCAGGGAACATGCCCTCTGCCCCACAGGGGCTGCTCAGTTGAGCTGACATACACTTGGTCTCTTCAGATACCAGGTGGGGAGATCCTGCTCGAGAATGCAGTCAATCCAGACCAATACCAGATGCAGTGGGTATCCACTATCTGCCTTTCCAGCATGCACACCCCTATTCTTATAACAGCACTTTGATTTCCCTTTGGGGGACCACCACTCCACCATTTCGTGCACTGTTATTTGGACAGTCAACGAAGGATTTTCTTCTCCTTTGGCCAAGGCATGAGCACATGACCTCACCAGCCAATGAGACTGTGTCCTGGGAATTTGAGCAGTACAGGAGGGAATGTAGATGGAGGTGACTCTGAGACCTGGGAAAGAGAAAATGGGAGTGTTAGCTGCCAGATCTCCAGAAATTCCTTGATTTCTTTCTTGTCCACAGACTGATTCTTCAGCAGCTCCTTCCTGAGGTGGCTTTATAATATGCCAACCTACTAAGCTGAACTACACTTCCAAGTTCTCTTTCCTGGATGTTTTTGTGTCCTGTGGGCCAAGAGAGGGATTCTGGGGTGAGATATGGAAGGTGAAAGAGAAGCATCCATTTCTGTAGCCCACACCTGTTGTCATTCATCTGCCGGCCCTCCTTGTTAACATGAGGCAGTGGCCTTTCCCAGGATCCTCCTTCAGCTTTTCCAACTTCTGGGCCGGGTGTGTGTGTTTTTTTCAAGACCCCTAATGAAGGATTCTGATCTCTGCAGGATATCCATTCCACCAAGATCAGAGGCATGGGTTGCAGTCCATCTTTGTCATCCCCAGCTGGTGCATGTAGGTTCCAGCTTATTCTTGCTCTCCTCCCCTTTGTATCCAGCTGCCCTTCCAGCTGTCTGCCCTCTGGACTGTAAGCCCCAGCTTCAGACCTGAGGACAGTGGCCTTGCAGAGACTGCCTAACCGGCTCCCACAACTGCAGAAGGTCAAGTTCCTGCAATAAATCCCTCATGATTTTGCTTCTCAAGAGGTTCTACTTCTCTAAGTGAAGGCTGACTGATACACATCCCCAGGTCCTCTTAATGGAGTCCACTTTAGTGTAACTTTATCTAGAGTTTACTGCTGTTGCTTGCATTATACACATTGCTTAATGCATGAAAATGTTTTCAAATTACAATGTACTAAAGATTGCATGTTCTCTAATATTTTCACTAGTAGAGACTGTGCTGGGAAGGCAAACTCTGGGGTCAGACAGATAGATTTAAATCTGAATTCTTCCGGGTAACATTTGTACAACTTTAGATAAAGTTATTTACTCCTTTTGACCCTGTTTTCCCCCATTATAAAAGGAAGAAAAAATGTTGTTAGGACCAGGTGTCCATGCATACAAGAGAAAATCCCAAGTTATGAACTTAAACACAAAACAAGTAAATTTGTCCATCATGTGGAAAAAGTCGAGGTAAACCGCCTCGGGCAGGTGTGATGGTTCACTATCAGGCCCCAGACTCCTCACACTTAGCCTTCTGCTGTCCCTGGAGGGCAAGCCCATGCTCACGGTCAGTGATGGCCACACCTAGCTAAAAGAGAGGCTGGCAAATATAATCTTTACTGTGTGCTACAATAGAAATGAGTTCCTGTCATTGAGGAAGGAGGAAAGAGTAGTCAGGGGAGGCCACTGCTGCCTGCGTAATGGGAGAAAACAGGGCTGTGCCAGGGTGGAAAGGAAGCCAGCGCCCAGTCTATGCTAGAACCCATTTTCCTTCCCACCTCCCTCCCAACCCTGCACTCAATCAATGCTCTCTCCGTCTCTCCTGCTCTCATGAGAATCCCTACTAAAGGCTCCATTCACTGTGATAACACTCTTTCACAGGACTTTTATCCTTAATGTAGTGAAACAGATTGGGGCGGGGGAGGGGGGTAGGGATGCATCAAACAGCTTACACCAATATATGAAAAAGAAGAAGTTGAGAGTCCGGGTTCTAGGGATGGATAAATCATGTTTCTACTGCTGGATGTCCTGTGTCCTGGCTGTAGAATTTTGAGCAAGTATCTTAATCTCCTGAAGCCTATTTTTCAATTGCAAATTTCAACAGTAGGACTGACCTCAAAGTTTTGTGGTTAGGATTGAAGAATATAATGCAGAAGAAACACTTAGTATAGTGCCTGGCACATAGTCAATGCCCAGTAAATATTAGCTGCTATTATTATCACTATTATTATCTTATGTACATCATCTTAGTCAAGTCTCTTTAGAGACATGCTGACGGTTTTCTCTGGGTTCATTCTTCACTGCTGTCTTTAGCTTCAGTGACTGGAATGGTGAGACAGAGAATGAGGCTTCTGACACTTCTAAGAATCTTTACCGGGCAGACTTGGATAATCCATGGCATGCCCCAGTGGTGCTTAGTGGATGAGGAGAGACAAGGGCCACCAGGACTCTTCTGCTGAGACCTTTGGCTCTGTATTCTTTGGAATCTTTAGCCTGTGATCTCCCAGGAGTTCAGGGACCCCTGAGTGGGTAGTAACAGTTGCCCCTAATCCGTTGTTCAGCTAGTGTGAGGACCAGGCCAGCAGTCATATGGTTCCAGATGTGCTTGCTGCAAGCTCAGGCTTCCTCTGAGTGTGAATGTTGTTTCTCACCAGATAAGGGATGTGCTCAGCCCAGATCAAACACTTGTTTATCTCCAGGGTGCTGAGAGCCAAACCCTGCTTCTGTTCCTCCCTGGTATTTATTTGCTTACCCTTATCGCCTCTGACGGTGGTGGTGTTTGCACACCTGATCTCAGTTTCTGGCTTGGTAGACTGAAAGGTGCCCTGGTTCTCGGTGAGGTGTGGAGGATGGAACAGCCTCCAGGTGGTGCAGGGTGAAGAGCACTGGACGAGGGGGTCAGCACATGCAGCCCCTGAGTCTATCTCCAAGTGGAGGGATGGGGCTCAGCAGACTTGAAGGCCTCTTCCAGAGCTGACGTTCTGTTTTGCTACAGAAAGCCCAGCGGGAACATTCTTAGGGGTAAGGAAGAAAAGTTGAAGGCTTAAAATGAGCAGGGAATGTAAGTGTCTTCAGCCTCTTGTGTGAGGGAGAATTGTGAATCTCTTTTGACCACACTTTATTTTGTGCTTGCCTCTTTCACCTGTGTGGTCACAATGACAAAAATGAGCAGATGCAGGGCTCCTGCTTATTGACTTGTTCGTGCAGAAATAGCTTGTAAAATCAGTCACTATATCCCATATAAATATGAAACAAGGAAGGGAAGAATTCTAGAATATTTGCAGGAAGATAGTCAATGGTATAAAGAGGTCTTTACTTGGAGAAATATTACCATCAGAACTTCCAGAATGAATGGTGGTGGGAAGTGGGGGCATAGATTACTTATTTACTTTACAAGATAATGTCCCACTTTATAAAAAGCTAAATGTTTCCTTTTGGAAGCCAGCTCTCATGGTGCACTAAAAGGTCGAATCTATAATAAATCTAATTATACAAGTTTTGGCTAATAAATCCATAGTGTACAAGCTTTGCCGTGATGGAAAGTGTTTTTCTCTTCATAAATATGCTCTCATTTTTGGAAGAAATTTTTATAAGGTAATGTTTTCTTCTGGTCCAGTTTGACTTGTGTGCCTGCTGTGAATTGAATAATGAAGATTTTTCCAGTTGCATATGAAGGGCAAAATCCATCTTCTTCTAGTGATCCACAATATTCACACGTTCCCACAAGGGGGCAGCACACCACAGGGTCTTTAGGTATAACAAAGGCCTGGGATTCAGAAAGCACAGCCCTAGGAGAGTGGCTCCTTCCCAGGGAGAAAGACAATTCACTAAAAGCTGTTAAGAGGCAGATCTGATAGTGCCTAGGCATAATTGAAAGCCTAAGTATTTGCCAGAAACATTTTGGCTGTTCCCGCATAGAAAAAGGATGAAATCATTTTGTGCGAGGGACAATTCTTTGATATTAACAGAAATCATTTTTTCTGTACGTACACAAAATTTATCCACCTAAGTCAACAACAAGAGCAATTTTAGACAGAGACCAATACACTGAATCATAAATACATTGTTTTCCCTTCAAGTTTCTTTTGGAGTTTATGGAAATGCATGAGATTAAGTGTTCCATTCATGCTGTATTGCTTGTCTTTGCACCGCCCAGTGGACAGAAGCAGTGCTTAGCATTTGAAACAATTTATTATCAAGTAAATACAAATTTTTAAGGAAAGAAATTGAGGATAGAAGATCAATTTCAGCTTTAGGGAGAACATCCCTTTCATATTTTTGTACAGGGCTAGGCTTCCATTAAATGTATGTAAGGGATAATAAAAGATTCAATGGGTCAGGGAAACAAGTGATTCAACTGTGTCATGTCTATACGAGCTGAGGGAGAAGATGCAATTGCCAAAAGTGTCTATTGGTGCCAAGATCTAGATCCAGCCTGAGGAAATATGAATTGATCACTCCCTGGTTTTTACCTCACGGGAGAACTTAGGGAGATGTTATGCTAGACTATTATTCTGTGACACTGGCCAAATCCTTTCTATCTCCTAATATTCATTCCCCTGTCTTCCTCAGAACTCCTGGGTGTGAGTTGAGTATATCATTGCACAGAATAAGTCTGTTTCTCAGCCTTCCTATGGCAGGTGTGGCCACGTGACCAACCATGGCCAAAGAAATGAAAACAGAAGTGGTATTCTTTAAGTGGCAGGGTATCCTTTCTCTTACTTTTCCTACTTTCTTGATGGCTGGAATGTGGATGTGATGGTTGGAGCTGGAACAGCCCCAATGATGATGGATGATGAGGTAAAAGATACATAAGGAAGACAGTAGAAAAACATGATAGAGTCAGGTCTCTCATTATGAAGCCACCATAGCAGCCTAGACTGCCTACCTATAAATAAAAATAATTTGGGTGTTTTGCCATAATTTCATAAATTTTTTTATCACCAATAAATATCTATCAAATGTTGTGTGGAGGCCACTGCTAGATGATCTGGCTTTAAGTTGACTTAAGGACAGAGTTGGATCAAGACCACCAGAAACAAAGTTCAGTTGTTAAAAAAAAAATCCTTCCTGAAAATTGCTTCAGTGCTACTATATAAATAAATGCAGCTGTATTTGGTCACAGCCATAGCTGTTTCTGACATCTGTGTTTTCCCTGGCAGCAGAGGTTGTGTTTGTCCTGTACCTCCCTTTATGACTTAAAGCACAGCCAGAATCTGTTCCTGCATTCAAACTTGGTGCTAAATATACAAAACCTATGGATATTAATGGTCATGGCATTGTGAGGCCAATCTGCATCTGCTCTCTCTGTATTGTTCCTGATTAAGAACCACCCACTTTTTTGGTTCAAGGTTGACAGGCAGGTCTTTTTCTGTCTAGATCCCAACACAGTGACACAGATTCACAGGATCTGGATAAAAGAGAATTTTTGTGCAGCTGCTTGTCCACCCTAGCCCTGTAGGACAGATGGAGGGGTGATTCTACCAGTCAAAGAACTGCCCACCACTCCAGGCAGCATACAGGAGTGTAGGTGGAGTGGGGTAAGGGGCATTGTCCTAGCAGCCCTGAGTCCTTGGCTCTCTGGGTGTGGGACAGTACTTCCATCAGCAGATCCTAGCAGGTCTAAGAACAGCATGGGCTCAGTGCTCCCAGGCTCTCTCAGAAGGCAACACCAGACCCCCTGGCTTATAGGGACTGCTAAGCGTGGCCCAGCTCTAAGGGAAGAGCTCTGTGCAAATAGGAACTTGGCAGCCTAATCCCACCCAGATTAATGAGGTGGGACCACACAATAAAACAAGGGTGGACCTTCAGGGATGAGGTCTTCTTGAGCAAAAATAACCAACCAGTCCTTTTTAAGAACATAGCCAAAAGCCAATTGCCCACTTATTTTCCAAATTAGTCATAGCAATTAAATGCACACTGAGATATTATACTCAGGTTGCATAAACCAGCCTTATAGCCAAAGCCTATATGCTGCTGTCTTTACAAAGTAGCACTTGCCTGGAAGGGTCTAGACTCCGTGATGAGAATTATTCCAGGGATCCCTTACAAAAAATTTTGATAGTATGGAGACACCTAGCAAAGTTTACCACCACACCTACATGTTTATGCTAAAGAAGAATGGAAACAAATACACAAATATGTACACAATATCTAAATTGGGTTTTTAGGCTGTACTGAGGCCTGGATGAATTCTTTTTAAATGCTGTGAATGTCTGCTTCTAATTTGGCCCTCACAGGAAGCCTTTAGAACAATACAGCACATCAGGTAAGTTGACAGAGGGTACACCTATTGGCAAACCTAAGCATTGTGTTAGCTAAGAGACTCACTTCTCATGGTATACAAGTGAAGTGCCATTTTGTTTTTGCATGTTTGGTTTCTATGGATGGTCTCATGCAGGAGACGTTCATCATTGTGTGAGATACCGAAAGACAGAGCCAAGGACTCATGGGGTCCACAGTGAGGTAATGCCTGGTCGAGGAGACTAGCTGAACTTCACAGGGATCACTAACAGTTGATAGTAGCTCCTAGTTGTGTAATAAAGCTTGGAGGCTCCGAGAAAATGAGTACCATGATAGATTAGTAATGGCCGCAATAAATTAGGGGTAGGGAGGGGTGTTAGCAGATGAGTGGGAGAGAGGACTTGCATTCCAACTAACAAACTTCATCAATTTTAATAAGCCCATCACCCTCATCCCCTTTTTTACATCTTTGAAATTGAGATGCATCTTGTAATCTACCAAGCCAGATTGTATTTTCCAAAAATGGACACAATATTTTAAGTCTCATGAGCTCTTCCAGAACCTAGCCAAGCCCCCATCAAGAAGTGGAATTTATGTCTTCTCCCCTTGAACTGTGGCGGGGTGGGGGGGAGGGAGGGTTGTGAGAAATATATGGCAAAAGTGATACTAAATGAATTATGAAGCTAGGCCATTTAAAAATGATATTGCTTCTACCTGGCCTTCTCTTTTCAGATGCTCATCCTTGGAACCCAGCCACCATTGCTCAGAGGAAGCACATGCCATGTGGAGAGGCCCCTGGTTCTAACGCCTGGCTGAGGTCCCAGCTGACAACTTGCAGGCCATATGAAGGCCACCTTGGAAACACCCTCCAGCTCTAAGTCTGGCTGCCTGAGGCTGCCGGAGCACAGACAGTAAGTTTCCTAGTGATTTGTTACACAGCAGTAGATAACTGAAAGGATCCTGCTAGATCCTGGTAAGCTTGCAGCAATCATGAGGACAGTTGTCACAGCTGGCATGTGTACACCAAAACTTGTAGAGTAAGTGACAGTTAATTGAAGACAACAGGGAAGCATGCTTTAAAGAAATCCTGCCTCCGCAACATTTTTTGTGGCACAAAGGACAATACTATAAGGAAAAGATGGAAAGGTGATGTAGAAGGATCAGACTCTGAATAGGTAGAAATCTGAGGAATACCATACCAAATTTATCTTGTATATAGTTTCCTTTATAAGGATGATCTAAGGTTAAAAGACCATTCAAGAAATATTAAAGAAATGTAAAGTAATAAGTGTGTGCATCGGTCACTGGCAGCGTTTTCCTTTCTCCGTGGCAGAAGATCATCTTACAATCATGACATCTTAGATTTTAAAAAAAAAATTTTTTTTTTACTATTTTATTTATTTCTGAGAGAGCGAGAGAGAGAGCATGAGCAGGGGAGGGTCAGAGAGAGAGGGAGACACGGAATCTGAAACAGGCTCCAGGCTCTGAGCTGGCTGTCAGCACAGAGCCCAATGCAGGGCTGGAACCCACAAACCATGAGATCATGACCTGAGTCGAAGTTGGACGCTTAACCGACTGAGCCACCCAGGTGCCCCATGACATCTTAGATTTAATGAGACAGAAGTATTTACTCTCCTTGACTTAAGCCTCTCTAATTATACCACCAAACACAAGTTTTCTGGGAGAGAATTTCACAATTTTTAAAATTTTTCTTTGAAAAATGAAAAAAACAAAAACAAAACCCAGCAGGTATAGGCTTTTTTAAAGTTCAATTAAATTTTGTTTATGTTTATTTATTTTTAAGAGAGACAGAACATGAGTGGGGGAGGGCCAAAGCAGGGGCGGACACAGAATCCAAAGCAGGCTGCAGGCTGCAGGCTGCAGGCTGCAGGCTCCGAGCTGTCAGCACAGAGCCCGATGCACCACTTGAACCCACAAACTGTGAGATAGTGACCTGAGCCAAAGTCAGACACATTTCTAATGACAAGCCACCCAGGCACCCCTAAAGTTCAATTTCATTTTTACTTCCATAATTCTGTACACAGCATAAAACATCTTGGTTTTTTTTAAGAGGTTAATTTTCTGAATTTCGTATTCTGAACTAGCAAGAACCCATGAGATCACAGAAAGCTTACATATTACAAATGCTTCAGGGGGCTCTGACTCTTGAGTAGAGGAGGGAGGGTGAGCATACTGAAAGAGTGATAAATTGAATGCCTCTGAGCTTTAGCGAAAGATCTGGTGAGCACTAAGGAAACAAAGTGAATTAAGAGATACTTACTAAGCATTTATACAGCAAAGAAGTGATGATGTCAGCTTTATTACCACTGTTAAATTGTCAGAATCAAAGCTTCCATAGATTTCAGAAAAAAAAATTTATTCATAAAATGTATAAAAAGATATGACACAATAGAAGGCTAGAAAACTTCACAATCTTATACATCTCAACATCACTTACCACTCAATAACCAAAAGTCTAATTTGACTCTTGTTTCTAAAGTAAAAAGAGGTCATTGTAAATATTCACTTTGTAAATAATATTTCATTTTATGAGTTAGAGAGCTAAAAACTGTTACCCAAATCTAGTATGGCCATGCCATTCTGATATCTTATAAAGTACTATTCTTTCCAGAAACTTACTAACACTGAAATCTCTCAAAGTATATTTATGAAGGTTAATTCACAGTAGTTTTACCAAAACAATTTTAAACCAGGTGTTATGGTAAAGTATTAGAACTCTGGTGATGAAAAACAAATTAAAAATATGTTTAAATATAGACAAGTATCAACTTTTTCTTAGAAACAGAGGGGAAAGGAACAGAGCTGGCCCTGGAAACAGTGGTGCCCCGTGCACTAACAAACCACAAACGGGTGTCGTCAGGTCACTGGAACACACCACTCGGCATTGGCATTTCACACCCAGAGACAGGCTAGTCTGGATGTTGCATCTGGGGCTTGTCTTCTCAGTCAAATCCAGGTTTTTCAGTGAAGGTCAGAGGATTCCAGGGCACGTTCTAAATACTATGAGTGTTCTTCTGGAAGGTTTAAGTCCAAAGTCTCCAGATCAGATTTTATGGAGTTTTGTAACAATCAGTACTCTTACCATCTGATCAAATGAACTACAGACGCAAAGGCCTCTTTTATCCGGACTCCAGTCCAAACTGGAAATGGGCTGGGTAGACAAGGTGACATTCTGCAGAAGGCTGACAGAGCCAGCAACTCCCATCTCCACTCCCTCAGAATCTTTCTTTGACCGCTGAATAGGGTATTCGCTGCAAACGAGACCAGAGTGGTAAGGAGAGAAATCTTAACATTCTCCACATTGTGTTTATATATATATAATCTGTGACTCTGTTTTTACTTCTCAGTTGATTACTAGAACTAATAAATACTTAAAGAATCTTTCTAATGTTGAGTTTCATACAAAGAGACACTATTTCAACCTCAACAGCTTTAAAAAGGGATTGGTTCTACTGAAAACTTTTTTTTTTTGGTGGTGGGGGGCGGAGTGCCTGCTCTCAAGTAGACTCCATGCTCAGCATGGATCCCAATACGGGACTCACTCCCACGACCATGAGATCATGACCTGAGCCAAAATCAAGAGTCGGACACTCAACCAACTGAGCCACTCAGGTACCCCTCTCCTAAAAACTCTTAAACATCATCTCTGTTCAGCATGAGTCTATATTTTCTTCTCATATAAAAGTTTTAGATTGATCTAGCATTCTTTATGAAATTTACTTGTGTTCCTGATAATCTTTTAATGCAATTCTTCTCTAGATTCGGTTTGCTAGACACTGCAGGCAGAACAGGTGCAAAAGCAAAGGCTGTCAGTAACACTTGCAGAACCTCGCCTAAACACATCCAGAATGAAGAACAGACACTGTTTCTAACCCTCAAGCTCCATGACACAGACCTGAGCCTACACACCTTCTGTATACCATTTCCATGGGAATGTGCTGCTCAGATATTTTAGACCCTAAAATATCATTGCCTCAAGAAAAATTTTTAAAAAAGCAATTCCAAGAGCATTTGTTTTCTTTCAGCTGAAAATATCAATTTATAAATTAAGTAGAGCTGAAGATTAACAACTATAAATACTAGTTGGTCTAGATTTGAGAGGGTGAAAAGAAACAACCCTCTCTACCACAGATGAGTCCCTCATGAAATACAGGGATAATCTGCCCCTGAACGTGTTTAAAGCCTGCTAGGTATTGACTATGATACTACCTTCATTTCCTAAATTCTAATAAAGGCTAAGAGTTTAAAAGGTAAAAAGCAACTCAAAAGCAGAGCAGAAATAGAAGTGATAGGCAGATAATCTACTATTCTTTTTCCTTTTTGGACCGTACAACTTCTTTTGATTAAGACGAATAAGATATTCAGATGATGAAACAGTTTACAGAATATTTTTTCAGGTCTCTTGGCAAAGGATGCAATTATTTAGTATTTAAGACATAACATAAAGTAAACCCTCTACATTGTCTATTAAAGTTTTAAGAATGTTATGTTTGTGTGTTTCGAACACATACAAAAAATCATGTTGGGGTTCATTCATTCAAAAAACAATTTCTGAATTAACTAGATGAGTTGCTCTAGGAACTCTCTGGTGCCCAATAAATATTTATAATTTAAGTGCATTACTACCAAAGGAGACTGGCAAATGGAAATAGAGCTAAATATCTTTTTACTTAAACCAGATGTCTTCTGTTGGTGTAATACATGACAGCAAAGCTCCACGCCAATTTGGAGATCTGTTATGGTAAGGATTAAAGTTCATATTGAGATAAACTTCAAATTTCTGTGGGTTTTTTTTTTAATGTTTATTTATTTATTGGAAGGAAGGACAGAGAGACAGAGAGAAAAAGACAATTCCAAGCACGTTCAATATTGTCAGCGGAGAGCCCGACACGGCCCAATCCTGAGAACAGGGAAATCATGACCTGAGCTAAAATCAAGAGTCAGATGCTTAACCAACTGAGCCACCCAGGTGCCCTGAGATTAGCTTCAAATTTCAACCGCATACAAGACTCCACTTAAACTATCGTCAAAAATTCTAGCTACAAACGTGTTTGTACATCACACAGACTACAACTCCATATGCGGATTACAGAGAAAACTGGAACTAGTTCTTCAAGGAAGCAGCCCAAAGAGTTTGGTCCCAGGCAGAACAGTGATGTGCTGCTGCATGATCTGATCAGCAGAGGCTAATAGGGAGCACAGCCTGGTTTGGGAGAATCCAGTAAGGACAAAGGGCAAGGGAAGAGAAGTTATCAAACAGTCTATCTACTGGGCATCCTCCCACACTTGTAAAGCGTTTCCTCTGCTTGTTACTCACAGGAACTGTAGAGTCTTGATCTCAAGCATTCTGGTTTTTTTGTCGGCCAGATCCCTAAATACTTGAACACTTTCCAACTGTGGCCTTGTTTCTCAGCACCCCCTGCTATCTTCTAAAAGGAGCTAATAAATACAGAAGTATTTTGTAGGTGTGAAAGTCCTAGCCATACTGAAGATGGTGGTTTCCTTCTTATTTCATGAATCAAACTTTATTTTTGAAATATCTTTCATTTATGGGCTTGTGTTATTGGGGTTTTGTTTTTCCCCTTGAGTGATGGAGAAAAAAATACCATTAAGTCTCATTTTCATCAGGCCCTGTAAATGAACAGCTGACCTAGTATGTGCCACCTTAGGGCACCGGGAAGTGAGAGCACAGTCAAGGCTGTAACTCATACTGCCTCCAGCACACGGAAAGCAAACTCAAGGATGGGGTTTTTCCTGGAGACACATCCATCGCCTCAGTGCTGTTTGGATTCTTTCACAATGATGGTATCTGAACTCGGTCAAGTGAGTGATCAGAATCTAAAATTAAGAATTCTAACCCATTTCGTATTCTCTAGAGGCAGTGTTCTAATGACCAGACAGTAGTATTTCACAAAAGCTTCTGGTCACATTTTTCACATCCAAAACAAAACAACAACAAAAACTGACAACAACAATAAAAACCTAGCCAAAGCCATGATTTTAAACTATGAAAAGAACTATTCCTAAGCTAATGCGATAGATGGAAGACACAACAAAAATGATAAATATATTTAGTGTGTCAAAAGAAGGTTAATACTAAGTGTAAAATAAGTACATTAATTTTAAAAAGCTGACAAAATAACACTTACTTAATACCGTTTAAAATCATTATCAAAATGAACTAAGTCAAAGGAGGAAGAAAGGCAACCAAGTTCAATTTAATTCTACTTTCCGCCCACCAGTAACTTAACGAGGACCCACGAGCACCAGCAGAGACTTACTACTTCCAGAGGTGAAGGCTGCCGGCACCTCCAGCCGTCAGAAAGAGCTCTCTGTTCTGTGGCAGGTGGCGGACCTGCCACACAGTTGACTTATGGGCCTAAACAGGACGAGAGGCACATAACTAGTTTTTATGTTTAAAGGACAAAGACTGCCCTAGAAGAGAAACACTGTAAAAGAGAATTTTTACCACTATAATTTCAACAACCGTTACAAAAGTAATTCAAGTATTTCTGGCACATCTCTTTATAAGGGCTACAGAGATTTATAAGAGTTCGTCACGACTAAGAAAAGCATCGTTTTTCTTTGTTGCTTTATGAAACAGTTCTACTGGATTATAAAAGGAGGTGTTACCAGGTTAAAAGTCCATTTAAGTTTATAGTACCATATACATAGATTTTACACATGTAAATATCCCTAGCTCACTCTGAGGGAGAAGGAAAACTCAAAACACAAACACATATTGTTCATCCTAAGGGAATAAAAGGATAGACTGATTTAAAAAAAATAAAAATAAAAAAACAGCCTTTATTTTTTAGAGCAGTTCAGGTTTCCAGCAAACTGAGTGGGAACTTCAGAGAGTTCCCATATACAGGATGGATTTTAACTTAAAGCTGCAAGAGCCTTATCTTTAATTTGTACCATTTGACTTGTCTAGTCTTCAAAATAAGGACCCTATGGGGTGTAAGGTCATAATAAGCCAGGGTCTTTATTCAGTCCTATTAAACTAAAAGACAAAAATGGCAACTGGAAGGTTAACAGCTTGTTACCACAACAGCTAATAAATCAGTGTTAATGGTGTAATATTCACTGCCAAGAATTTGAAAGAGAGACAGGGAGAGAGGAAGGGAGGGAGAGAGATAATGGGAGAGGGAGAGAGAAGGGGGGAGAATGGAAGAGAGAAAGGAGGAGGGAGGGACAGACAGAGGGAGGAAAGATTTCTGCTTTGCAGAAGCAGTGAAATCAACTAACTTGATCTAAGTCATTCTTAGACACTGTATTTTGGGGAATGATTGGTCTTGGCATTTGCTTTAATAGTCTTGTAAAGGGGATTACCATTGACAGATTAAAAATGCATATGTCAAAATATACCCTTTAAGTGTGTGAGAGTCCTCAAGTGAGTGGGTCCAAGTTGTTAAAACCTATTTTGTTTTGGAGTTTAAACTTCTCTTTTTCTTCTGGAAATTGATAAAAACATAAAAAGAGGGGCCATGACCTCTTAAAATATACTGGCATCATTTGACAGATTTAGCCATTACAGGATTAAGTAAATATAACAAAAATTTTTGAAGACGACACTTTATAATGGGCAGATGAGAACCATGTTACAATTGTATAAGGGACAATTTAATAAACTGCTTTATGTTGTTGATACTTAACTATATTCTGAAATAACAAAGGCAAAACAATATTGCAATTTATAGCTACCTTAAGAATTTAGTTCATCAGGCAGTGACAGTAATTTATATGCAATAATAATTATTATTATTAGCAGCAATAACAAAAAAAGACAAAATGCGAAGATTTGAGAAGTACTACTGAATCCACAATGAAGGGAGAGGGAGCAAGAGAGTATTTCTTGAGCCTTACATAGTTTAATCTTATGGAAACTACAAATCTGTAAACTAATCTTTACTTTTACATTCAAGGAAGGTCAGAGTCACATTCCCAACCCATCTCTGGCAAATGACAGGTGTTGCAGCATGAACCTTATGCAATCCCCTTACTCTAGACATCACCATCTTTTTTCCCTTCTTCTTCTTCTTCTTTTTTTTTTTTAAACCAGTATTGTCCCTGTGCTCTGTTTTCTCTTCATCTATTTTTGATGTGGTAATACCATATGTTTCCTTCTAAGCTACCTCATACACTCTTTGGGACATGGTAAAGTATGTATGTATGTGTGAATGACGGACTTATTTTTTTGAACCTACTATGTATCAAGGGTTAAGGCTTGAAATAATTTCACTTAATATAGCAAATCAGAATATAAAACAAGATGTGATGAAATAACATAATGTACATATGTTGATATGTTCTGAAAACTATAATTATATATTAATACAAATATTGTATATTTATTAGAATACAGTAGGCTAGGTTTTGTTGATCCAGTTCTCAACATCAGCTAGTTTTCTTGTGATTGCTCCTAAACTACAAAATAAGATTCTTGGTGAACTGAAGCCTTTATTATAGTCAAGAAATCTAAAACTGATAAACTTTGGGGAAGTACTCTGCACAGAAAAACCTGTCAAGTTCCCACAAGAATATATTAAAAATAGCTCCTTTCATATAAAGACCTGGAAGGAACCTGGATGACTAATTCTATTTATTAGTCTAAAACAAGCTATGAAAGTTCCTCTTCACAGAAAGGTATTTCCCTCATATTTACCTTTTCTGAAACAGAGGCAAAACCTTTGGTTGGATGCTGTGTCCTCATATCAAAAACATGAAACTTTCCTTCAAGTGACGTAGCTACCAATTTATTCATACTTATGTCTTTTCTGTCAAACTCCAAGCTACATACCTGTAATAGAAAATATTTATTATTGACGGTCTAATGATTATTATTCAGGAGGTTCTTTTAAACTAAGTAAAACCACTTTAAAATTATCAGCTCATGTGAAAGGTTTTAAATAATCATTTTATTTTTTGAGAATCAATACATCAAATATATTTAAATGAAAAAATTTCTTCTTGGTTTATAGGATCCAACAAAATCATCTTGAGTTCCCCTGTCTGGTAGATTAATTTGGAAAGCCATATAATTTTTTACTGTTATTACATAATAATTATTATTTTTTAATGTTTATTTATTTTTGAGAGAGAGACACACACAAAGCATGAATGGGGGAGAGGCAGAGAGAGAGGGAGACACAGAATCCCAAGCAGGCTCCAGACTCCAAGCTGTCAGCACAGAGCCTGAGTGAGGCTCAAACTCATAAGCAGCTAGATCATGACCTGAGCTGAAGTCAGACGCTTTACCAACTGAACCACCCCGGCATCCCTGTTATTACATAATTATTTTATACAGTCCAGTCAAAGCTGATTTGAGAAAACAGGAAGGAACCACATTCTTCACTAAAAGTGTACAACTCAGGACCCAAAAATCTGAAAGAACTTGCGGAGGCTGTTACTATTCTAATGTTAGCAGGGAAAAAAGGCCTCTTACTAGCTCATTTTAATATCACACTGCATAACCCACAGGGGTCCACAGACAGGACACAGGGGCCAGTGACTCACCAGTAATTGTCCTACCACATCTGAGTGTGTGTTCACTTTCTGAGGAAAGGATCCATGATTTTCATTAAATTCAGGGCTCCACAGCCCAAAAAGGTTAAAAAACTACTGGCAGAGGAGCTGTACTGAGATGAGTTATTAAAGGCACTCTCAATTTGAAGTAGTTCGGAAGTGAACAAAAACATGCTCGGAACCTAAATATACATTACCCCATTTTTTATGTTCGTTTCCCACCGCAATGACATATTTCTGAGATCGAACAGTTTGATATCCCCATTGTCATAGCCAGCACAAACAACACGTTCTTCTTGATTATAAGCATTGCCTGGAAATCAAGATACAACATTGAATATCTTTATAAATGCTAATTTGAAACTACACATATAACTTTTACAAAATCACACTAAGCAGAATCTCATTTTGCCAAACCTGATAGGACGACATTAAGATTATTAAGTTGGTTATCTAATATTGCTTTAAAAAAAAAAAAAGCTCATTTGCTGAGATTCTATACTTAAGATGGGAGTGAAAAATATTTATTGGAGTCTAAGTTGAATGGATGGTCTCTCCCTATTATATCTACAAACTAACAGGTTAATTACAGTTCAAACATAGGAGGGTTTGGTAGAATAAATACAGCTATGCTTCTGTTGCTTTCTTGGTAGTAACTATTTGAATGTAAATAGAAACTAATTTAAAACTCTTTTATTTTGCAAGATGTTGTCTGGTATTATCTCATCTTTGCAAGGAAATCTGAAATATGTTGTAATACACTGTTACACATTTTCAGTTGTATGGATGGTCGCACCTGAAGTGAGTTTATAATCTGTAGTTTAATTCATCCTGCTTGGATCCAGGATGTGTCCTGGAGTACCTCTGCCACTCATCTCTCCCCACTACATACCACCAATTTGATTTTCCTAACACTGTGATCACATCTCAGCCTTGCAAAACCTTCAAAGGTTTGCCACTACCCCCACACCGTCTCAACACTTCTGTCTGTGGCCCTGAGCCACCTTTAAGGCTACTTCTACCACTACTTCTTTTAACATACTTTCTTGGGCACTTTTCAGGCTATTCCTTATGCTTGACATTTATTCCCAATTTCAGCGATTGACATCCTATGTATACTTGGTCTGAGGTCAAAATGTTCTTCCTCCGTAGCCATTTCTCACTCGAAGATTCCTTCTGTATTTATCCATACTTCTTGTGACCTTTCTCACTCCTACCTTGTACTATAATTAGTGTAGATACTATGCCCTCTTCACTAAACTCTAAGCTTCTGGAGGGTAGAATATGAATCTCTCTCACTTTGCATGCCCACAGTGCAGTACTCTGACATAAAAGGGTCAGATCAATGGACTGTTTTTCAAACGTAATGTCTCCAATTTTAAATTGCACTTATGTCCCTTAGATCAAAGATGAAAGGCTTTAATGGACCCACAGATAATTACTTTTTAATTATTACTTCAAATTTTAGATGATTCTAAATACAAATCCTGAAATTTCTCCCCAAAGTATACATGTGTTAAGTTTACATATAATTGCTCATTATATACAAACATATAGTAATTCCCATACAATAACTTATTTTTTAATTTGGAAATTTAAACTTTCCTCTGATTAAGTAACAGTGCAATTTTAAAATAACATATAAAACTTAAGCAGTTCACATATACTGTTAAATCTCACTATTAATGTCTGTTAATCTATACAGGATTATACTATGAAAAAGGAAAAAGAACATACAGATTTCAAACAAAGTATAACCCATAAACTGTAGTAGCAAAAATTATTTTAATTTTGGCTCCCAGTAAAAGATACTAGGGTATGCATCAATTAGTCCTACAAAATCAATATTCACTTCAGTTATAGTAACATAGGAATACAATTATTGAATTATAACAAATAATTCTGTAATGGCATAACTATGTTCTAGAAAATAAACATCCTCTGTGTAGAGTATAATGTAAGATTTGTTAGGTCACCATTTGTGTTTGAGACCCCGCTTAGCTCCATTAATGGCACTTGACTCTAAACTAGGTCCACAATGTCTTGTTAAAGCCAAGTATGTAATAGTAGCAAATATTTTTGAGCACTTAATAGTTTAAGCACAATTCTAAGCACTTTATATGTACTACTTCATTGAATCCTCATAATACTATTGGGTAAATTCAATTATTAGTTGAAGAATAAATGAAGAAACTAAGTGCCGGGAGCCGCACCGGCCTCTCTGGATGGCAGTCACAGCAAGGAAATGGCAGTGTTTGCAACTCCTGCCATGAGAAATGAAAACTGGTATCTCCTTCTGCTACTACTGGCTCATGTTGGATATAAGCCTACTGGTATTGACCAGGCCTCACAATATTCCATATCAGACCCATATTCTGAATATAGATACCTCATAAGAAAAAGCATATTCCTGCCTTCACAGAAGAGATTTTAGATGAAAGCTCTATGGGAGATTGTCAAAAGGCTCTTCCTATGGGCCTTGCAGTTCCGAGACTTAGGGGGTTAAGAACACAAGAATTACATTTGAGCCTGGCCCTGAGACAAAGGGCCTATTTTGGGGTTAAGAGCAAAACATAGTTACTACCTATATCTTTGCTAATTGGTGAAACATAACAGTCCCTTCCTCAAGGCCTACATTCCACAAACACCCTCCCTTACACTGGCAACTGGGATGAGGATAGATAAGAGTAGCTAAAACATAACCCAGGGGCAAAAGACTGACCCATTCAGGGCCCCCATGATAGTTTCCACAAACAAACCAATTCAGCAACATTCATCCTCTTGAGAGCCAGACAAAATACTCCTGGCTTATCTATATACAATTTGACCTATATGTTATCCTATTTTTCACTTAAGAACATTCTGTTATTTTCTTGGTCAGAATAATTCTGCAATTGATATCACAAAAGGCCTCTCATTCTAAGAAATTCCTTTCTCTGACTTCATCTTGTGGCTGAATCTTTAAATAAAGACACAAAAACCCACAGGACAGAGATGCCTGCTGGTGATCAGAAAGAATCTTGGGGCTCTCTCACTCTCTCTCTCTCTCTCTCTCTCGCTGACACTGTCCATCTTTCAGGGACCCCTGGACCAGCCGGAGACGGCTCAGCCTCCAGCAACTAAGAAACAGACAAGCTTGCTAAATTGCCCACCTCACTCAGCCAAATAAAAAAATAAAAAAATAAAGAATAAAAAAGAAATAAAAAAGTGAGGATTCAAAACTAGGTGCCAGAGGCTGACATTAACCTCCATCTCTATTTGCCTCAATAAACTATCAGAATAATCCAAAAAACAGACTGTAAAGAGACTATCAGGGACTTCTTGAAGCACTGTGCTTTTTACCATCTGATACATCAAATGCAAGAGTTCTTCAAGAATTTACCAAATGCCACAGTCCAACAGTCCCTCTTGTTTTCTCCTTGTACAGGTTCCATATTAGCAACAGGATCATCTTTTTGTCTTGGGTCCCACACCTTCACAGTTCCTGTTGTGAATACAAGTGAGTTGGCAAAATTCAATAGTAAATGAGGACATTTCTGCATTCTCTTCCTATGACTTCCTACATACATGGCGATATTACAGATACTAAAAACTTGAAAATTGTTCACGTATTTCTGACTTCAAATTGGGAAAGTTGTATTTAATATCAGAGATATAACCCATATATTACCGTCTGACTTGATTTCCAAATTAATAGATACACAGAAGAGCCAACAACTGTTCTGAAATTATCAACAAGGTCTGACTGACAATTGCTGGCAAACACAAATGGTATGTAATTCAGATCAGGTCTTATTTTCTTTGAGCCTAAAACTAATGTACTATTTATTTTGAATAATATCGGTGCCATTTTAATTTTTATTTTTTGCCATACTACCCATATAATCATTGGCATTTTTCTTACACAGAAGAATAAACTCTAATTTTTACATTTATGATTTCTTATGTGGGGTTTTAGAACACTATCTCACATACAATTAAGCTTAATTTCCCTGTGGCAATAGACATGAGGGAAATATTAAATAAAATTAACACATATTTCTTCTCAATTGAATTTCAATCCCCTCATTTTACTGCAAATTGCAAGACTACTAACTAAACTCATCACTGCCTGGGAGAAATACAAATGCATTTAATAAAATGGCTGAAAGGCAAGTACTTGAGCGAGAACAGGAAAAGGGCAAAAAATCCTTAAAAGGAATAATAAACTCAGGAAAAGAGGAGATATCCCACTAGATTTATCTCTAAGGATAAAATTAAGTTGGTCATTAAAAAGGCTACTTTAAGGAGAAAAGTGTTTCTCACAAATGTGACAAGAGGTTATTATATTACTCTAGAGGGTTCATACAAATTGGTAAAATTCATATGAAATTTGCAATAGTTAAATGAGCAAAGAACATAAATAGACAATTCACAAAGAAAAACTAACTAGTAAACAAATATAGAAAGAAGTTAGCACAAGTTGGAATGCAGTACTATTTTTACTTATAAAATTAGAGAGAGATGGCTGGATGGCTCAGTAGGTTGAGCATCCAACTTCGGTTCAGGTCATGATCTCCCAATTCATGAGTTCCAGCCCCACTTCGGGCTCTGTGCTGACAGCTCAGAGTCTGTAGCCTGCTTCAGATTCTGTGTCTCCTCTGTCTGCCCCTTCCCCACTTGCCCTCTGTCTCTCAAAACTAAACATTAAGAAAATTTTGGGACGGAGCACCTGGGTAGTTCAGTCGGTTAAGCATCTGACTTCAGATGAAGTCATGATCTCATGGTTTGTGGGTTCACGCCCCGCATCGGGCTCTGTTCTTACAGCTCAGAGCCTGGAGCCTGCTTTGGATCTGTGTGTGTCTCTCTCTCTGCCCCTCTCCTGCTTGTTCTCTGTGTGTCTCTCTCTCTTTCAGAAACAAACTTAAAAATAATTTTTTTTAATTTTTTTAAATTTTTTTAAATTTAAAATTAGGGGGAAAAATCAATGCTCATAAGATAGACTAAAAATCTACCTCATTGATTGTAGCTTAGAATGTACGTGAGTACTTTGGCAAGTCTGAAAATAAATTTTAAAAATCATANTAAAAAAAAAAAATCATATAACATGTTTATTCTAAAAATAGTTACATACATGATGATACCCATTCCTTCATTATTTTAAAGTCACTCTCCCAAAACAATAAACAGAAACTTAGAGCAAACTTGAGCGCTTATTAAATAAAGACATGGTTAAGGACATTGTAATATATCCATAGAATGGAATATTACAGTCATTAAATGATAATTGTGAAGGCAGTAACATTTGCATATAACAAAACAGAAAATAAAAAAAGATAAAATCATGTCCACACAGACAACTACACAAAATTGTATATAAGATTGGAAAGGAAAACAAACCTACTCGTTATGTTACTGTGGTAGATTGAATGCTATTTTTCCTTATATATTCCATATTGCTTTTATGATTAAAAAGAATAATTGATTTCTTTTTTAAAAAAATTTTTAACATTTTATTTATTTTTGAGACAGAGAGTGAGCGGGGGAGGGGCAGAGTAAGAAGCAGACAGAATCTGAAGCAGGCTCCAGGTTCTGAGCTCTCAGCACAGAGCCTGATGCAGGCCTCAAACCCATGAACCATGAGATCATGACCTGAGCCGAAGTCAAATGTTTGAGCCACCCAGGCACCCCGGATAATTGGTTTCTAAAACACAGACACTGTTGAGTAACCATTAGAAAAATACATCTCTTTTCTTTTAAACATTTTTTTAATGTTTTATTTATTTCTGAGAGAGACAGCATGAACAGGGGAGGGAGGGAGACACAGAATCCGAAACAGGCTCCAGGCTCTGAGCCAGCTGTCAGCACAGAGCCTGACGCGGGGCTCAAACCCACAAACCGTGNAACATTTTATTTATTTTTGAGACAGAGAGTGAGCGGGGGAGGGGCAGAGTAAGAAGCAGACAGAATCTGAAGCAGGCTCCAGGTTCTGAGCTCTCAGCACAGAGCCTGATGCAGGCCTCAAACCCATGAACCATGAGATCATGACCTGAGCCGAAGTCAAATGTTTGAGCCACCCAGGCACCCCGGATAATTGGTTTCTAAAACACAGACACTGTTGAGTAACCATTAGAAAAATACATCTCTTTTCTTTTAAACATTTTTTTAATGTTTTATTTATTTCTGAGAGAGACAGCATGAACAGGGGAGGGAGGGAGACACAGAATCCGAAACAGGCTCCAGGCTCTGAGCCAGCTGTCAGCACAGAGCCTGACGCGGGGCTCAAACCCACAAACCGTGAGATCATGACCTGAGTCGAAGTAGGATGCTTAACCGACTGAGCCAGCCAGGTGCCCCAACACCTCTTTTCTTTAAAGTAATCTCCTCATGGTCTTGAGTAGCCATTAAAAAGTGAGCCAAACCCACTAAGGCACCAAATTTCTTACGTACCCATCATGAAGCAGCAAAAATTCTGACTCCTTTACAGTCATTCAGAACAGCTTTGAACACCAACAGACCTGTCCCTTGCTAGTCACCACAGGGTGATAGAAAAGCAGAGTTGGTGCCCTTCATCATTCTACAATGCTCAGTGGAAGGATCACGCAGCTTTGATGTTCAACCAGCTGTCAATATGACAATTCTCACAAGTACCAATTCTGCTTATTAAAAAAAGAAACTGAAAAGCTGCCACCCACCTTATATTGATTTTAAGCTGCCTCAAAAACCTGTAAAGAAATTTTAAATATTTCAAGGTTCATAGGAAACTATGGTTGTTAGTAGCTGAAGTAGCTCAAAACTAAAACAGTAATTGCTATGCCTCTATCTCAAAATACTTCAAAAGTCTGAAGCAATTGAAGGATATGCAATTAAACTTGCCCATTAAAAAACGACTGTTAGATTTAGGAAGTCAAAGCTACTGAAGAGGATTTCCATACAGAGAGGACATATTGTTGCACAGAGATTTATCTAGAGAAAAAAAAAATTTAAATATACAGAATACTTACCATCTCGGCTGCCAGTCACAATTTCAGGTGCACCTTCCCCGATTCCCAGTCCACCTACACCATCTATGGTATTTATAATTTCCTTATGACCCTTTACGGAATATACTGGGATCTCTGGAGCTTCCAAATTCCTAGACAACAGATCACAGCTTCTTACTTACTAATCTACAACACTTAGTTACAAATTTCCATGTGTCCTAAACATTTAGTCCACTACTAAGATTTAAGAATGCATACCATATTTAGATTTTTGTTTTAAAATAAGGGTTTTGCTATGAAGGTAATTTACACATTTATTTCCAATATTTTTCTCTCCACTTCAGCTTCTTTTGAGTCCTCAATGAGAATTGCCATTATTCAACTTGGAATTCAAAGTCCCGAGTACACTCCGTGATTCTCAGAGATGATCTATCTGGGGCCTCTGCATATGACTTACCAGGTAAGCTTACTAATAAATACAGATTCCTGGGTTCCTCCACAGATGTAATGCATAAAGAGTCCAAATCTACTGACTCTTTGGTCCACTCAAGTCTGATAATCACTACTTTAAACACAGAGTAAATTCAAAGTGATTTAGAATGTTTCCAAAGCAGGCCTTGGTAATCTGAACTTGAGATCTTTTGGAAGGATAAAATATGAGTAGTGTTTGCTTTGTATATGTTTCTTCCTTTATAATGTATTGTTTTCTCACTAAATTCCAAACTATTTTCACCTAGTTACATATTTTTCAGTGTATCATCATGCTAGTCACAATAAATCTATAGTCAAACTGGCCAAAGCTTGTCTAAATCCAGGTTAGTTAAGAGAAAGGAATGCAGGAAGGTACCCATTACTATGGGTACAGTCTGAGTCTACCCGAGATGGCAGGGTGACGGCTCAAGTAAGTTATGTTAATATACCCTTCTCCAGCCTCCCTCTTTTCTACTGAAGCTTCTATCCACACTTCTCTTTAACAAGTCAGTTTCTGATAACTTATACTTTAAAAAAAATGAAGGTGCTATTCATGAAATGTAATCCCAACTCATTACTAGGCCAAGATTTATTAGTAAAATCTCCCTAATTAAACTTTCAGATAGCTCAACCTAGTTTAGAGACAATGTTTATCTTTGTAGCATCCCTGAAAGAATCAAGACTAAACAGGACTGAGATTCTACTTCAAAGAATTACTTTACTCTTTGTACAGACTTTAAAACACTGCGTTTTACAGCATGAAATAATGAAAATAAGTCAGTAATACATGTGACTATGCTAGGAAACTCTATTAGGGAGACAGTCAATAGTTATATTTGTTGCTCATTCTTATGCTGAAATCTTTCTTTTAAAAAGAACATTTAGACTGATCTCTCCCAAGTTCTCTGAAAGCATATGTAAGAACTGATGCATTCTAATAAATGCTAACTTAATTATTAAGCAGTTAAAACAAGGGGAAATTAAAATAGCTTCATTCTATCTTATGATTTGAAGATAAATATGTCAGAGTAATTTAATTACAAAGCAGCAGATTTTAAGTGAGAATCGAGGAAGGTCACCTTAGAAAACATGAGGTGGAGAAGACAGCTTCTTCCTAGAAGATTACTATATACTTTAAACAGTGAAAATAAAACATATTCTTGAAAAGTAATTAAGGAGGAATTTCAGTTCATGCAATCTAATTTAAATGAGGAAATAACTCAAGGTAGAACATGAAAATTACAAGCATTTGGCATAATTATGGTCTTGTTCATTTGTAACAGGTTTATATTAGTTTGCTCAACAGATGTGTTCCTAAAAAGTTGTACTTAGATGTTAGCTAAAGCAGTAACAATTTTTTTTTAATGAATTGGGAATTCTACATTTAAAAAATTAAAACAAAGAAAAACCCAGTGTATCATTCTGTAATGCCAAATGTCTCACTGAAATATAAACATTATCTTAAGTTTTCCATGTTTTCCATGTGCAGGGAATAGCCCTTTATGTACAAATACAGGGGATTAAATGCCAGCACCAAAGAGCATGTGTGGAAATAAATATTGGTAACATTGGTCAAACTAGCTAAAGGAAAACAGTATTTTTAAATGGATTTTGAATATGAAATCCAGAAATATGTATTAAAGGACAATTCTTACATTTTTATAAATAGCTAAAATTGCACAAGGAACATTTTATAATTAGAGTTCTCCCTTTCAGAGGGACAGTAACAAGACTATCAAAGAAACTGCCTACCTTGTGTCTTAATAGTCACTAAATAATCTTACCATATATGAAGGTTTCCAGCAAAATCTCCAGTAGCTAAATATCTCTGCTGTAAAGATGTTGCACCAAATGTTCCACATTTAATGGGTTTGGCCTTTTCAATCTTGACAGAGGGAGGGAGAGAGGATACATTATTTATGTAAGCAGCTATTTATAATTCATGATATTTATGGCTCTACAATGGGAAATAAGGCACATAATATAAAAAGCAATTAAAACATTTTCTGATCAAAATTATGCTTTTCCTTGCATCACTTTTCTGTAGTTTAAAAGTATGTAACTGTCAAAAAGAATGAGTTTTAATTTTGCCTTTCCTCTCATCTCACTAATGAGACATTCAAATGCTGACAAGTGTACCATCTTCATTGGTTTGCAAATTATGAACATTTCAGCGTTTCATGTGGTATTCTTTAAGATCCTCAGTAGGAATGAGAACATAATGAAGATGTTATTCTTTCCAGATGGCTACAGGAACAAAAATGTTTATGTCTCTTATAGTTTTCCCTGCAGAACCCTATAAACTGAGAATGTTTATGTCACTATTCTCCCTGGGACCTTGTCAGTCAATGCACAGAGATTTGTAGATGTTGTGAGTGCCAAAGGCACTGCTAGTGGTAGGGGTTAGCCAATATTTTGAAGTTTCCTTCAAACTATATGCTCCAAGTATTGCATATAATCACATTAGAACAACCACATACCAATGCACTAGTTAAGGTACGTGGCTTATGGAAATCAAGTACAGACCATATTGTCAAAAGGATCCTTAGAAATGGTATTATACAGGGGCGCCTGGTTGACTCAGTCAGAAAAAGGGACTCTTGATTTCGGCTCAGGTCATGCTCTGACTGTTTATGGGATCGAGCCCCATGTCTGGCTCTGCGCTGACAACAAGGAGCCTGCTTGGGATTCTCTCTCTCTCTCTCTCTCTCTCTCTCTCAAAAATAAACAACAACAACAATAGAAAGAAATGATATCATACAGTACCCTCCTGTCATATTTGCCCAACTCAGGCATTCCAACATTTTTATGGAGTTCCTACTAAATAAAGTCAATGAACTGGGCAGAATAGCATACAAACATAAGTGAGATTGGTCATGCCCTCAAGGAGTTTACAACCATGTATCAGTTCCTATTTGACTCTTTCCACATATACATATGCATTACGCTACTCTTATCTACTCCCACACCTGTGTGGGTCATCCACTAAACTCCTTTTACTTCCTGATGCTTCCCATTTCTCTGTCTCCCCCATCCACTCTAACCCCACCTGCCCTGGCCACTTATGTCTCTCCTGGAGTCAGCTGCTGCCTTGGCCCCTGGAAATTCTGGACAGTGTGGAATCTGATGAGGCTCCTGCTTGAAGCCTGCCCCACTCCATACTCTAGCCCTATAATAAATATCACCTCCCATTTACTGTCAGCCTCAACGGGGCAAACCTATTGTCTTAGTCTCTTATAAACTTTAAGATTATTTTTTTAGAGAGAGCAAGCAAGCACGCACACGAGCGGGGGAGAGGAGCAGAGGGAGAGAGATCCCAAGCAGGCTCCATCCTGAGTATGGAGGGGAGCCCAATGCAGAGCTTGATCCCACAACCCTGGGATCATGACCTGAGCCAAAATCAAGAGTCTGATGCTCAACCAACTGAGCCTATCCAAGAGTCCCAGATTTTTCTTTCTTTTTTTTTTAAGCATTTATTTTGGGAGAGCACAAGCAGGGGAGGGGCAGAGAGAAGGGGACAGAGGATCAGAAGCAGGCTCCTTGCTGACAGGCTGACAGCAGTGAGCCAGATGTGGAGCCCAAACTCACAAACTGTGAAATCATGACCTGAGCCACAGTCAGAGGCTCAACCGACTTAGCCACCAAGGCACCACTATTCTTAATGTGTACAAAAGTAATAAATGTTCCCTATAAAAATTCAAAACAAAAAGCTGAAGGTAAAAAAGTGAGTTTCTCTTCGTAGTAATCCCCATCCTTCTAGATATTTTTCTACACATTTACAAGCACACATAGGTTTAATATAAGGAGGCCCATCATATATTTTAACTGTTTTTTTTTTTGACATAACAATATTCTGAATACACTTTTTTCCTTCCACAGAATTTAGTTTTTAGGGGATTTCTTCTTGAAACTTTTCAGTTCCTGGGCCAATGTCATCCCTCCTAGTAGGTTTGGCCTGTTTCATGGCATTTAAAAAAATAATTTCCCTGCCACTTTAAATGTTGGGCTGGGCACTTCCATATAGGGTATACATAGCAGTTTTCAAAGAAAAAAAATAAAATCCACTTGATACAAACTAAACTTTTCTTTCATGATTCAAAAGATATTATTACATGGTACAAGGTTTGTAAACTGGCAGCTTGTTAAGCTTGCACACCGTTTGGGATCTGGAAACGATCAGTTACTATGTAGCCAGGTCTACAAGAAAGCATCGGCCACCTCCTTGGAAACTGCCCAGTAAACAAAAGCAGTCATCTATAGTAACATGGTTGTAAAAGACTGTATTGATGAGGAGCACAAAATTGCACAATATTTTTTTCTTTTTAATACATATGTGGTCCCAGATAGTATCAGTACTCACTGATATTCACTTATCTCAGTAATTTTTCCAATTTTACATATTAAAAAAATTATAATGCAGCAACACAAAGAATCAAACATTTGGCAGTTTAACAAAGCAGTTTCTAACTCCAGATCACTTATGTGCTCCCCACCTTCCACTTCCCCCAAATAAAAGTAACTGAAACGATATGTCAGTAGTGGCACAGCACTTAATTACTGTTAGGACACAATTTCTAAGGTTAAAGTAATTCAGAGTTCCAACTTAGGCCAACTAATGAAATAGACACCCACTCCTTCCTCCACTTATCTCACACTGGGCCTGGGTGCCCTAAGCAAGAAGGCACTGGTCATGACTCCCACAGTCTGAGGCAGAGGCTGAAGATGGGCCTCTCAGGGAAGCAGCAGGTAGGCTTCATGGACAAGAATATGGCTCCAGGGACTTGTGGGTTAGGAGTTGTGGGGAGGTTGCATCATGTATTGATTGAACTCTACAGGAAAATTCTTCTCAGGGACCTGGGAAGACTTGTCTCCCATTTTCTCCTCATTAAGCACCTGAAGCATTCTGCTTCTCATAATTCCACTATGACCTGGGGCCTCTGAGAGGGTTTCTCTTCTTCCTAAGCCACAGATGAGTTATACCACAAAAGCTAGCCTCTACTTTTCAGTCCCTACAGTGAGCACATGGTTCTTTGAAGATTTTACTGCTGATAATAAAAAACTAGGAAGCAAAAACTTACCTCCCTATGTTATTGCTTCATCTAACTTTCACCTTTTAAGCCTTTGAAACAAAGATTCTTAAACCACACTCCTAGAACACACTAATCTCCCAGCACCAACATAAATTTACACACACAGACAGAAGCTTTAAAAAGCTAATGGATAGGGGCACTGGGTGGCTCAATTGGTTAAGCGTCCAACTTTGGCTCAGGTCATGATCTCATGGTTTGTGGGCTCGACCCCCATGTTGGGCTCTAGGCACAAAGCTCAGTGCCTGAAGCCTGCTTCAGATTCTGTACTCCTCTCTCTCTGTCCCTCCCCCTACTCAAGCCCTGTCCGTCTGTCTCTCTCTCTCTCTCTCAAAAATAAATAAATATTTTAAAAAAATTAAAAAGCTAATTGATATGTTTTTCTCAAATTTTCTTCAATATTTTGTTTAGCTTGTCTGTTAGAAAATATTAGCAAATGAACTCCAATAAGAAAGCCTAGCAATGAAGATTAAAAAGTTTATGTACGGTTGCTTCTTGTGATAAAAAGATCACATTATGTATAATATAGTCAGATTTTTCTACTGGAAAACCCTTTCTTTGTACGGAATTGAAACCAACTATTCCAGTATTTCATGGAGTTCCAAAAACAGCACCACAATGTCCAGACATTCTGGCACCTGAACACATCTGAGAATCTCTACCTTAAAAGGAAAGAAACCAAACTGAGAGACACTCTACTACAATAGATCCTATACTAGATATTCCCACATTTGTCATTGCACAAATTCTGAAAGTCAGTCTTTTTTAAAAAATTTTTAATGTTTTTATTTGTTTCTGAGAGAGAAACAAGAGCACAAGCCAGGGAGGCAGAGAGAGAAGACGACACAGAACCCGAAGCAGGCTCCAGGCTCTGAGCTGTCAGCACAGAGCCCAACACAGGGCTCAAACTCACGAACTGTAAGATTATGACCTGAGCCAAAGTTGGACACCCAACCAACTGAGCCCCCCAGGTGCCCCTGAAAGTCCCTGTTTATTGAAATATAATGGAATGAAATAAAATGCACCTACATTTAGAGGCATAGATTCACGGGAGTGTCACCAAGGCCTGTGGTAGACAAAATGTGCAAAGCTCTATGAAATCTTGTCTTGATTCTCTGACCTCATTTCCTGCTTCTCTCCTCTCTACTACACTGCAGCCACATCTGCAGCTTCCTTTTTGCTTTTCAGACACAACAAAGTCATTTCTACCTCAGGATATTTGCATTTACTATTCCCACTGCCTGAACTGCTCTTCCCTCATATCATCATGTCTTTCTTCTCCCAATTCAGATTTCAGATTAATCTCCCCTCCTCTGAGCTTTCCCTGTGCCTCCAATCTGAAGTGGAACCTCCAAATCACTATCACCCACCCTGTTTAATCTTATTTATAGCCCTTACCAATAAAATTATTTTATTTATTCAGTTATCTATCTCTGTCCTTTCTAGAATGAGTACCATGAGAATGGGGCCCTGCAGCATCTGCTAAACACCTTTAAGGTGCTCAACATTTGTTGAATAAAAATATAAATATCTATTAACCTCTCATTCCTAGTGCTGGAGAGAAACCATTGCTGGGATTCACGATCCCATTTCTCCCACGTTTTTCCATGACACACCATATAGTTTCTGGTGTTATTTATACGCAATAATGAAAACAGCATCCATATATGGAACACATCTGTCAGATACTGTTCTAGGTGTTCTTCTAGAAGAGGCATCACTTCTCTATTACTGCAAGCTAAGTGCTCAGAACACCCCTTTATACAGATGAGGAGACAGGTTTAGAGGACCAAGACTTGCTCAAGGTCCATACAGAGCTAGGAAGATTCCAATACTTCCAATATACTAACTGTGGCTGCCCCTAGACCTACAGGTAAATCAATTAAGTGTATTATGTAAGCCCCAATTCCATAAACCAGAGAGTCATTAGAAGTACCAAAGAGATGTTCCAAGCTTGAAATGGACTGGTGAGTAAATGGTATTGTCACAAACTGAACCTACTTTAAGATTTGTGTTCTCTGGTTCCTACCTTCATTCATATCTTTACAAGACATAAATATATAGTTATCTATGCTTCGCTCATGTTCTCTTTTCTCCTTATACTCAAGAAATATAAAGAGATTTATGGATACTAGTTGTCTGTTGTGCAAGAATCAAATTCAACTGAAAGTATAAAAACATTTTTAAAAAGTCAAATGTATAAACATCTTATTATTTGCATGGCAATGAGGACTGCATTTGGCCGAGAAGGGTTGAGCTCTGCTGGAAAATGGACTTAAAGAAGCAGGAGTCTTTTCTCTAAGATATTCATGGGCATCATCATAGCTAAATTAAGAAGGAGCACTGGAGTGAAGCTCATTTTTTATAGTTCACAAAAAGGCTCCCTCCCTGCCTCTGTTAAATACTTTACCTTTGGGAAACAAGGGTTTAAAAAAATCCAGTGGTTACTTAAATTTTCCTTGCTAGGGAAAAAAAAAAAAAAAAAAAACAGCTAAAAAGAGATATTTGCAAAATTTGTTCCAAAGAGAAAATTGGTATATATTAGTAACTTTTGCTGTAGGACACTGAAAATGACCAGTACCTAGCTGTTGGTTCTCTTTGCTACAATAAGTTAACATGATTAAGGAAACCCATGATGGATAACTCCCATGAGAGTTATTTTTGTTCCATCTGTGGGTGGGTCTAGTACAGCTTGTCAGTATTTCCTCCTCCACATCCTGGCAGTACTTTAATTAACATTAAGAGTTAGTCAACCACACGGTAATAAGCAGTGAACTCAGTGGCACAGGGGCTAAAAAAGCAGAACTTTATTAGCTTATTACATTTTAAAGTATAAACATCCACACTATGATTCCATTTTTCAGGGCCATCCCAATCCTCTGTGCCATTTAGAAAAAAGTTGCCCTTAACAGGCTGAGGAAGACTCACACTTGTAAAGTTTGAGGAGAGAGACAGATTTCAGTTTCCACTTGAACCCTGCAACCCCGTGTATGGTGTAGCAAACTGCTCAACTGTACATGAAAGTCCTCATTCCCTAGCTATCCTTAATAACAAGATAAGGAAAGCCACAACAAACACCTGTTTGCTTCCTTCACATTTTTACCTTGGATGCATGGGCTTTGGAAAACATGACTTGAGGTGGTTCCACACTAAAGAATGAAGTATTTCAGTAATTCATTTAGCCCAATGGTAGTCAAGAATGGTACTTGTTAGAAACACCTGGTTGAAGTTTTAAAAATGCTGATATCGAGGCCTCACTCTACTCTAAATGCAAGAGTCCCCCTGCATCAGCTTTCCTGAAGGTGAGACCAAGGCATGAATGTTTTAAAACACACATACACACACATCTACAACAGCAACAGAAAATACTCAGCTGATCCTGATGCTCAGTAAGAGTGGAGAATCGCTGAGCCTGTATTTAACCTCTATTCTTTTCCACTGCACCATCACAGCCAAACACAATCTAAGTTCTTAAATGTGTTTCTGCATTTGTTTTACCCTCTGTCTAGACAATAGGCTCTTTAGAAGGGACTCATCCTTCAAGTACCTTTGGTCCTTCTTTAGCATAATATCCTGAAATATGAGGTTGTCAACAAAGGGCACTATTTCACTCCGTGGAAGTATGTTCCTAAATGTATACAAACTATACCTTATTTTAAAAAGTCACAGTCTGTGAATGTTCTCTGGTTAAATTTGACGGTATTTGTTCCTAATACTTCACTTGTAAGTTTCTGTCTGCTATTCCAATGTTTCCATTTGTTCAAACCCTGACATCAGTTGATTAGTGATCAATAAACCAATATTTAAATTTTCTAAGTGACATTCTTTTACAGACTATACATTCACTCATTCTTATAACAAGTAATTTATTGAGTGGTTGAACTTTACAAACCACCTGATGAAAAGACACTGTCCTTACTCTCCAGGAGCTTACAATCTAATTAGAGATTAGACAGAATTACATTATTTCTGTAGCAGAGAAGAACCAGGGTAATGTAATGCAAAGAGGTTACTTGGTGTTGGGATTAGGGATTTCCTGAATCAAATAATCTGAACTGGACCCTAAAATAGGAAAAGGTGCCTGGGGGCTAAGTGGTCAACAACATAAGCAAGGCAAGGTAGAAAACTATAAGTCGTGTGTAGGAACTCTGAGTAACTGGCTAGAAAAGACAAACTGGAGGTGCCTGAGTGGCTCAGTTGGTTTAGTGTCTGACTCTTGATTTCAGCTCAGGCCATGATCTCAGAATAGTGATTTCTAGCCCTGCCATCAGGCTCTTTGCTAACAGTGCTACTTGGGATTCTGTCTGTCTCTCTCTCTCCCCCTCCCTCTCTTCCCGGCTCTCTCTCAAAACAAATAAATAAACTAAAAAAGAAAAACTAGAACAAGTAAACTGGAAATAATAGAAATTTAAAGTGAGATTATATACCTTCTAATCCAAGCTTGCCTATCCAAAGTATATTCATTATCTACCACGGTTTTTTCTTAATGTTTTAATTTATTTTTGAGAGAGAAAGAGAGAGAGAAAGAGCCCACGCACGGAGGAGCAGAGCGGGACGGAACCCATGTGGGCTCCGTGCTGATAGCAGCTAGCCCAACTCAGGAATCTGAAATCATGACCTTAGCCAAAGTCCGACGCTCATTGGTCTGAGCCACCCATCTGCCCCAACCCGTATCTACCAGTTTAAAGCCAATCTCCTCCATGCAGATTGTCTCCATAGTTTTTTTTTTTTAATTTTTGTATATGTTTTATTTATTTCTGAGAGGGCGAGAGAGAGAGAGAGAGAGAGACAGACAGTGTGAGCAGGGGAGGGTCGGAAAGAGAGGGAGGCACAGAATCTGAAGCAGGCTCCAGGCTCTGAGCTGTCAGCACAGAGGCCAGGGCGGGGCTCGAACCCAGTAACTGTGAGATCATGACCTGAGCCGAAGTCGGATGCTTAAATTACTGAGTCACCCAGGTGCCCCATCTCCATAGTTTTTAATCCCTGAAGCTCTCAACCTTCCCTGCAGTCTATTACAAACCTAATACTTGATTATGACTGATCAACTGAAATCAGTGCATTTTTAAAACTGTAAACAAGTACAAAAATGTCAGTTAACATAATTATTCTCTAATTCTTTCACTAACGATATTCACAAAACTTAGACTTTGCAAAGTCTGGTACCTTGCTTACCATTCCCATGGCTGCGCTTCCGCATACGCTGTTTCCTCTGGAAACTTCCTCCTCTACTCCTGGTTTGGCCTAGTTAACACCTACATATCCCAAATCTGTTTTTACTCTCCTAGAACCGTGTTCCTTTATGTCAGAGAATTCATCTCTGTTTTTATTTATGCATCGTCTGTTTGATCTCTAATTCTCTCTCCCACTAGAAAATAAACTCCATGAAACCGGGGACATTGTCATTCACATGCCTGAGAATATCAGACAACCAATTAATACTCGTTGAAGAATAAACGGTTCGGATGTCTCCTCCAATTACAGTGCAGGCATCCCGGTGTCAGCTTTGTCTCTGCTTGTATGAAAAAGCATTTTACTAACAGGGGATATTAAAAAGACTCTCCACAAACAACTACGCACTGCCTACAAGGACCTTGAATTTAGATTCGAAATCTTAATGTCACTTCCCAGAGACCCCGCTCTAGACTTGCAAGGGTGGCTGCAAGAAGGGGCCTGCTGGGCGTGGATGAACTGGCTGCCGAGAATTCAGGACTCGAAAAAACAAGTTTACGTCGGAAGTATTCCTCAATCTGCGATCACCTTCGCTGGTTCCGCGCAGCTCGAGCTGTGCTTTTGGGGGACGCTGGACGGAGGCTTGGGCAAAAAGAAATGCAGACTCCTCCCACCCCCAGATCCGCACTCGCCCCCTCACCAACGGTAGCCCCAGATCCTGGAACTGGGCAGTTCCGCTTGACACCCACCTCCCGAAGCAACTTTAGGTCCCCGTGCTGGATCTCATACAGTTGAATGACGCCGGTGCCCCGTGCGAAGTTGCCCATGGTCACAAATTTGGCGCTGCAGGGCACCCACTTACAGTCAAACACCGTGTAGTTGAGGCCCTTCTGAATATGGGAGATGATCTGAGGCTTCTCGAAGGCCGACATGTCCACCCAACTTCCACGCCACCAACCAGCCCACCCAGATCCTGACAATACACAAACCGGGAAACCAGACTCCAAACATGAACGTTCTTCGCCCTCCCACTTGCCGTAGTAGCCCCCAAACCTTGGCGAGTTGGATTTAGTTGTCTCGGATAATGCCCGATGCGCTACTGAATTCAAGCAAGATTTTTCTTCACTGACATCATAAACTTGCTTATCGTCTTTACCTACTGCCTTCTGCACATACACATATTGTGGACTGCAAATGCTTCGGCTGGGAACGGCGGAAAAGACGGGCACCATAGGAATCAGGCATATTTTAGGATATACCCTCTTCCGGTCCAATAAACGCACAAAATCCCGCTCTAGGTCCCCAGCGTGGGCCTTCTTAGGTAAGGGGGCGGAGCCCTGGGGGCTGGTTGGCGGACGCTGGACCTTGCGAGGTGCGCCTGCGCATTGCAGTAGTGCACGCGTTCTGGCCGGAAGCACATGTTGGGGCTGGAGAATCCTGGGGATGGAAGCGGAGATGGAGGCTCAGAGTGCGGGTGCAGAGGACGGCTTCACCCAAGTCACTCGCAAGGGTGGCCGGCGGGCGAAAAAACGGCAGGCTGAGCAGCTGTCCGCGGCGGGGGACAGTGCGGACGCGGCCCGCATGGACACAGAGGAGGCCCGGCCCGCGAAGAGGCCCGTTTTCCCACCCCTCGCAGGGGATGGATTCCTGGTACTAGCGGGAACCCTGGGTGAGGAACGGGGTCGGGGCCAAAGTTGGGCCGAGCCGGTGGCCTCTGGGTGGGTGATGTTAAAACTGCTGGTTCTCTTCTTAGAGAAATGACTTTCCTGAATGAAGTTTAATTCGCTCATTTAAATCTTTTTGTGGAAGAGCTGTCATTTTGCCATGCCCATCACCTTCCCTCGAGACATCTCCCGAGTTGTGTGTTCTTTTATTGTAGAGTGGGAAAGAAGAAATAAGGAAAATTCCAGTCCCAGCCAACAGATACACGCCATTGAAAGAGAACTGGATGAAGATATTTACTCCTGTTGTGGAACATTTGGGACTTCAGATACGCTTTAACTTGAAATCGAGGAATGTAGAGATCAGGGTAAAGAGAACGTCAACCATTTCCAAATATATTAGGGTTTTTCTCTTCTACAGGGATGAAAAGGCGTGAATAGGCTTTCTTTAGTGGTGATTAGTTAAATGGTTGTCATGCAGTTTTCTGAAATAGTATAGTGAGCTCGAACTTATTAAATGTCTTTGTAATTTGCATTCAATACATACATTAATTGAATTCATAAGGTGGGCCTAAGGTCATACCAAAATACAGGCCATGCCTGTACATGTATTCTATGATGTGTGTTGAAATGAGAGAAGGCGGAGTAAAGAGGTTGTCATAAACAGAGGTATGTAAATAAGGAGCAAAAGTACTTGTTTGTGCGCACACACACATATATTCCTTTCATGGTGTCAGTTCGAAAGTTAGTATTAATTGACTTTGGTCTTCTTTTCCTGGGTGCCGGTTTTGTGTTAGAATCAATGACCAAAATTCTGTCTTCCATTTTAAGGGTTTTTATACCATCATTAGGACTGGTATAGACTCACCTGTGTTGAACTAGAATAAAGCAGATGCACTGCTATCTGAATAGTTGGTAAAGTTTAAAATCTAGCACTTGGCAGTAGAACTCCTCTTTGCAGGTTTTTGTGGCTTTGTGCCGAAACACCTTGTTTCTTCAAGTGTTTTCCTTCATTGCTTTAGATCTCCTTTCACCATCCCTTCCTCTGTGCCAGTGCCAGATGCATTTTCCCCGCCCACACTGCTTTTTACTATGATATCCTAGTATCTTCAAAATCTCTGAAGAGCAAAAGTCACTTTTGACCTAACTTGCCTTTTAAGTAGGAGTTAGAGTCCCAAGTTCATCTCACCATCTCTTTGAACATATCTATGTCCCTGCTCCGGGGGGCTTTGCTCTCTGAAGGAGGCCCTCTCCTCTCTACTCTCTTTTCCTGCCTCAATTCCAGTCACCTTTCAGGGTCCAGCTCAAGTGCTTTCTCCTGTAGGCTTCGCCCGAGTTTCAGTGTCACGTGTCCCAGCAGCATCAGTTTGGATCCCACTCACACCTGTTGGTCCTGCTGGAGGCCATAAACGTAGTGGTGCTTTAGCACGCACTGCGTCATATTAAACTTTAGGACTGCCCTGTGAAGTATTCACAAATCCTCGTCATTTAGATGTGAGGAAACTGAGGGTCAACAGGGTATGTTAGTTGGGGCCCCTGGGTGGCTTAGTTAGTTAAAGCTTCTGACTTCAGCTGAGGTCATCATCTCAGGGCTCGTGGGTTTGAGCTCCTGTGAGGTCTGTGCTAATAGCACAGAGCCTGCTTCGGATCCTCCGTCTCCCTCTCTGCCCCTCCCCTGCTGTCCCCTGCTCTCACACTCTGTCTCTCCCTCTCTCTCTCTCTCTCTCTCAAAAATAAACAGACATTAGGGGAAAATAGTATGTTAGTCAAAGTCATTCACTAATAAGTGAATCTTGATGCAGGGGAGGCCTTTCAGGACCTCCTACTCAGACCTTTTTATTTTACAAATGAGAAAACTTAAGACCTGCATCATGTGTAGGACTTGCTCAAGGCCACATATAGGATTGGAACTGGGGTCTGGTTTTAAATATGCCATTATACAACCTCGTAGAGTTTTAAATTTGTCAAATATGTGGTCTCAACTAAATTTTGAGTCTGCGTGGGAGAATGGAAGCGACAGTTTTGGAATCAGACCTGTATTGGAATTTTACCTTTTTCACATTTTAGTACTTTAGTTTTCTCAAATGTAAAGGTTTTTATATTAAGCCTCAGGCTTGACATGAAGATTAGAGCTGCTGTATGTAAAGCATCTTTGCAGTGCGTGTGATTTTCAGTGGTTGGCTATGAATAACAGCTGTTTTTGCAGTTATCCAGTAAAGCCTTGGAAGACAAGATCCTTGCTTAAACCATCCTTGGTAGTTCGTACAGGAGATAGTGCTTTGGGAAACGTCAGCATATGACGACAGTTGAAGTCAGATTAGATCAGAACTCCCAGGGAGACTGCATTTAGGGAGAAGAAAAGAGGACAAGCCTGGGCATTGATGGGATAGACCAGGGATGGAGGCCCCTCAGCATGTGGGCAACTCTGTGCCAGAGGAAATCCTGCTCTTTACCCCAGAGTGAAGATTAGTCATGGAGTATAGTCATTTGGCAGTCTCTGGATGGAACTACCCGGCTCTAAAGCTGGGAACATTTTGTTTTGCAAATTATTATTTTCTAAATTTTTAGTTAGTGTAATACTGGTTTCAGGAGTAGAATTCACCAATTTGTCACTTACATACAACACCCAGGGCTCATCATAATAAGTTCCCTACTTAATGCCCATCACCCATCTAGCCCACCTCCCACCAGCCTGCCTCCATCAACCCTCAAGCTTGTTCTCTATCGTTAAGAGTCTCTGTGGTTTGTTTCCCTCTCTGCTCTCCTCCCCTTCCCATATGTTCATCTGTTTTGTTTCTTAAATTCTACACATGAGTGAAATCATACGGTATTTTTTTTCCTGACTTATTTCATTTAGCATAATAGATTCTAGTTCCATCTGCATCGTTGCAGATGGCAACATTTCATTATTTCGATAGCTGAGTAATATTCCATTCCATTCATTTTTTTTTTTAAGTGTATTTATTTTGAGAGAGCATGGGTGCAGGTGGAGAAGGGGCAGAGATAGAGACAATCCCAAGTAGGCTCCATGCCGTTAGCACGGAACCCCACATGGGGCTCGATCTCATGAACTGTGAGATCATGACTGGAGCCAAAATCAAGAGTCAGACTCTTAACCTACTGAGCCACCCAGGCACCCCTCTTCCATTATATTATACCACATCTTCTTTGTCCATTTATCAGTCGATGGACCTTTGGGTTCTCTACATAGTTTGGCTATTATTGATATCACTGCTGTAAACATTGGGGTGCACGTACCCTTTTGAATCTGTATTTTTGTGTCCTTTGGGTAAATACCTAATAGTGCACTTGCTGGATCATAGGGTCGTTCTGTTTCTGGGAGTTTTTTAGTTTGAGACAGAGTGTGAGTGGGGGAGGGGCAGAGAGCGAGGGAGACAGAATCTGAAGCAGGCTCCAGGCTCCAAGCTGTCAGCACAGAGCCCAGTGTGGGGCTCCAGCTCACGAACCATGAGATCATGACCTGAGCCCAAAGTCAGACGCTTAATTGACCCACCCAAGCACCCCTATTTTAGTTTTTTGAGAAACCTTGATACCGTTCTCCAGAGTGGTTGCACCAGTTTGCGTTCCCACCAGCAGTGCAAGAGGGCTCCCCTTTCTCTGTTGTTTGTTATTGTTAACGTTAGCCATTCTGACAGGTGTGGGGTGGTGCCATCATGGTTTTGATTTGTATTTCCCTGGTGATGGGTGATGTTCAGCATCTTTTCATGTATCTGTCAGCCATCTGGATGTCCTCTTTGGAAAAGTGTTCAAGTCTTCTGCCCATTTCTTAACTGGGTTGTTTGTTTCTTGGATGTTGAGTTTGATAAGTTCTTTATAGATTTTGAGTAAATTAAACATAGCACTTATCTCACCAAAAACTGGGTTATAGAGAATATATTGGGGAAGGATGGTGGTAAAGGAAATTTTAATAATGGGGAAGGTCAGTCCTAGTGTTTTGTTAGAATATCATCTCCAGTCTTAATTTGTACCTTTTTTTTTTTTTTAAACAGACTTGTAAAGAAACCAAGGATGTTAGTGCTCTGACAAAAGCAGCTGATTTTGTGAAAGCCTTTATTCTTGGGTTTCAGGTAGAGGTGAGTGAATTCGTAACATCTGAAATAGAGGCTTAAAAATACTTAGTATGAATGTTTCAATGGATTTGGGCTTTTTTTGAAAAAATTTTTTGAGTTTTCTAGGTCTACAGTTGGTAAATTTTAACTTAATAGTCATTCTCAGATACCTAAATGGAAGGGCTTCACAGCATTTATTTTTATGTTTTAGGATGCACTTGCCCTCATTAGGCTGGATGACCTCTTCCTAGAGTCCTTTGAAATTACAGATGGTGAGTGCATGGTGATCTTCTATTACTATTGTACCTTTGTACTGCTGACGTTGTAACGAATGTGTCTCGTAGCTTTCTAATAGCATTCTTTGACCTGTATTATTAGCAGGTTTTAAAAATGTACAATATATGTTTTGCATGTTTTAGTAAGGAAATTTAGTTAAATGGTTAACTTTATGGAATGGGTGATAATGCTGGCATGGCTTCCCTCCTGAAGTCTTGCTTCTCTCATTTAGTGAAGCCGCTAAAGGGAGACCACCTGTCAAGAGCAATAGGAAGAATCGCTGGCAAAGGAGGAAAAACCAAATTCACCATAGAGAATGTGACACGGACACGGATAGTTTTGGCTGACGTGTAAGTACCTGATCTTGAGAAAATTATTGTCATAATTTATATTTGATCTCTTGCTGGTTTTAAGAAGTCATAAAGATTGTATTTTATGCATAACGTTACTACTGAATCCTTGTCAGTATATGGTTCTGAATGAAATACATAGTTACTTTGAAAGCAGATTGAGTTAGTTGAGAAGATCTTAGAAATTTTAGCTTTTATCTCAACTATAAAGGAAATGTTTAGAATTCCTGTTCAGAGAAGTTATGTGACAGGTGAAGATTTCAGTAGTATGCTAGGGGACTCTTTAATCAGTAGGAGAGAACAAAGAGTAGGTGTTTTAAATGCCATTGTGACTTTCTTTTTAAAGAAATATGTGTAGATAAACTTTATAAGTAATTTTAAATTGTATATAAAGTTCTTTGCTGAAAGGACGGAGAGTGTTGCACATTGGGTGAAAAGCTAGAGCCATGTCTGAACAGAAAGATGAGACAGGCTTAGAGTAAGGGTGCAGGAAGTCAAGCTGGGATTAGCCCTGTGGGAGGTTGATGCTGCTGCGGTGCCAGGTTGGGGTTACTGGCAGATGGCTCACAGATTATATAACACCATGAAGTTAGGGAACGAAGCAGTTGACTGAGAGGAGGAGGGATCTGCCTGCTGCTAAACCCAGAAATAATTTTATTGAAAATCATACTGTCTTTGCTCTAAACTCAGGGGCTCACCATAATTTAGAATCTAAATTTTAGACACTGTTTTACACTCGAGGGTTAACGGTAATACCCCGTTGGTGGCCCTCTTCCTGGAAAACAGGTGTATTGTCATTTTGATCTTCGGGACATGAGCCTACTACAGTTGGGCGTATGGAGCCACGAGGAAAGCTTTTCTTGAACTAGAAATTTTAAAATGTTTTGAAATGTATACCACATTTGAAAGTATCCTTTGTTGCCTTAAAAACTTTGTTAATTTAAAAATCTAGAAATGTAACTGATTTGCTAATCAAATTATGGGGTTACTATAATGTGTTAAATTTTAAGCATATTTGTGTTACCTTAAAATTTACTACTGAACTGGTTTTTTTTAACAGCTTTATTGCAGTATGATTTACATACCAAAAAAATTACCTGTGTTAGTATCTTGTTCAGTGAGTTTTTGGGCAAATCTGTAGTCCTACGATCCCCCCTCATCCCAGGCAATCACTGATCTACTTTCTTTTTATGTTTGTTTATTTTTGAGAGAGAGAGCGTGCACGCAGGCGTGTGCCATGCGAGAGCAGGGGAGGGGCAGAGATGGGGGAGAGGGTACAGAGGATCCATGCTGACAACAGAGAGCCTGATGAGAGCCCAATGCAGAGCTCAGACTCACAAACCGTGAGGTCATGACCTGAGCCGAAATTCGATGCCTAACCAACTGAGCCATCCAGGACCCCCTGATCTACTTTGTTTTGTTTTTGCCTTTTCTAGAAACTTCTATGAATGGAAATACACAGTATGTGGTCTTTGGTGTATAGTGTCTTATAATTAGCATGCTGTTTTGAGTCTCCATTTTGTTGGGTGTGTCAGTAATTCCTTTTTATTGCTAAGTACTAATTATATGGATGTGTTGCATTTTGTTTATCCGTTCACGGTTGGGCTGTTTTCAGTTGGGGCTGTTATAAATAGTGTTGCTGTTATTGAATAACTTTTATGTTTTTGTATTTTTCTTACAAACTGAATTACATACTATCTGAAATCAAAGAAATCTATCTTGAGTTTTCAGTATAAATAGGCTAATTGGAAATTCATATATTCAACTTCTGTTAATTATGAAAAAACTGTAAGGTTTTGCACCCGTGTTTTTGATGAGTTGCTGATAACCTAGTAAAATACTGTATAATGTGAGCAAGATAAACTAAAAACTATTCCAGGTATATCAGATGGGAAATAATGTTGCCTGTATGTCCTGAGAAGGGCATTCCATCCCGCTGCTGCCCCCTGCTTTGGTTGTTTTGGTAGCAAAACTACTCACACTTCATGTATTCTTGATGTCTCTATTTCCTCATCTTCCAGCTCTGTTGTAAAAAGTTTATTTTTATCAGAGCTAAACATACACATACTTGAGCAAGTCCCAAATTTCTACCACCTACTTCGATTTCCTCTTCCTCAGAGGAACCAATTTCAACTCTTTTAGCTAATTTTAAATTATTTATGTCCGTATTTTCAAATTATCTTTATATACCAGCTTGATTCTTTTTAGATTCAGTGTTGACTTTCTTCTATGAAAGATGGAAATGGAGCTTTCTTTCATCCCTCTCCCCCTCCACCCCCTGTACTCAAGCCTTCTCACGTCCAGTTTGCTTCTCCCTCCGTATGTGCCCCATATACTGGAGGTGTTGGAAGACCAGTGTTCGGGATTCCCTGCGTACAGAATCTGTGCTCACTGTATCATCAGCTGAGCCAGGTGATATACTGTGATTCCTCTGTCCTGAATTTACAACTTTGTTTTCACTTGAAAAAATCCTTGTATCTGTGTGCTTTCTTAATATTCACTAAAATTCAGTTAAAAAGTTGTCTGCTCTTGTATCTCCCCTTGGTGTATCTGGATGCAGCAAACGTTTCAGAAATCTCTCTTCCTGGACCCGTCTTCAGAAGCACGGCCACCCTCTCTGCCTGGCGCCCAGCTGGCATCCTGGCTTCCCCTTTCAGCCTTGCCTCTTTGCTATTTGGATCCCTTGACTGCTGGATCCTTTTTCCTGAGCGCTCCTTGTGGGGTTTTTGTTTTTGTTTTACAATTTGTATATACTGCAAAATGATCACAGTAAGTCTATTAATATCCATCAACACAGTTACAATTTTTTTTTCTTGTGTGAAAACTTTTAAGATTTAGTCACAGTAGCACAGTATTATTGACTAGTTGACATTCTGTATTTTACATTCCCGGGACTCACTTATTTCATAACTGGAATTTATATGCTGTTTTGTGCTGTTTGACCCTCTTCACTCATTTCACCCATGCCCAAGTACTCCTTACTTTGGTGCTGTAGATAGTCCAGAAGCTAGCTTAGCATAGGAAGAACATTTTTTGAGACTTTCTAGTTTTGAAGATGTCCTGGCTCCTGGCCAACTATACAGTTCTGATCTAGAAACCATTTTTATTCAGAACTCTGGAGACCTTGCTATATCCTGGCTTTCAGTGTTGCTATTGAGAAGCCCACAGCCACTTTGATACCTGATTATTTTAGCTTCCTGTCTGGGAGTTGTACCTTCATCCATTATGTTCTGAAATTTCATCGTGATCTATGTTAGTGTGGGTCTATTTTTACTCATCTTACTAGGCCCTTTCAAATTAGAAACTCACTTTCTACAAGTCTTAGGAATTTTCTTAAATTGCTTTGGTTGTCCTTTTCTTTCCTCCACCCTATCTGGAATTCCTTTCTGTAACTCCCATCTTCTAATCCTCGTATTTAGTTTTCTTAACATCGTGCTGTTGATTCATGGCTACGTGAAACTGGCATTTCTGATCTTACTGATTTGGTTTTGTTTTTGCGGTTTTCATTTTTTTCTCCCCACAGCCTGTTTCTGTAATGCTTTCTTCACCTTGCTAGTTGNAGTTTTTTTTTTTTTTTTTTTTTTTTTGTATTAGATGCTCTCCTCGGATTCTGGTGATCCTCAGTGTGTTTGCCGTATGTGTAAGTGAGGCAGTGAAGAGCAGACTGGTAGCCCTGAGCTCAGGGGGTAGTGTTGGTTGACTGTAGGCTTCACTGAGGGTTACTGCCAGCCTCTTTCTTTGGGGAAGCCCTAATGTCTTTTAGTCTTTTTTATTGGGCAGGGCAGTTTCCACAAAGAAGTCTTCTCCAGGCTCTTTGCCACCAGACTTTGAAGCCCGGTTATGGAGCTAGGTGGTAGTCTTAACAGTGTGCAGATACTTGCTTTGACATGCCCCTGTTTTTAACATGTTACTCCTACTTCAACTATATCTGGTACTCCCTGTGCAGACACTTTATCTTTTACCTTTTCCAGGGAGCAACCCCCCTATCCCCACCCTGTAATTTTGCCAGTTACAAGGGTGGATGCCTGATTGCACAGAGTAGGGAAGAAAATTTGGGGATCATCACGAACAGACTTTCATTTTTTCCCCCCAATTTCAGAAAAGCCAGAGTCTGTCTGGGCAAGAGGGTTCCTTTTGGTGTTCCCACGGCCAATTTTGGTGTCAGTTTACTGATACTTTTTGGAATATGGGCTCAAAAGGACAAAAACTATGCTGTCCATCTTGTTTGAGTCAGCCAGGCAGGAATACCCATTAGAAGGGTCTAGATGACTCTCAGTGAGTAAAGAAATTTAGATAACCTTTAGAAAGCTTTGCAGTTGAAGTCCAAATATTTTGATGAAGTACAGTGTTACTTGCATTTGTGGGCACTTAATAATTCCACCTCTGCCAATGTATAATCTTGGACAGGTGCTTTAATTTCTTGTAAATTTCCTTCATTTGTAAAATGGGAGTAACATCTACCTAATAAAGCTCATGTAAGGATTAAATGGAAACACACAAAGGTGCACAACATATAGAAGGCACTCAGTATTGATGGTAACCATCATTAACTAAGAATCTTTAAAAATTCTTGGTTTCTTAAATTTTTTTCCTTTTATTGGTATATAACTGATGTACCATAATATTCCCCTTCAGCGTGGTTTTTAGTGCATTTAGAGTTGTGCAACTATCACCACTTCCTTTATTTAGGGATCTGTATCTGTCATGATTTTCCAAAGTTTCTGGATTAGGGGACTTCATTAAGAAAATGTTTTTTTGTTGTTGTTGTTGTTGCTGCTAACTTGTCTCACATTCTCTCTTGCAGGAAAGTTCACATCCTTGGCTCTTTCCAAAACATCAAGATGGCAAGAACTGCCATTTGCAACCTCATCCTCGGTAACATCTATTTAACACTATCCTAACAGCTATCCTAACACTATTCCTTAGGTGTTTTCTCTGGAAAGAAAAGAGTAGGAAATTTAGAACTCAAACCACATTTGCAGATCAGTGTAGGTTAAGGGTAATGTTAAAGATAACAAGTAGAAATGGGGGTTGGCAAATGCAGGCCTAAAGAAAAATGGATTCCATCTGTTTGCTAGAGAAAAGGTTTGTTGGATTATATTGCTCAGATCTTTGCTGCTTTCCCCTGAGCTGCAGTGAAAAGCCATTCTAGGTTTCAACAAAAAGGGAGCTGTTGATCACCCATCAGTCAATTTAATTGATGCACGTAATCTTGTTTTCAAACTGTGCCAGCAAAGTCAGTAACTTCTGTTAAGAGTTAACAGGATTCTAGTAACTTGCTCTAGATGGGATTTTTCCATCAGTGCCCAGATCTGATTGACCAGCTTTTAGAAATCAACAGCTTGGTGCCTTTGACTCGGGATTTAAAATGTTTTTGGAGAATATGTGGGTATGGTTTATGGTTCTTTTTGATTTAAGAGAGATCCACTGGAAAATGTTCTTTTGTAGACACCTTTCCATGTAGCTCCTATGTGTGAGTGTATTTGTATACATACGTTTATTTTCTTCTGCAGGAAATCCTCCATCAAAGGTGTATGGCAATATCCGAGCCGTGGCTAGCAGAGCAGCAGATCGGTTCTGATTTCAAATCAAGAGACTTTATCTTGTCTTTGGACTCCAGAGAAAAAGCCTTCCCCTCCACATGTGGTCACAAGAAACCATGTGAAGAGTATTCCAGTCACTTTAAGCATTCATCACTTCTGTTCTCAGCCGGAAGCATAAACAGAAAGGTTTGGTAATATTCACACACAGCAACTTTGAGGATAACTTCCATAACTGAATTTGGCACACTATACTTACACATTAACTATAATTTATCACTTCATTTTAAGTAAAAGACTTGCATAGTTTATGATTCTTACGGGAGGGGAACTTCTGGTTTAAACCGTCCTATATGAATTTATCACCTTATTTATAAATTTATAATTTTTTATAAATTTATAAACATTTCTTGTCTATGGAGTGTAATTAAAAAAATCATCTCACAAAACTGCTCTGAATCATGACCCTTAATACTGGGTGGTATGTGGGGTTTTTAGAATTGGGTCATAGAAGTAGCAGTTCAGAGATACTGTTGTGAACAAAGGCAAGCTAGCTAATCTTTGTACCTATTTTGTAGTTTATAAGGTTAAAAACATCACAAGGCTGATGGTTGATGGTGAGGAAAGTACTTTATTTTTCAAATAAACACTTAATGAAAGTAGCCAGACCTCACCAGTGTTTGGGCATATTTCTTCTAAGTAGTAAAGGTGAAATATGGTAAAAAGAATGTTTTTACCATGATGTTCTGTAAATGAAAAGATTTTTTTTTTTTAATGTTTTATTTATTTCAGAGCGAGAAAGAGAGAGACAGGGTGAGCAGGGGAGGGTCAGAGAGAGGGAGACACAGAATCTGAAACAGGCTGCAGGCTCTGAGCTAGCTGTCAGGCACAGAGCCCGACACAGGGCTGGAACCCACGAACCGTGAGATCATGACCTGAGCCAAAGTCAGATGCTTAACCAACTGAGCCACCCAGGCACCCTAGTGTCTGTCTGTTTAAATAATCCTTTAGTAAGTATTTAATGAGCAAACACTAAGAGGTATAATTTTAGACAAGTGAGGTTGTCCGTGAACAAGGGACAGAAATAGAAAAATGCCCTCGTGCAGNTAAAAGGGACGCAGGTGTATTACGTTTACAAGGGATGGCCAGTTGTGTCCTTGGGCAGCGAGGACATACTTGAAATGATGGAGGCATTAGCTGTGCTATACCTGGTGGGGGAGACCGAACAGTGGCCCACAGCAGAAGCAAGCCCAGAGATCCAGGAAACACAGGAGGCGAAGGCAACTCGAAGCAAAGGAAGGGTAAGTGGTAATGGCATAATGAGGTAAGGCTTTGTAGGTTATTGTAATGACTTGCATTTTTAACCAGTGATAGAGTAGTCAGATACCAAACATCAATTTATCAGTTTTTTTTAAAGTCAAAAGAATGAAAAAAAGACTACCTAAAGGACAAAACACTACCTAATGGCTGTGGAGGCCCACAAAAGACTGAATATACTCAAGCAAGTTTCAAATATTTTATTTTCTTATTCATACAGTATGAAGTTTTCTAAAGATCCCACAACATGATGTTTCATGCAGAAGAAAAAAACTAAACATTCAACATAAACCCCACCCCCACCCACACAAAAACAAAACAAAACAAAAAAAAAAAACCCTCATTCCCCAGTAAGGAAATAACGTTTGCACTATTTTTCCTGTAACGCCAGCCAAGATATGCACAAGCAAGAGAAATAGAAAGCATTTGCTAAAATATTTGTAACAAATACTTATGTACAAAAAATTCACAAAAGACTAGTTCCCCCTTGAAGCAGAGCACATGGCAGTTGACACTGGAACAGATCAAACCACTGGCTGGGATTATAAGCCACGTACTGATCCAGAGGAAGAAAGTTACATGTAGTGGAGATTCTCAGTTTGAACATTAACATTTCCAAAGTTTGGCAACATTATCTTTTAAAATTATGCAAATTATGTAAACAAGAGGTACATTTTAAATTGATCTACATGCAAAACTCCATGTCATGCAAGGACACCAAGCACCGGGATTTTTCTCTCACAGACAGAGCCCATGATGTGCAGCACTCAGTTGAAGGAACAGCGATGGCAGGCAGGCGTGCCCAATTTAAGATTCATTCACTTTGATTCAACCTGCCCTTTTCCACTCATGATTATGAAACCAGTTTTCTAGAAAAACAATATAGGGGAAGACTACTTTCCTAGAAAGCTAACCAAAATGTTTTCTTCTAGCCAATAGTACCTTTGCAGAAAAGGGAAGGGATAATATCAAGTGGTGGAACATGATACACTACTTTTATATCACACGTTTATTCAGTTATCATCCATTACAAATATGGGCAAATCAAGAAAGAAAAACATGCACTCTCTATGCCTTGTGGTAAAGAAATAGGAGAGGTATAAATTTGGATAAAATTTTGCTTTTCTGTGGCATATAGACTGGTAAGACTTCTTCCATTTAAATCACAAATATATGTGGGTGTCTAGATAAATACATGCACATTAAATGTCACCAGTTTTTTAGATTAGCTGCAAGTCTTCTGAAACAAGGGAAATTTATGGTTCAAACAGAAGTTTAATGACACACTGT
>NW_027530368.1:6314451-6378449 GCF_008692635.1 Crocuta crocuta | reverse complement strand
ATACATGCACATTAAATGTCACCAGTTTTTTAGATTAGCTGCAAGTCTTCTGAAACAAGGGAAATTTATGGTTCAAACAGAAGTTTAATGACACACCGTTTACCCATGTAATGAAACAAATGAATGGATATCCTTAAGTTCCATAGTTATTTCAGGTATTCATTAAGTAATGTCTGAGATAAATCATGATTGCCTCAGAGAGCTTCTGGCCTTTCCACAACTGGTAACTTACATTTAACTCAGGGACATTTAATAAATGAAAATGGCTCCTAGTTAAATAATAATCCTGAAGCAGCCATGAGCTTGGTGCGGTTCCCACGGGAACCCAAGCAAGAGCTCTTGGCAGCAGCACTGCACTGTACTTTCTCCTCAAGCAGAGATGTAGTAAGAGCTGCTCAGCAATGAGACCTAGTCCCTGAAAATCTATTGATAGGTATAAATAAAATTACAAACCCCTTTGTTACAAAACTGTAATTAAGGTAAATAATAGGACGTTAACAAATGCTTTGTCAATCTCTCAAAGGAGAAAGCACAGGGAAAGGAAAATAGCTGGCCTAACACCCGGCTCAAATTGTACAATTTTCTATCTATATATAAAACTGTGTGAAATAAAAGTAAGGATGTTTTATGTTCTGCTTGGCACTTTTGTACTCTATCATTTTGTTTCTGAATCAAGTATATTAAATTAAAGCCAACCTACTACACATATAGAAAGCTACATATATCTATATATAAATATTTACATATGTATATATAGATACTTTCTTGTTATAAAAGATGAAGAAAAATAAATTAAAAAGCCAACCCCTTCCCTTTCTTCACCACATTGATATGCTCTTTTCATGTTGCTGTCCTTCAGACTTTAAAGTGCTACACTGAGTTATTGAGAGAATAAGAGTTCAATAACACTTAGTTGGCTTCATGAGGCTCGTGTTGGAAAATGTGGCTTCACAGAGAAAAATACTTCCATTTAAATACACAGAGAGCATTGCTGGACGTCTTGAGCAGATCTTCAGAGATGGAGAAGAAAGCAAAAGTGTTGGGTGGTACTCTTTAGAAAAAGAGTCACACATCTACCACCATCTTTTTGTGGATATCTAGGCCACCTACAACCTGCAACAGACAGGAACAAATCAAACTTTACCATGGTGGAAAACTCTGTTTTACTGGTCTAACCACCTTAACCAAACTACAATTTAAGGGGTGCCTGGATGGCTCAAGTCGGTCAAGTGTCCTAATTTCAGCTCTCACAGTTCATGGGTTCAAGCCCCATGCCAGTCCTGTGCTGACAGCTCAGAGCCTAAAGGCTGCTTCAGATTGTGTCTCCCTCCTTCTCTCTCTCTGCCCCTCCCCCTCCAAATAAGCATTTTAAAAAACCCTACAATTTAAAAAACATACTACTATAACCATTTTCAGAAGCTGGCTTTTGAGGTTTGGGGTTTTGTTGTCTTTAACCTGTATTGCCTCTAGGTACGGACTGCTTTCTCACAGGATATCACTCATTTTCTTGTGTTCTGGGACAACGGTTGGCAAACTTAAAGGGCCAGACAGGAAGTATTTTAGGCTTTGTAAGCCACATACAATTTCTCTTGCATTTTCTTCTCCCACTTTTAACACTTTACAAATGTAAAAAAATGTTTAAGCTCAAAGACCTAGAAAACAGGCCATGGGAAGGATCTGACCCATTCTGGTTTGCTAACCCCTACTAAGGCAGTTTGATGCTAAATAATAACCAACTGTAAGCATAAAAATTACCTTCAAAAACCAACTAGGGGCTTATCAGTCCATTCTAGAAGGTATTAAGAAAATACCAAATAAAATCTTCCGCACATTATTTTCTCATGGGCTTCAATACACGTAGAATTGTTACAGAAGTCTCAGTGAATAACGACATGGAAATCTAAAGGTATAATCACCTGTTCACAGCCTGATAAATCTTCCCAGAGTAAACACCTAAGTAACTAGCACCCAGACCATTTCCTGGGGTCTTCTGCGGGCCCTTTCCAGCACCAGCCATCTCTCTCCTGCCCTAACACACATACAGGTAGCCACTACTGTGACTAGCAACATGCATTAGTTCGGTTTCAGCTTTTGTACAATTTTAAATGAAATTTCTTTCGTGTCTGGTTTTTTCACCCAACAGGTTTTTGAGATTAATCCATGTTGTTGTGTATAGCTGCATCTGTATTATTTTTAAATTTAAACTTAAAAATTTTATATCAAAAACAAAGCTTAAATAGCCAATTAGTTCTACAACTTCTGTTATAAAAACAGCAGTTTGCTACCCCTGCCTTCATTCTCTATTTTCTTTTACACAGAGGTAATCATTTAGAATTTTCAGCTAACATTCAGTATTTCCCTGAAGGCCTCCAAATAACAATCCTGAGTTGCCTTCTCTTGGGATTTAGAGTTGTAGGCATCTATCCACTGACTTCCCACCAGACGAGAGAAACACTTAGCTCTTACACACAAACCCTTCCCATCTATCTCTTACCCATATAATTCCAACAGTTACATCTTCATGATTCGCAGAAATTCAGCATTTTAATTATGATTACATAAACTACCGCAAAAAAGAATTGCATACTGCACATTTATTTTGCTACATTTCATGATTATCTGATCTTTTCTTTTGCTGGGTATTCTATGTATTTCACGAATTCAATCCCAAAATTTGGTTCTAACTATATTATGTAATTCTATCAGTTTTCTTATCTTTGAATCACTCACTGCCAGAGCTTTCCAACCTGCTTCAATGTAGGCCTCTCTGGATCTTTCTTCACCATCATCCCGGGCATTTCCTTCTCTCATGTTGGGCCATCTGCCTCTTGGACTCCACATTATCTTTTTTGATTTACAACCTTGTTACAGTAGGAGCACATCGTCCTAGAGTTTCCAAAAAAAGGGAAGCCTTGCATACCGAAAATATCTTCATTCTTTCATGGAGTCTGAGTTTGTAGAGAATTCTAGTTTGGAAATAACTGTCCCTCAAAATTGCAAAGGCAATGTTCTATTGTCTTCTACCTTATGAATACTTTGCTACTGAGAAGTTTGTTGCCATTATGATTTTTGAGTCTTTGTATAAAGCCTGTTCCCCCTACCCCTCTACCCCAGCTCTGAAGAAGTTTGTAGAATCCTCTGTTTCCTGTTTTTTGTTTTGTTTTTTAATTTTTTTAATGTTTTATTTATTTCTAGGAGAGAGAGACAGCATGAGCAGGGGAGGGTCAGAGAGAGAGGGAGTCACAGACTGAAACAGGCTCCAGGCTCTGAGCTGGCAGTCAGCACAGAGCCCGACGCGGGGCTCGAACCCACGAACCGCGAGATCATGACCTAAGCGAAAGTCGGACGCTTAACCGACTAAGCCACCCAGGCGCCCCTCAGTTTCCCGTTTTAAAATTCCATGACATTGCGCCTAGGTCCAGAGTATTTTTATATACTATGCTGAGTACTCAATAGTCCTCTCAGTCAGGAAGTCATTTTTGGTTCATTATTTTTTGATTGATTTTTGAGGACTTCCATCCCTCCATTTTCTCTCTGAAAACCCTAGCATTCAGGTGTTAGACTTCCTAGAATGGATCTCTGAATTTAAATTTCCAAGAACTCTTATTATCCAATTTTTAAGGATTCAGTATATCTTATCCCTGAAAATAAGGACTTTTTTTCATTTTAGAGGCATCAAAATGCAAATATGCTTATCTTCACTTAATCTCCACCACCAGCCTCCCAACCCCACTGCACAATCTATGATGCCTCATGTTTCCCAGACTCAAGATTCTACCTCACCCTCCAATCTCCCACTAGGGTGCAGGAGAGTCTGAGTAGAGTAGGAAGGGAGATCTAGTGTTCTGAATGCTTTTTAAACAGACTTTAAGCAATTGTTTTTAGTCTTGCCTTTATCCCCACTTTCACTTATGCTACTAATTTCTGAGCCTTTCAGGAATTCTGCATTATACACCAAGTTGCCTCTCAGCTTTACAAGCCGATAGCTCAGAACTCATATTTTCTCCTGCTTGTTAAGTCAGTTTATAGAGTTTTAAGTTGTCAAATCTTGGTGCTATCCTCCCTACTATTCTCTGTCCTGTGGGTTCATAACCTTTACGTTTTAATCCACTTATTTTCACTGGAGTTTGGAAAGGAAGCAAAAATAGATAATATGACCCTTGACAACAACAGGGATTGGGGATACCAACCCCACTATGCAGTGAAAAATCTACATATTTTGGGACACCTGGATGGCTCAGTCAGTTAAGCATCCGACTTCAGCTCAGGTCATGATCTCATGGTTCATGGGTTCAAGCCCCGCATGGGGCTCTGTGTTGACAGCTCAGAGCCTGGAGCCTGCTTCAGATTCTGTGTCTCCCTCTCTCTCTGCCCCTCCCCCACTAGTGCTCTGTTTCTGTCTCAATAATGCACATATAACTTTTGGCTCTCCCAAAATTTAACTACTAATAGCCCACTGCTAACCAGAAGCCTCACAAATAATAGTCAATTAACACTAGTTTGTATATGTATTACATAAAGTTGGGGAAAAAATTAAAACTATAACAAAAAACACATGCAATACTTCATTGAGAAAAAAACGCACAGAAGTGGACATGTGCCGTTCAAACCCATGTTTTTCAAGGGTCAACTATATAAGCATTCACAACCTGACTTTAACTCTGTCATTAATCATTTTTATCTTTGTATGTTTATGTATTCTGAAATTTTTAAAGGAGGTGGATAAGCATGTGATCTTTTAAAGTAACCTCCCATCTCATTTTACTGCTATAGCTTGAGAAATCAGAATAAAAAAGGCTTTATGAAGCCAGAGTTATGGACTTGATCAATGTTCAGAGAAGCTGAGTTTAAAACACAAAATTTTTCTACATCCCCAAACTACACTCCTCAAAAAGACAAAAGCAATTTATCTAATACTGGAAATAAACTCAAAGCACAGCTTGTGTATTCAATTAAAAAGCATCATATGTATCTTCATTTCCTTCCACTGACAAATGATTTACATGTAATTTTAACTTATATTTTACATTTACTAAATATAAATGGAATCTTCATCTATATAACATCTTACCTCACTGTAGGCAAGAGTTTTCCATTTTTGTTTTGTTCCCTCTAAGGATTTTTGTTGTTTATTTTGAGAGAGTGCAGGTATGAGCAGAGGAGGAGCAGAGAAAGAGGGAAAAAGAATCCCAAGCAGGCTCTGCACTAACAGAGCCATGCAGAGCCCAACGCGGGACTCCATCTCATGAACTGTGAGACCATGACCTGAGCTGAAGTCAAGAGTCAGATGCTCAACTGACTGAACCACCCAGGCACCCCTGAATTTGTTCTTTTCTTTCTTTCTTTTGAAAACTGGCTATGCTGCCATTACCAGCCTGGTCTCATGTCACAATCTGACAACACTCCACAGAAGTCTTTCCATGATCTTTGGTAAAGAAGAAACCGAGGAGTCACAAACCCTTGCAGCAGTACCACCAGGCAACAAAGTCTCAAATCTTAAGCCTAAATTTCTTCCAAAAAGACCGCCTGTTTAAATTAGAGCATCACCCTACTCTTTGAGACAACATGTATACAATATTCCCTTGAGTTGAAGGAAAATATTTTAAAGATAATGTGAACTTCTACTTAAATGCCACAGTAACAACTTTAGCCCATACATGACATGACACACAACCACCAGTATTAGCTTTTCCTTGTGTGATCTAAATAAAAAATGAAAAGGGAGGAAGGAAATCTTCCCATAGTAGCATCCAATCATAACTGAAAATCTTTAAAACTTTTTTATCTTTGCCTCCCCTCTGGATTCTCTGGGTCTTTCTAGCTTGCAATTAAAACTCCTTACAATATATCAAAAGGCTAGTATCTTTGCTTTAGGGGGAAAGTAGAGAAAGAAGCTGAGTGGTTGTCTTCCTGTCTGGAAGCACTGAGTAGTGGCAAATCTCTGAATCTACTGAAGAAAGGCTGTCAACTGGAAGCTAAGCTGTTGCCCCAGTTTCCGCTTAAAATTAGTTTTCTTAGGGTTCCCCATAACTACAGTTATGCCTCTGCTCAGCCCCTGCCCCAGAACACAAGAACTAACCATCAGTAGCTTGGGAGAGGGGGCAGGGAGGAATCCCCATTTACACTGCCTACCTGAGGAGTCTAATACCATGCACAGGCACTCCCTTTCTGTTGTCCTCATAAAGCCAAACTTCTGGATTCCTAGCGGAAACTTCATGAACACCTACCCTCCACAAGTGTTTTCAAACATTTATTTTTGAATTAACCTTTGTAATCTGGGGGACTACCAACAATAAGTAAAAGTTACTAATACCATTCTTGTGGTGTATTACCAGATAATCACTGAGCCCAGGAATTCTTGAGAATAATAATGGTTAGTTACTAACAATTACCACAAGGACTATTTCAAAACTTTAAATATGGGCAATTAGGAAAATCAAATACTGTATATGAATTTCTAGGGCAAATAAGTATAAGGAACTCTATTAAGTAGTTTTGTAGATGCTTTTAAAACCTAACTTTTGAAGAACCAGCTCTTTTGTACTCACAGCACAGAATTCTTCAAAGGATATTCTTCCATCTCCATCCTTATCTGCATTTATTATGGTTTTGTCTACAATTTGCTGTAACTGTGTATCTTTCAGATTGTTCCCCACCATCATCTTCAGCACCTGGAAGAGTTCCCCATTGGAAATATAGCCATCTTTATCCATGTCATAGATACGGAAAGCAACTAAAAAAAAGTAAGGAAAATCAATGGCAATGATAAGGCAATCACAAGTAAATACTTTCAATGAGGAAGAAAACAGTTGTCAAACATCTAGTCTAAAATTGTAACTATGATGATGGCTCCTCCTATTTGATCTTGGCTTCAGGTGCAATTACACAGCTATTACGAGTATGGGTTCTGGAGTCAAGAGCGCTCAGGCCAATTAGCATACCTAAAGGAAAGTTATAACCTTGCTAAGCTTCAGTTTCTGTACATAAAATTGAGACTAATTAAGAGTTTCAACTTCCCAGGTTCTTTATAGAGTATGATGGCACAAATACATGTAAAAAATTGCTTAGAACAGTGACTAAAACACAGCAAAAGCTCAACTGCTATTATTATTATTCTCATTTATACTGAGTTCATTTACAAAGATGTCTGTATATATCCTGTGCCTCAGACAACTATTGAATAAAATGTCTCTCTAATAAAGAGCAGAATAACGTAGAAAGGTACAGATGTTCACTGTAATAGAGGCTGCCTACAGAAACCAAAAGAGTGGACTTCTGGCTAAATATGTATATAAACTAAGTTCACCTAATGACATTAAAACATTTCTTCCCAGTTTCATCAAAAAATCTCTTATCCAAGACCTACAGTTTATATAGCTTCTACCTCAGGAAAAGGATATTCTGTCCTTTCTATACAACTAAAAAGCAACAATGACACTATACAAAATGCTAGTTGCAAATATCCTAAAAGGATTTTCTCCAGAACATACAATTTCTGTTACATATACTAAGGATCTAGAAAAAGTCCTCTTTTAGAATATTTTTTAAAAAGTTTATAATGTAGTATGGGATAGCAGTGGTGTAAGAGGAAGAATGAATTCAGTGAAGAAAAATACTTACACCTCAACTTCTGTTCCTTATCTCCTTTGACACTGAACTGAGAGACTCCCTCAATAAATTCTGAATAAGAATAGAAAGTGTTTACAAATCAGAAGTTTCAATTTTAATATATAGAAAAATACATAGCACACACACACACAAACTGAATATATCCATAAAAGGATTTTTTTTTTTTTGCTGCAAAAGAAAATATTACTAAGCAGTGTTTTAAACTGAAAGTGCCAAATTTGAAACTTCAACAAGGTTCTATGTATTTTTTTAAAAATCTAAACTTTCAGTTCTCTAAGGTCAAATCAATTTGAGCAATATTAAGTAACAGAGCTTACCACTAAAAAACACATTCTTTAAGCTATTTAACTCTTTCTTTTTGGAATGTAACTAGAAAAGAGGGGCTTTTAAAAAAAGATCATACTGGCACCTGGCTGGCTCAGTAGGTAGAGCATGCAACTCTTGGTCTCAAAGTTGTAAGTTGGAGCCCCACATTGCATGAGATTACTTAAAAACAAAATCCTGGGGCACCTGGGTGGTTCAGTTTGGTTGAGTGTCCAACTGCATCTCAGGTCAAGATTTCATGCTTCAGGAGTTTGAGCCCCACATTAGGCTCTCTGCTGTCAGCTGCAGAGTCCACCTCTGCACCTCTCCTGCTCACCACCTTTCTCTCAAAAATAAACATTTAAACATAAAAATATGTTTTTAAAAACCACAAAATGTTTAAAAAGTATATTTAAAAAGATTATACATTGTTTTGTTTCTTCCATTTAAGTAATCTTCTCCACCCAATGTGGGACTTGAACTCATGACCTCATGATCAAAGTCTCATGCTCTTCTAACTGAGCCAGCAGGCACCCAACTGTTTTGTCAGAACAAAAATAATTTTGAATTTCTGGTCCCAAAATTCAGACTCATTTAAATGAAGTTTTGGAAGCCTCGTGAAAATAATTTTTCTTCACTGGCTGTTTAACATTAAGTCTATCATAAAATCTGTTTTAGATCCTCCTTCACTTAAAATTCAGTTCCTAGAACTAAAATAACAAAGTCTGTTGATGACAAAGTATAGAATCAAATGTAAAACTATGCACCATGGTAATTAGCAAAAGCACTATTGTTTTATGTAAAAATCTAGACTAAAATAATCATGTGTAAAATGCTCATGGCCTTATTACTACGGTTTAATTTTTATTGCTTAGTATCAAAGTCTCATTCTTTAAAAATTTCTAAAAATGCAGTTCTAATATTATATTTCCCAAAATGAGACTAATTTTACAAAAACAAAGGAAATACTAAATCTTTTTTTTTTTAAGCTTAAAGGACAGTTTGATCATTTATGATTTGATCATTTATGAACCAAACAGTATAGAATCTTACTTATTAGTTCATTACGGTTCATATACCACAGACTTTGAGAATTAACATTATTATTATAAGATTACCAATAAACACATTTTTAAAAAACTAAATATGCAGACATTTTCATATACAGAACTTAACGTAAGAACTACTGTAATTCTTACCTTTAAAGTCTACTTCTCCATTCCCATCTGTGTCAAATATATCTATTACTCGCTGTACTAAAGGATTCTGTTGTAACTCAGGCAGAGACATGAATTCTTCCACACTCAAGGAACCAGAATTGTCCAAATCGAGCTTCTTAAATCTCTTTCCTAGCCTTTTAATTTCATCAGCATCAACTAAAAACAAACCAAAAGAGGTGGCAAAATTTAAAAAATGATTTTATGAAAATTATATGGGAAAAAATCCAGCAGTTAATCAGTTTAATTTCTAGTTTAATTAAAAATTACATATTCTATTAGTTAACTATTTATAACAGAAAACGTACATAATATTTTTATTTGGTTACCTTTGTGTTTGCCTGCCCCTGCCATAACATATAACCAGCTGTATACTGCACCAAGATATTATAGGATTGCAATGCTAAGCTGATCATGGAGTCAGGTGATTCCTACTAGGCAGGCTAAATCAATCTCTGTTCTGTGCCAAAGTATCTTTCACTTATCTTTTTAAAGTTTAATTTATTTCTAATAGTTCATGGTTTGAACATGGTTCAAAATTCAAAGCCTCCCTCCTATCCCATCCTGTAGACATCCAATTCCCTCCTTAGAAGCAATGTGCCAGTTTCTTGACTATTCTTCCAGAGATATTCTTAGCAAGTATGAGCAAATAAAACACAGCTTTTATGTTTTCTAACCAGAAGAACCACAGCTAACAAAATTCACTTTTCAGTGTTTTAAAGAAAAACTTATTCCTTTAAGAAATCAGACTAATTCATACAAATAATTTTAATCACTGATAATAGAAATAATACAAATATATTAACCATAACTTCTGAAAAGAAATTTTTAAAAGAAAATTAACAAGTCACATGTTGTACACATGTATCATGGCCCACAGCATTAGAGACCGAGACTGCAAACTTTTTGAAAGTTCAAATATATGACATACTCATTATAAGAACTTTCAAGATTTTTTCAATGTAAAAATATTCTGTTAAAGAGAAATAAAAAGTATAATTATCTGCATTACTGAAGTACAGACGGTACAACTAGCTACCAGATGATGCTCTAATATGAAGTAGTTCATATGCAGCTGGTAAAGGGAGTCCTAATGGTTTGTGAGTCAAAAGCGCACAGAAATGTCACTGGCTCAAAGGGATTTTTTTCTAGTTCATTCTGAAGGGAAAAGGGCCAAGTTTTCTCAAATTAAAAAGTGTTAATAAAATAAAATCTTAAAAAAAGGTGAAAACAAATGCCATCCTTCAGAGAAAACAGCAAGTTTAGTGGCTTCAGGAACTTCAAGTCTTTATAACACTGTTATATGGTAAGAAGGGTACAAATGAACCTGATGCAAAGCTAATTCCTCATCTCTCCACCTCTCCCCATCACCAAGCCTCAGAAAGCAATTAATAAAGGGACTGTGCCATGATTCATTATTTAATTTTTACAAAATTTGTTTCTGCTGAAGCAGCTGCCCTCAAGGACCTGGAGGAAGGTTGAAAATAGGAAGCTGGAGTCCTAGTTTAAGGCTAACAAATAAATAGCTATGGTGCTTAATACAAATGCCAGAGGCTATTTATGCTAAAATTTTTAAGATCGTTACTGTTTTTCTAAGTGCTCTGTTACGCTGCATACTTGAGTCTACCCAAACCATACTTTCCCAACATTTGATTCTGCAGCATTTGAGGTTTTCAAGAATACATACATTTTACTGTAAGAGAAATGCCTTTATGATTCAACTAAACATTGCTTCAGATAGCAACACACACACACACACACATATTTACAATAATCCAATCAAAACTGAAACACCCCTCATGAACATATCAACTGCAAAGAGCCTTTTTTATCCCTTAATGAACAGATGATAAAAGCAACTGTTCAAATAAGCCTTATTTTCTAATTTTCCGCGATGAAATTGGATATCCTTACTCCTGGGAGGAAAAAATTTAATAAATCTTAAGTCCCCTAAATGCTTTTCATTTATTTATTTACATGTCTTTCCCTACCTCGGACCAGAGTCCACGACCTTTCAGTGCTGTTCTGTGCACTGCATATAAAAGGTGCTCAAAAAATGTTTTAAATGGACTTTAAGTGCTTCAGATTTAAAACTTACTCATGAAAATGCTACCAGAATTTAGAATAAAACTCAACCTACCAGACATCAATCAGCAAGCAGATCTTTCAGAAGTTTCTCCAAGTTCACAGTTTTTGCTGAAAGCTACTCTCCTCTCCATACATACCAAGGATGAGTTAACTATTTTTTTCTAGTAATCTTTAGTTTTGCCTTACTTTACAACCACAAACCAGAAAAGGTGATGAGGAAACTGAACATAATGGATGACTAAAGTACATTATAAGTGGAAAAGGAAAGACAGTATGTCCCCAAACAGCATCTCATTTAGAATAACTCTAGAGTGGATCATTAACTGGAAAGAGCAAAAGCAGAAATGTAGCACCATAATACTTACGGAAACTGTTAGATTCCACTTTCTAATGCTGGAACATGAATAACAGTTTATAAAGTCACATTCTGAAACTGAAAATAAGGTGACGGATTATGCTTCAATTACCTGGGTAACCCTACTAATCCAGAAGACAACATTCCAGTCTTGACCAATGAACAAGGAATATCAAGAATAAAGATGAATCAAAAATATACTTCTTTACACTGCCAACAGCAATCTTTCTAAAAGTCACATTCATGCTTTTAGAAAGCTTGCTCTCATGCTTAAAAGTCTGTAGTGGCTTTCTAATACATTCAGGACACAAGTCTAAAACCCCTGACAATATTAGCCTCAATTTAAATTTCCATCCTTCTCTTCCCCATCTTTAGCTACAATGATCTTTGCACAATTCTTCTATAGCATAAAGTTCAAGCTTCCATTTCCTTATACACCCTCTGCTGGAATGTCCTTCCCTGAACTCTCCGTTTATGAGACCCCTATCAATTTCTGATTTAGAAAGCGGGAGACTAGGGCACCTGGGTGGCTCAGTCAGTTAAGCGTCTGACTCTCAATCTCAGCTCAGGTCACAATCTCATGGTTTGTGAGTTCAAGCCCCGCTCTAGGCTCTGCACTGACAACATGGAGGCTGCTTGGGGTTCTCTCTGCGCCCCCCCCCCACTTGCTCACTCTCTCAAAAATGAACATTAAAAAAAATCTTTAAAATATGGGGGGAATTAACTGTATATCCTGTAGTTATGAGTATCATTAACTCATTCTCTGGCACAAGCCCTTAAAGCAACATTTAAAATCCATTTACTGTCTTTTGCTTTAAATAGCTTATAAAATATTACAAAATAGTTAATAGCTATTCTGGATGAGTAGTTACAACTTTCCTCAAAGGCAAAGTAATGTGCCAGCAGTGACAATGGCTTTTTAAAAAGCCCCAAAAGTAAAATACGGAGAGAATGACCTCTATTCTAATCTTCTATTCACCACCATTCTCATATACCCCATGCAACCAAAACTCACCTTGAGATTAAGAAGCCAGTGTAATTTGAAAGAAGGCATATATATCTATTCTCCAATCACCCATTTATTTCCTTCTTTCTGTCCCTTCCTTCCTGCCTGGATAACACTGGTTAGTAAAACACAGACTAGATTACTCAGTACTTTGAGGCTAGCTGAACAACTGGAGGAATCTATACTAAATAATTCCAGTATTTTTAAATGGTTAACATGAAGGCAATGCCATAAATATCACTTAAAGCCAAAATCTAAGAAAGCTAGCTTTCAACAATAGACGGTGAAAATAATAATTTAAGGTACGGAACAAAGTGATTTATTTGGTCATTACTGTCACCAGAGAAGCAGTTATTCAGCACTTACACTTGCCAGCATTGTAGACCGGATGTGCTGCAGGATTAAATGTAAGTTAAAGTATGAAACAGAGTCTCCATTCTTGAAATATCAGCATACACCAATTTCCTAAAAATTAGGCACAGATCTCTTAAGTAGATTAAACCCATCTTGGTAGTACCATTAAATGTTTCAGATCTGCACTTGGTACAAGTTAAATACTAAAGAATAAATTCCAACTTTTGGTACCGACTTTGATCAAAGATTTTTCCTACTCCCTTGAAACAGATGGACAAAGGGAAAAAAAACAAACCTCACCCTCTTGACTCATCTTGTGACTCAGAGATCCTCTTTTTCATTATGTTTTGCCAAGTTAGAACTAGTTATTTTTCTTTTTCCAAGGATGGCTTTGGATGGATCATCACTTTTAATAGTTGAAAATGCCTACATATTCAATTTATTACAAAGCATTAAAATATAGAATCTTATAAAGTCATATGCATCTTTCTCTAATTAAACGAAGACACTGAAAAACTGGATTTTTTGTCTGAGTTTATGAAATACAGTTATTAATAAGAAATAGATGGAATGTTTACACAGAAAACACCAAATTAAACTGTTGAGACCTAAGATCAATGGACCCTGACTATACTCAGGGATAAAGGTGAAATCTAGATGTTACTCATTTAACAAGAGATTTTAAGAATCTCATTAACACATAAATTAATTAAGAATTTGCTTTTAGAGGGCCGCCTGGGTGGCTCAGTTGGTTAAGCATCTGACTTCAGCTCAGGTTATAATCTCATGGCTCGTGAGTTCAAGCCCAGCATCAGGCTCCATGCTGACAGCTCAGAGCCTGGAAGGAGCCTGCTTCACATTCTGTGTCTCCTCTCTCTGCCCCTCCCTGGCTCATGCTGTCTCTCTTGCAAAAAAAANATGGTAATAACTAAAGCCTCAATCCCTTTTAAAAAAAAAAAAAAAAAAAAAAAAAAAAAATTTGCTTTTAGAGAGCTCATTTTGCTACAGTAAATTTTATTTTTATTTTTTGCATTGATATTTTTGTTTCTATTTTAATTTCAATATAGTACATAGTGGTATATTAGTTCCAGATGTACAATACAGTGATTCAACAATTCCATACATCACCCAATACTCATCACAGACCAGTGCCCTCCTTAATCTCCATCACTTATTTCACCCATCCTCCACTTACGTTCCTTCTGGATCTCTACAGTTAAGAATCTGTTTCTTGGTCTGTGTCTTTTTTTCCCTTTGCTCATTTGTTTCTTAAAAGTCCACATATATGTGAAATCATATGGTATGTCCTTCTCTCACTGACTTAGTTCTTTTAGCATTATACTCTAGCTCCATCTATGTTGTGCAAATGGCAAGGTTTCATTGTTTTTATGGCCAAACAGTATTCCTCTGTATATACACACACCATCTCTTCTTTATCCACTCATTTATCAATGGACACTTAGGACTCCTTCCATAATTTAGCTATTGTAATAATAATGCTATAAAATGAGGGGTGCATAATATCCCTCTGAATTGGTCCTTTTGTGTTTGGGGGGTTGATACCCAGTAGTGCAATTACTGCTTATAGGGTAATTCTATTTTTAACCTTTTAAGGAAAGGCCAGACTGTTTTCCCACAGTGCCTGCACCAGTTTGCATTCTCCCCAAAAGTACAAAAGGGTTCCTGTTCCTCCACATCCCCATGAATACTTGTTGTTTCTTGTGTTTTTTTTTTTTTTTTTTTTTAGCCATTCTGGCAGGTATAAGGAGATAGCTCATTGTAATTTTGATTTGTATTTCCTTGATGATGAGTGATGCTGACCATCTTTTCATATATCTGTTGGCCATCTGGATGTCCTTTGGAGAAATGTCTGTTCATATCTTCTGCCCATTTTTAACTGGATTATTTGGGGTTTTTTTTGGGGGGGGGGTGTTGAGCTGTATCAGTTCTTTAGGTATTTTGGATACTAGCCCGTTATCAGGTATGTCCTTTGCAAATATCTTCTCCAATTCAGCAGGCTGCTTTTTAGTTTTGTTGTTTCCTTCACTTTGCCCATGACTTTTATTTTGACATAGTGCCAACAGTTTCTTTTTGCTTTTATTTCCTTTCCCTTGGGAGACATATCTAGAAAAATGTTACCATGACCAATGTCAGAAAAATTACTGCCTGTGTGCTCTCTTACAGGATGTCTATGATTTCAGGTCTCACATTTAGGTCTTTAATCCATTTTGAATACATTTTTGTGTATGGTGTAAAAAAGTGGACTAGTTTCTTTCTTTTGCATATTGCTGTCCAGTTTCCCAATACCATTTACTAAAGAGAGTTATAGTAAATTTTAATAAAAACGGTCAACTGGACATATTAATACTAGAGTAACATAATACTAAGAGACAGAAGGTTGCATATTCATTACTCCCTCAGATGAATAAACATAACCATCTCCCTTCATATTTTTTTCTCATTTAGAAATAAGGAATGGAGCGCCTGGGTGGCTCATTGGGTTAAGCGTCCAACTTCAGCTCAGGTCATGATCTCACAGTTCGTGAGTTTTTGCCATGTGTCAGGCTCTGTGCAGACAGCTCAGAGCCTGAAGCCTGCTTCGGATTCTGTGTCTCCCTCTCTCTCTGCCCTCCCTGGCTCACTCTGTCTCTCTCTCCCACTCTCTCAAAAATAAACATTAAAAAAAATTTTTTTAAGAAAAAGGAATAAGAGAGATTCCAAAATAGTATGTAAGACATCTAGGTCTCCAACTGCTAAAGCATTATTATTATTACTACATACATGCCAAGCTACTACTCCACTGTTAGGGTTAAAAGAAAAACAACTCTGAAGTCTAAGTTCTTTTAGGTGATTCTGAGATTTCTCGAAAACAAAAAGAAATAAGCAGAATGGTAGAAAAATAAAGTTTCGGCAAACTTTAGTAACTGTGTAGTAGTCAACAGCAACAAGATTATTCCTCCTTGAGGAAATTCTTTTAAATAGTCAATTTACAGATAATTTACTGGTAGTCTATTAATCATCTAATAATAAAAACAAAATAAATTAAGTCTTTTCAAATCCTAGCAGTAATAATACTTTGAAAGAAACTACTAAATGTAGGAGGATCCTGTTTAGAATCCCGGAAAAGAACTTTACAAATGTCACCAGTTTTTTCACTAAAATATGCAGTTTAACAGTTTGTACCAATGTTAATTTCCTGATTTTGGTAACTGTACTATATGAGACATTAACATTAGAGGAAGCTAGCTGAGGGGTATTTGGGAACTCTTTATTATTGTGACTTTTAAATTTCTCCTTAGTCTCCTCTAACTTATGACAGCTCTTAATTCTTCCTTTGTCTTTTCTGACCTTGAAACTTTTATTCCTGTATTTTGTAAAATGTCCCTCAGCTTGAGCTTGCTGATATTATCTTATGACTAGTATAAATCTGGGCACTCGGAACAAAAATACCATAGAAATGGTATGTCCTTATCAGCACATTGTTATCAAAGGCTTCACAATGTCAATGTCTTTTGCTAGTGATGCTAACATTAATCACTTGGCCAGGGTGGTGTCCGTCAGATTTCTGTACTATAAATCTACCATCTTTCCCTTTGTATTAAAAAATATCAGGGGAGGGGCACCTGGGTGGCTCAGTCAGTTAAACATCCATGATCTCATGGTTTCGGAGTTCCAGCCCCATGTCAAGTTCTGTGCTGATAGCTCAGAGCCTGGAGCTTGCTTCAGATTGTGTCTCTCTCTCTGCCCCTCCCCCACTGGCATGCATGCACACGCTCGCTCTCTCTCCCCAAAATAAATAAATTATTTTTTTAATGTTTGTTTATTTTTGAGAGAGACAGACACAGAGGCGAGTGGGGGAGGGGCGGGGGGGGTGAGGCACAGAATCTGAAGCAGGCTCCAGGCTCTGAGCTGTCAGCACAGAGACTGATGCGGGGCTTGAACCCACAGATGATGAGATTATGACCTGAGCCAAAGTCGGACACTTAACCAACTGAGCCACCCATGCGCCCCTAAATAAATATTTTAAAAATGTATCAGGAAGGGGGGACAATACTCTGAGACTTTGCAGATATCTTATTTTTCCTAAAACTCTAAACTAATTTTAGCATAGACAGGTGGCTCTGGTGTGCAAGATTTATTCACTATGGTATTTGCTTAATAATGATTTTTTTCTCCTCTCTCCTTCTACATTGAAATGTTCCTATTTAAGAAAAAATTTAAAACTGTCCCTTCTCCATTTATTTCTTTATTCAATTACTCATATTAGCATAGATTCACAGAATACTTATTCTATAAACTAAAATTCAATAATGTCTCTGTCAGTCAAATTTTTCCAGCTTTGTTTAGTTAGGTACCACTTCAGATTGGCTCCTGTATGACTTTTCAACAACCCCCATTTTGAGCATTTCCATAATTCCAGCCTCTGGAATTCCAGCCTCTTGACTACACAGGATATTTTCAAGAATTTTCTTTTTTGTATGGCAGAATATTTAGAACTGTATTATAGAATGAAAACTATTAGGAAAGATTACTCTAGTAAGCAATCTCAGAATCACTATCTTAGAAATATTCTGGAAAGAGCCATCAGATATGACAAAATAACCTATGGAAAACAGGTACTGAATAATTTTTATAAAGACTACCACAAGAATAAAGCATTATAGTGTCATCAAAAGAAGATATTGGGTGGTTCCTCAACTTAAAGTTTAATTTCAAATTTCTATTAAGGTTTTTTTATAAAATTTATCTCCTACAAAGGTAATAAGTGAATTTTCATGTTATCCCAAATAAGATGCAAAAACCACCAGAGGGCGCAGTAGAGATAGTCACAGATAAGCAGCTGGAAAAAACACCCAAATTCTGTACTGACCTTGTATATGGACTAGCAGTTTAATATTTATATTCTACAAGGTATAGTTTAACAGACTAAAGCAAAGAAAGAACACGACCAATATTATGAGAAACCTGAAAAAGTATTTTATGAAATATGAACACAAAGTCACAAATTTGTGCCGTCTTTTCTTACAAATGAAAAACCTACATATACTTAAAAGGTCTAGATTTTAGCAATATATCATAGTTTTCTAATGTAAGAGGCAAGGTGCATTTCTGGTGTTTCTAGATTATAATTTCCATGTAATTTTAAAATGAAGTTAATTGTCAAATAAAAAACTAGACATCACCACCAACAAAATAATTATCAAGTTATAAAACGCTAATAAATTTTAAGCGAACTTTAATAACTAACATTCCAAAAATATATTATTAAATACATAGTTCTACAGGTTTTGACAAATGAATACACTTACATAAGCATCACTACAATCAAGATAAAAGCACATTTCCATCAGCCCCAAATGTTCCCGAGCCCTTCTGCAGTCAGTCACGTCCCCTACCACCAACTACAGGTAACCACTGTTCTGCTTTCTTTCTGTAACTGTGTCTAGAATTTCATATAAATGGGATCATATAGGTGTAATCTTCTATCTTCTTTTTCTCATCTAACTTTTCACATTAATTCAAGTTGTTTTTATTTTTTTTAATGTTTTATTTATTTCTGAGAGAGAGAATGCACGTGAGCTGTCAGAGAGAGAGGGAGACACAGAATCTGCAATAGGCTACAGGCTCTGAGCTGGCTGTCAGCACAGAGCCCGACGCGGGGCTTGAACCCACGAACCATGAGATCATGACCTGAGCCGAAGTCGGACACTTAACTGACTGAGCCACCCAGGTACCCTGATTCAAGCTGTTTCATATGTCAGTAGCTTGTTCCTTTTTATTGCAGACTAGTATAGCCCACTTTATAGATATACACAATTTTTTTAATGCATTCATCTGTTACTAAACATACCTGTTGTTTCCTGTTTGGAATTATTAAAAATAAAGCTGCTAAGAATATTCATAAAGTCTTTTTGTAAACAAATGTTCTCCTGGACTTGCAGGGTCATAGGGTAAGCTATATGTTGAGCTTTCAGAAACTGCCAAAAGGTTTTCCAGAACGGGGCAACATTTTACACTCTCACCATCAATCTATGAGAACTCCAAGAACTCCACATCCTAGTCAACACATGGTATTGTCAGTCTTTTTAAGTTGAGCCATTCTAGTGGATGGTAGCAATATGTGATTAGAGTTTTAATCTGCACTTCTCAGAACTAATGATCTTGAGCATCTTTTTCAAGTGATTATTGTCAATTCATCTATCTTCATCTGAAAGGTAACTGTTGAAATATTTTACCTTTTTAAAACTGGGTTGTCTGGGGGTGCCTTGGTGGCTCAGTTAAGCGTCTGACTTCAGCTCAAGTCATGATCTCACAAGTCATGGGATCAAGTTCTGCATGGGGCTTCTCTGCTGTAAGCACAGCCCACTTCGGATCCTGTCTCCCTCTCTCTGCCTCTCCCCTATTCATGCTCTCTCAAAAATTAAAAACAAAAATGAAAATAAAACTGGGTTGTCTGAAAGAGTTGTGAAATTCTCTCTGTATACTGACTGACACAAGTCCTTTTGTCACATGTAAGTAATTCAAGTATTTTCTCCCAGTCTGTAAGCTACCTTTTCATAGGTATCTTTTAAAGAGCAAAAATGTCCAATTTTGATGAAATCCATTCTTTCTTTTATGATTCATGTTTTATGTGTACTAAATCTTTGAGTAAACTCAGCATGAAGATTATCTCCTACATATTCTCCTCAAAGTTCCATAGTTTTATAGCTTTTATGTTTAAATCTATAACCCATGTAATTTTTACATATGGAATATTGGTAGAGGCAAATTTCTATTTCATATAGAAATTGTTACATTTTGTTAAAAAGGCTCCCTTAAAATGGTATCTTTGACACATTTGTAAAAAACCAACTACACATATCAACACTGTACAACTTAAATTTATACAATGTTATATATGTCAACTATATTTCAACTAAAAATTTAAAAAATCATATTATATATTGACCAGTGAAACTACAGTGTATTTGTTAAAAGGATAACGGAATATTATGAAGAATTTTATGCAAATAAAGTTCTACATCTTAGATTAAATGGAAAAATTTAATCCAAAACAAATACCTCAAACTGACCCAAAAGAAGTAAAAAATCTTAATAGTATTTTATCTATTAATGAAATAGAATTCTTATTTAAAAATCTCCCCACAAACAGGGGCGCCTGGGTGGCTCAGTTGACTGAGCACCCAACTCTTGATTTCAGCTCAGGTAGTGCTCCCAGGGTAGATCAAGCCCTCCACTGGGCTCTGTGCTAAGCATACAATATATATTTGTATTTATATGGATCTATATACCCTCTACTGTTTCAAAGACTTGTCCATCTTATGCCAATACCAGTCTTACGTTTTATAGTAAATACTTAAATCAGGAAGGACTGTCCTCATACTTTGTCTTCTTTTTCAAAACTATTCTAGCTTTTCTAAGACCCGTATGTTTCCATGTGGAATTAATAATTAATTTGGTAACTTTTACAAAAAGCCTGAGAGTTTGATAGGGGTTGACTTGAATCTATAGACCAATCAGAGCAGAACTGATACCTCAACAGTATTAAGTCTTCCATTTTATGATGTGGTTATCTCCATTTAGATCTTTTTAATAATTTCTCTTAGTAAGGCTTTATAGTTAAATGTACTAATCTTACATATATTTGGTTAAATGTGTAACATGAATATCTCATTTTTATTCTTTATATATGGTATTTTTATCAGTTTCACTGCTCAATTATTCATTGTAATTATGTAAAACTTCCAGTGATTTCTGCATTCTGTTCTTGTACAATATTGCTGAATTCACTTATTTCTAGTAACTCATGATTTACTATGCATACAATGACATCATCTAGAAATAAAGACAACATTGTACTACTTCCTTTCTAATCTGAATATATTTTATTTCTTTATCTGGACTTAATGTATTGACTAGGACTTCTATCTAGTAGTATACATGTATGTACATACGTATGTACGTACATATGTATGTATGTATTCTGAAAGAGAGAGAGAGACAGAGTGAGGAGAAAGAGAATCCCAAGCAGGCTCCGAACTGTCAGTGCAGAGCCTGATGTGGGTCTCAAACCCACGAACCATGAGATCATGACCTGCCCATAGTACAATTTTAACAACACTGGTTCAGAGTGAAAAACTATGCTTTTTCCCCAATCTTAAGTGGGATGCATTCAGTCTTTCATCATTAAGTATGGTGTTAATTAAAGGGTTTGGTTTTTTTTACAGGTGCTTTACCAGAGTTGAGTTAGTTCCCTTTTATTCCTAATTTGCTAAGCATATTTATCACTGAACTGTCAAAAGATTTTGCTACATCTATTGCTAAGATCATGTTTCCTTTATTCTGTCCACATGTTTTTAGTTAAAATCACAGTGAGGATAAATTCCACCTGGTCATGTTTTATTGTCCTTTTTACAATACTGCGGGATGTGATTTACAAATATTTGAAGATTTTTACATGTACATTCAGAAAGTTGGTCTAGTTTTCTATATTTTTGGTACTGCTAACAGTGTAATAAATGCTAGCTTTTATTTTCTGAAGGAATCTGGATGATGACTTGTTTCATTAAATGTTTGTTAGAATTTACCAGTAAAGCCATCTGGCTTAGGGTTTTCTTTGTGGGAAGATTTTTATTTTAGAGAGACAGCATGCTCAAGGAGAGGAGAGGGAGACAGAAAGAGAAAAGGGGGGGGGAGGGGAAAGGGGGAGGGAGAGAGAGAGGAGGGAGGGAGGGAGGGAGGGAGAGAATGAAGGAATCCTAAGCAGGCTCCATGCTCAGCACAGAGCACAATGGAAGGCTTGATCCACCTGGGAGCATAATCTGCGCTGAAATCAAGAGTTGGGTGCTCATTTGACTGAACCACCCAGGCACCCTGTTTATGTGAAGACTTTTAAATAAGAATTCAATTTCATTAATAGATATAATACTATCAAGATTTTTTACTTCTTTTGTGTCAGTTTTAGGCATTTGTTTTGGATTCAATTTTTCCATTTAATCTAAGGTGTAGAACTTTATTGGCATAAAATTCTTCATAATATTCCTTTGCTATCCTTTTAACATCTGTAGGCTCTGTAATGATTTCAGTTCTTTTGTTACTGATACTGGTAATTGGGTATTCTTCTAAAATGTTTCTTCCAAATGTGAATACTGTATGTTTCACAGACTTCCTCCTATCTCATAAAAAGACATGATCCAAAATGATCCACCACACCAGAACTCACTCAGGCAAATGAATGTTATCCAAAAATGTCCAAATAAGCTACACAGTTAAAATAATCTTAAAATTCTTTTTTAAAATTGTTTGCAGAGCTAACAGATTAAGAAAAATATTGTCATATAATATAAATTGTTGGAATAAACCTTAGAGATGAAAACTCAAGATGAGGAAACAGACTCCGAGACTTATTTAAGTTGCCAAATGCTGTAAAGCTTAATGGCAAAACTGAGTGACAGCATTTCTTGAAATACTTTCTAATCTAATTTCTTTTCCTATGTTAGTTCCATTTGAATAGTTAGTACAGAAGATTAAGCTAAGAGATATTAAACACTGCTGTTCCTCAACCTGCATTTTCAGGCAAGTATGGACAAAAGAGAACAGTAAGAATGTTCTCACCTCAAAGAAATAAAAAAACCCCACAGATCTGAGATGTTCTCCAGCTTATACAATACTGGTTTTCCTACTTAAGGTGTGTGTCTTGCTGTTGTTTTTCTCCTTTTGGTTTATCTACACTGTGGTTCTAATAAAAATAGACAATTAGCTACTGAAAAAGCAGTATTTAAAAGATCCTAAAAACACATCTTCAAGTTTTCTCATTATTATTAATAACCAAGTCATACTTTTCTTTTTAAGTCTATTTTGAGAGAGAGAAAAGGTGAGAGTGGGGGAGGGACAAAGAGCAAGATGGGACAGAGGATTCAAAGCAGGTTCCAGGCTGTCAGCACAGAGCCCGATGTGGGGCTCAAACTCAGGAGCTCTGAGATCATGACTTGAGCCAAAGTCAGAAGCCTAACCGACTGATCCACCCAGGCGCCCCATATACTTTGTTTTTTTAACCTATGTGTACACTATATAGGCCAGTAACATGCCTTACTGAAAAGACAAAGCTCTTAAAGATTTCCAATGTTTTGTGAGTCAAATCTAATCCCAACCCATTCATTACACATCATATTCTCCAGGTTTTCCTGGAAGGAGGTCAGGGNACAGAAAGAGAGAGAGAGAGAGAGAGAGAAGAGAGAGAGAGAGAGAGAGGGAGAGAATATGAATCTCAAGCAGGCTTCACACAGCACAGAGTCCGACACAGGGCTCGACTGCACAACCCTGGGATCATATTCATATGTTATGCTGCATTTAAACACTTAGTTGCACTTTTCTTTAAGCTTTGTATCACTCTCCAACTCTCCCCAAAATATGAAATTTTAAGAATGCATATTTAAGAGTCTTCTTTTACTTTTAGCACCAATTATTCAAGATTTTATGGTTGCTCCAGAGCTTAATGTGGTTTGTCATCAGTAATGTCATACTACAGTCTCTCCTTTTCTTGATTTGCCTTTTACCTAAAGAAATTCCCAGAAGGAAAAAAAGAAAAGAAATTCCAGCACACAATTTATATAATGGCTTTTCTTTTTTCTTGAAGACTCTTTACAGATAATTCTGGCTTCTTGCTCTAATGTGTACCAACTTCTTTCTAGGCCCATAGGAATAGTTGTTATCCTGTGATTTTCATTGGTGTTTTAGAGATTTGGTTTCATGGACCTCATCTTCTTTCACTTCTATTTCATTTCTCTGAGTACATATTCAAGAACTTATGAAAGGTAAATTTCCCAAAAATCCTTAAATTTCTGAAAATTTTTCGTCTTTAATTTGATTTCACACCTGAATAATCATTTAGCTGGTATCAAATTCTAGATTTAGGAACTCAGAATCTTAAATAAATTGCTCCACTGCTTTCTATTATCTAAGAAATCCAATGCCAATAAACTATTCTTTTTAGGCAATTTCTCCCCCTAGATCTAGCAGCTGTTAAGATTTTCTTTTTACTCCTGGAATTTTAAAATTCCAAAGAAGTTGAGACTAAAGTCGATCTTATTTCATCTAAAATTCTTGGTAATCAGAATGCTCTTTCAATCAGAAGATTTGATTTTTCAGGTGAGGGAAATTTTCTCCTATTTCACTGATTAGTTTTGCTTCTATTTTTATCTACTACATCTCTTGAAATTTCTTTTAGGCAGTTACTATTACTCTCTGTATTTGTGCCACAAAGCTTTCTTTTTTGGTATATTTTTCCTTATTCTTTGTTCTAACAATCTGAAGGAGATCCAAGAATTTATAATACTTCTGCTAACTGGATGGCTAGGTCTTTTCACCAGCTAAAGTAACGGACTTCTCTTTATCAACTACAAAATTATTCTAATTTGTAGTAGGCTCACAAACTACAACAGTGAGACTTCACTGTTAAGACTACAAATTTTTAAGTGCTGCGATACCAACACTGGATAGTCTAGCACCCTCACTTTTTTATTTTTGCACCCTCACTTTTTAAGACTACTTCTAAAATCTAATTTTTAGTGTTTGAGAGAGAGAGAGACAGAGAGAGGCAGAGACAGAGAGTGTGCACAGAGGAGGGGCAGAGACAGAGGGAGACACAGAATCTGAAGCAGGCTCCAGGCTCCGAGTTGCCAGCACAGAGTCCAACGTGGGGCTCAAACTCACAAACCATGAGATCACAACCTGAGCCGGTCAGACACTTTAACGGAGTGAGCTACCCAGATGCCCCAAGACTACTACTGCAAACCAAAATATTTAGGACCAGAAAACAATCCAGGGATCTGTAGAAGAGGGACATATATAAAAGCAAATCAAGGTAACAACTCAAAACCTAGATGTTCAAGTCAGACACTATACTTTAGAAGACTTCTAAATCTTTTTTTTTTAATGTCTATTTATTTTGAGAGAAAAAAATGCACATGAGCAGGAGAAGGGCAATGAGAGAGGGAGAGAGATCCCAAGCAGACTCCACACTCAGCACAGAGCCAGAAAGGGGCTGGATCTCACAACCCTGGGATCATGACCTGAGTTGAAAACAAGAGTCCGACACTTACCTGCTTAACTGAGCCACCCAGGCACCCCTAGAAAATTTTTTATCCCTCTCTTCATTGCTCACCTCTAAGCCTTTACTGAAAGAAAGCAGAATACAACTAGTTCTCAGTGGACTAGATAAAACAGAGTTCAGGATCATTAAATAATTAAGTAAATGGTAAATCACAGCTGGTAGATTAAGAAACATGAACTATGAGACATGAATTTATGAATATTTTAATCAAAGTAACAAATACAGTAGTCAATTTCAAAGTTAATCACAAAAAAAGTTTAGTAATAAATAGCTTTGGGGCCCCTAAGCAGATCAGTTGGTTAAGTGTCGGACTTCGGCTCATGTCATGATCTCACATTTCCTGAGTCTGGCCCCACATTGGGCTGCAGCTTGGAGTGTAAAACCTGTTTCAGATTCTTTGTCTCCTTCTCTCTCTGCCCATCCCCCACTCACACAGACTCTCTCTCTCTCTAAAAAATAAACATTAAAATTTTTTTTAAATAATAATGGCATTTTAGGAATAAAATGTTTTACTATTTTCACCTCTGCACATTCAAACTGAATTTACTATATATAAATATTAAAAAGGTTTCCTCCAAAGAATTCTGAGATGATGAATAAAGGTTTGACAGCCAACCAGAAACCACGCTTTAGAACACATTATTATTTAAAAACTGAATGAAATTACGTTAGTCCAAATAAGGAAAAAAGGTACGCAGAAAAAGGAAATTAACTTTAGATGAACTTTTTCTCTGAAAAAGTTTTGTTTTCATAACAAAGAAAAACTAGACCTAAAGAATATGTACAGGTAAATTTCCCTGAGACCATCTGATTGAGAGCAAAAATTAACAGCACAAAGTCAGTATCTCTACACTTTCAGGTAACCTGTAAATAGTCAAATCAGAAACAAAATTGCTTGACTATGAGACTGTTTACTCAAAATGAGAGCAGAGTCCTATAGGCTAATGATGTCTTCTAGGTTTCTACAGATAGTTCCTTATGCAAAAGACATGCCTTCAGAATCTGCCAAGCTTCTCTTGGGTCACCTTCTAATGAAAGAAAATTTGTTTATTTTATTCATCTACATTCAGTCTACAAAATAAGCCCTATGTTTACCAATTTTATCAAAAACATTCAGAATTCTACTGGTTTATCAGCAGTAAAAATTAGCTGAATCTGATTTTCCACACATACCTCCAACTATTCCATTTTAGTCCTCTGCTTAAACTATCTAAAGTAGTATCTTGCACTCAGTCACTTTTCCAAGATACCATGCCAAGTAACAACTAAGGTCCCAAATGTGAACACATCACCCAATAGAGTATATATTTCCTGGTCTACACAGGTTGGCCAACAGACAACAAAGTAACAATGGCCTAGAATAATGCAACTCAGGAAGAAGTAAACACTGAATTGAGAGACACTCATAATAAAAGAATACTTATCTACATATTAGACAATCCAGTTTTGCCTAAAATCATTCACATAAACACAAACATAACATTAATCTTGTAATATTTACTATAAGGAAGAGTGTATAGCATTGTGATTTAAAATATAACTATGGTGTGCCTGCGTGTGCCTTGTTCCATTAAGCGTCTGACTTTGGCCCAGGTCATAATTTTAAGGTTCAGGAATTCAAGGTCTCTGCTGTCAGCACACAGCCCACTTGGGATCCTCTGTTCCTCTCTCCTTGTCTGTCTCTTCCCCGCCCCCACTCATGTACTTGCACCCTGTCTCTCTAATATAAACAAACAAACAAAAAAAGACTCTGGAGCATGACTACTTGAGATCAACTCATGGTTTTGTTACTTTTCCTACTGTTATGTGACCTTAAGTCTGTTATTGAAGGTCTCTTTGCCTCTGTTTTCTCATCTATATGACATGGAAAGTAAACGTCTTTCATGAGGCTATTGTTAAAGATTAAAAAGGTTAAGGGGCGCCTGGGTGGCTCAGTCGGTTAAGCGTCCGACTTCAGCTCAGGTCATGATCTCACGGTTCGTGAGTTCTAGCCCCATGTCGGGCTCTGTGCTGACAGCTCAGAGCCTGGAGCCCGCTTCAGATTCTGTGTCTCTCCTCTGCTACTCCCCCACTCACACTCTGTCTCTCTGTCTCCCTCTCTCAAAAATAAACATTAAAAAAAAAATTAAAAAGGTTAATATATGGGAGGTACTTAGAATAGTGCCTGACACATGTTCAATGCCATATAAGCATTTGTTGTGATTATTTATGAAAATAAATGGGGTGACTGGTAACCACTGGATTTTCTTAAAGGTACAGCCTTTAAAATTATCCCGGTAGTTACCTATGTAGTCCAGCTCTGAGCTCTTACTAGCTTATCCAGTCAACATATTTATTCAGCATCTGTTCTATGCCAGGTATTGCACTTACGCTTTTACTGTCAATGCCTCAATTTCTTTATTGGTGAAAATCAGCTTATTATTAAAGCTTGCTGTGATGCATATGCCATACTTAACTATAAATTAATTTTACTTCTCATACTACTTTTAGTTCCTTCCCTCTCCTTTTTTCCATTCATTTGAGAGAAAAAAAAAAAAAAAAAACCTCTCTGGGGCGCCTGGGTGGTTCATTCAGTCAGTTGAGTATCTGACTCGGCTCAGGTCATGATTTCAAGGTTCATGAGTTCAAGCCCCATATCAGGCTCTCTGCTGTCACCATGGAGCCTGCTTCTGATCCTCTGCCCCCCTCTCTCTGCCTTCCCCTCCTTGCGCTAATATTAAAATAAAAAAACTTTTAATATCAGAAAGTTTCAAACACATACAAAGATGAGAGATTAGTTTAATGAATTCCATATACCTATCATCCAACTTTTCACCCATTAACATGTGAGAAATCTTATTTATACACCCACTTCAATTATCTTACAGCAAATCCCAGACATATCATTTCCTTTTATCTCTAAAAAATAATTCTTTTTAAAAACATCACAACACTACTTGAAAAAATATTAATTAATAATTAACTCCTTGATATTAAAAAATCATGCTTCAATTTTCCCAAATGTCACAAATGATTTTACAGCATTTTTTTAATCCATCAGGCTTGGCAAATGAGCAATGTGTCAATACAATGAAGTTTGCCTTAATAATAACAGTTTCATTAGAGTAGTAAAAAATAAAAGCCAGATTGCAGCCAGCCAAGAAATTAGCAGAAATAAGGAAATGGATACTATGTGAGCATAACTTGCTAATTAAAAGTTCTTGTCTTGGTCTTGACAACAGCATAACATCCAGAATACTGCTGTTCTAAATTAATGACACTGGCAAACACTTTATAGTACTTAGTAAGTTGCAGGCATTGTTTAAAGCAGTTTACATGTATTAACTAAATCTTAACAAGTCTATATAATAGGTACTATTTCCATGCTATAGATGAGGAAACCAAAGTTATTAAAAAGTTAAAAAAACTTGTCCAAGGTCACAAAGCTAGTAAAAGGTAGAGCTAGAATTTGAACTTAGGTATACAGTATTTATCATTAACCTGTAGCGAGACTTCTTTTTCGTAATATAAGTGTTTTTGTTAGTTTTTGATATGATCTATTAAATTTCTTCACCACTGTTAAATTTAGAAATATTTACTATGTCTTCATCTCTAGGGTATTCTGAGATTCAGAATTATGCTCATTATGAAATTTAACACATTTAATCTGTCACTACAGATTTGTACAGATTTAATCTGTAGTGACAGATTAAATGACCTGACTTGACTGGAAGAGTAAAATTTTAGTCTTTGATCTATGTTGTTTTGTTTATTGGCTGGGCTATTTTCTATAGTGTAAAGAGGCACTATTCTTACATTTAACCAAACTATGCAACTGCATTTTGTCAGTAGATGTTTCATTACTGCCTTCTTTTACTCTAAAATCTAATACTATAAATCATTAAAAGTAAATTAAAGTTGGGGCGCCTGGGTGGCTCTGTTGGTGAAGCATCCGACTTCAGCTCAGGGCATGATCTTACGGTTCGTGGGTTCGAACCCCGCATCGGGCTCTGTGCTGACATCTAGCTCAGAGCCTGGAGCCTGCTTCAGATTCTGTATCTCCCTCTCTCTCTCTGACCCTCTCCTGCTCACGCTGTCTCTCTCTCTCTCTCAGAAATAAATAAAACATTTAAAAAAAATTTTTTTAAGTAAATTAAAGTTGAAAAAAAAGAAATAAGGAAATGGAGATAACTGCACAGTATATGTTCTTTTTTTGAGAAGCTCAAATAGAAAAAGTGAAGAAAAACTAGGAGGTACATGAAGGATCAGAATGAAAGCATAGCTGATTATATGTGTAAACTGAAGAGATAAAGAAGCTTAAGACATATAGGAAAAGACAGAGAAACAAAATAAGGTCCTATTGATGAGATTGGATGAGGTTAAAAGGACAAGTAAAGAGGCTAACCTCAAATAAGGGGGTATAATCCAAACTCTGACACTGACAGGAGTCAGTTAAGCATGAATGGGACTGGGAAAATTGGCAGGCAGAGGTAGAAGGTGGAGGGGCATAAGGAGGACAATACTTAAAATGGTTTCAGGTTTCTTAAGACTCAGAAGACAAGGCATTGATTAAAAGCAAAGTACTGGAAAGGATCATGTAGGGGATCTGGATAGAATGTTGAAGACCAGGATGGAATTTAAGGAGACTGAAAAAGAAACAGGACCAGACAGGTAAAGAATTAATCAGCATTCAAATATCTATATAGCTTTCAAAACCAATTTCAAGCATCACCCCACCCACAAAAAGCTCTTAACTTCTTTAACCAAAAGTAGTTTTCCCTCCTTAGAACTTTTGTTTCTATTTTTCATAATGGTTTACTTGTACTGTAATAATTTTACCCAATAGCCAGACTGTAAGTACTTTGTGGTTGCTTACTTTCTCCGTATATCGCAAGGTTGAAAATAGTACCTTACAGAATATAATTTCTAATCTTCTTACCTTTTTTTAAAATTTTTTTAATGTTTATTCATTTTTGAGAGACATGGAGCATGAGTGGGGGAGGGGCAGAGAGAGAGACACACACACACACACACACACACACACACACAACTTGAAGCAGGCTCCAAGGCTCTGAGCTGTCAGCACAAAGCTGGACGTGGGGCTTAAACCCACAAACCATGAAATCATTACCTGAGCTGAGTTGGACATTCAGCCAACTGAGCCACCCACACGCCCCAAATCTTCTTACCTTTTTTAAGGTAAATACTAAAAGAACAAAACAGACAGTAACTACCTGAAGAGCTGAGACCACTCAAGCTTGGGACAATTACATAAGGCCCCATCAAGAGCACACAACTGAGGTGAATCTTGAAGAGTTGAGAAGGCGTGTTATCATTTAACCTGAACTTACAGAGAAGTATAAATAGTGAAGCGCCCCAAGAATCAGTTTTAACAGGGGTACTGGGGTGGTTCAGTCAATGAGCATCCGACTCTTGATTTTGGCTCAGGTCACGATCTCATGTTTGTGAGTTTGAGCCCCATGTCCGGCTCTCCACTGACACTACAAAGCCTGCTTGGGATTCTCTCTCTCCCTCTGCCTCTCTGTCTCTCCCCAGCTCCTGCACTCTCTCTCTCTCTCTCAAGAATAAATAAATTTTTTTAAAAATTAGTTTTAACATTCTTATCTATAATCATAGCTATTCACAGATAACACTAAGCTCTTCCAATAATATAAAGAAGTTTTTTAGGGGCAACTTGGTGTCTCTCAGTCAGTTGGGAGTCCCCACTTTGGCTCAGGTCATGACCTCACGATTCCAGAGTTCAAGCCATGCACTGGGCTCTGCGCTGACAGTTCAGAGCCTGGAGCCGGCTTCCGATTCTGTTTCTCCGTCTTTACGCCCCTCCCTTGCTTGCACTCTGTGTCTCTCTCAAAAATAAATAAACATCAAAAAAATTTTTTTTAGGGTGGCTCAGTCGGTTGAGTGTCCAAGTTCGGCTCAGGTCATGATCTCACTGTGAGTTTAAGCCCCCTATCAGGCTCTGCGCGGACAGCTCAGAGCCTGGAGCCTGCTTCAGATTCTGTGTCTCCCTCTCTCTCTGCTCTTCTCCAACTCGCACTGTGTCTCTGGCTCTCTCTCTCTCATAAACAAATAAACATTTAAAAAAATTTTAAAGTAGTTTTTTAATGACACAACAAATGTACTACAATATGTGGATGAGAGAAAAGTGGTGGTTTTAACGTAGACAAGTTCACTTTGGGGAAATTCATCCAAATCATGTGTAAAATATTATAAAAGCACATTTTATGCTAGAGAACCAAATAGGGAACAGAGAAAAAAACCTATAACTGGGTAACAGAAGAACTCAGATAGATTCATAGATAGATGAACAATCGCTGACAACTACAGATTTTTAGTGATAAGGCTCAACAGTTTCATCAAAGTAGAGATGAAGTCATAAGAAAGAAGACTTATTACTGAGTTCAGAGGATAAAACTGAAAGGGGCAGCTTTAACAGTGTATACATTATTTGTGAACAGTGTATGCTCAGGTTGTGATCTCACAATTCATGGGATCGAGTCCTGCATCAGGCTGTGTGCTGACAGCTTGGCGCCTGCCTGGGATTCTCTCTCCCTCTCTCTGCCCCTCCCTGGCTCACACACTCTATCTCAAAATAAATAAATTAGCATTTAAAAACAAACTGTAAAAGTTACAAAATGTATGATAAAATGATTAATAAATAATTTTAGCTTACTATAACTGCTATAAAGAAAATAAATGGGGTACTATTCATGACAGAGAATCTAAGCAGAGAGAGAAAAAACATCTCCAAAGAGATGACATTTATGCTGACAGCTGAAGGACAACAAAGTCAAATAAAGAGCTGATGGAACAGCATTCTACCCAGAGCTCATTAAGCAAGCAAAGGTGTTGAAGAGAATGAAATTAACACAGGTTTTGGGAAAAGAAAGGAGACTAATGAAACAAAGAGCAACTGGGAAGGTGATGCGCAAAGGAAGTGACAATTCATTGCAAGATTATGTCTCCAAACAGGGAAGGACCAGCTACATCAGACAGAAGGGGCAAGGAAGGTTCAAAACTGTTTGGGGATCCTGGGACCTCTAAATTTACCAAGCGTCCCTATTCCAATTCTAAAGGATCTCTCCATTTCCCAATCATTGCTCTTCCACACAACAGACTTTATGATTTTTATTTAAACTCCCTAGTGCTCGGACTGATCCTTAAATCAAGAATTTCAAAACATGTCATTTTCTTTCTTCACATTCTCTAGTACACTCAGAAAGAACCAGACCACCCACACTTCTTATACTCCTCATTCCCGAGAAACTTCTTTTTCCAATAGCAACTTGGTCTACTGAAGTTTTGCCTTCAACAAACACTTTATTTTATATCACCAAAGGATAAACAAAGTAACTATTTACTTGAAACTTTGTTAATCTGAAAACCTTCTGTTGGATTACACCACTGAGATTTAGGGCTGATTTGTAACTACAGCACAGTATACATAATAAAGAGCACTCTATTAAAAAAAAAAGTTCCCTACTGTGATAACTTAAAAAGACTAGAAGCCAAATTCATTACTCATTTTAAACAGTTAAGGGCTAACTTTACTATGTAGATATACAGAGGTGTATGATATATACATATAGAGAGAAATGTGTAAATAAAATAAATTCTTGATAACAAGAATATCTGACTTACAGTGTGAGCACATTTCCAAAGGATAACTTGCCTCATTTCCCTGGAAAAAAATAAATAAATAATAATTAGTCACAAAATTGGCACAAATATCTTTAAAATATTTTGAGTCAAAAAACAGGGAAATAAGCCTGAAACCAATTATCTAAATCTATAAATTATAGTTTTTTGATAAGAAAAAAGTTATACAGTATGATACAAAGAGTTCTCAAATCAAACAGGCCTAAGTAGGGTCTTTGACATTAAGACTTATACAGACACTTGACTAAAATTTATTTTAAATATTTTTAATGCCCTATACATATTGCATACCTAATTTTAAAATACCAGAGACTGTCAATGCTCTGTCTTGCTGGGTAAATTCATTTTGGGACAGAGCTCAGAGTAAAGTTTCTCCTGCCACGTCTATTTAAATAGCTTCCTGAGACTGTAAAGTTGTTAAAAAGAAAAAGAACAAACACTTATTAGCATTTACACCTAGATCTTCTATATGCCGTACAACTAAAATAAAACAATATAGGAAGGTGGGTTCAATGTAAGGCAGCCAATTCAAATTTTTCTTTTGAGAAGTCTTATTTCATGGATAAATTCCAAACTGATAGAATTTCTCTGAAATCTTAATTTATAAAATATATAAAAACAAACATCTCTTTTCTATCCAGGATTCCATGTGAATTTATTTAAGGAAAAAAAAGCTCTAGAAAAACTACAGATCCGGCGCAAGGCCTGTAACAACTTTTTATTTAACAACTCTTAATGAACTGACCCTAGGGAAGTCAAGTACTTGGTGGATGATCAAATCATTTGATGGGTGATGAAACCAGTCGTTCTAAATCTAAAACAGTAAAAACTCCAAGTATAACAGACTTACACGAGGTAAAAACAATGAAAATCCTTTTAAAGTCTACAGAATTTAAATTAATGTAAACTGAATTTTCAAAGTTCAGTCATAAAATCAGGGTACCACACATCCTATATTTCATTTACCTAATCTTAACCCTATCCTAAAAAAGTATCTTATACTATTGAAATTTGAAGTCTAAGAAGTTATCAGTAAATCATCATCTTCAGTTCTTATCATGCTACCAATCATTAGTCTTTTCCTTGAAAATTATAGTAGATAACTGCAATTTTCCACAACTGGTTATTTAAGGTTAGTTTATGTACTTTTTATTTTTTTTAATGTTTATTTGTTTTGAGAGACAGAATGTGAGTTGGGGAGGGGCAGAGAGAGGATTCTGATTAAGATTCCGTGTCTCCCTATCTCTCTGTCCCTCCCCAACTCATATTCTCTCTCTCTCTCTCTCAAAACTAAACATTAAAAAGATTTTAATATCAAATATATATTAAAGACAGAAAATGATAAACAGGGACACCTGAGTGGCTGAGTCAGTTAAACCTCCGACTTTAGCTCAGGTCATGATCTCATGGTTTGTGAGTTCGAGCCCCGCCATCAGGTTCTGCATGGACAGCTCAGAGCCTGGAACCTACTTCGGATTCTGTGTCTCCCTCTCAGCCCATACCCAGCTCATACTCTGTCTTTCTCTCTCAAAAATAAACATTAAAAGTTTTTTTTAAAGAGTAGCAAACATTAATAAAACTTGACCATTAGTAATGAAGAGAGACACAGAGTTTTGCTTATTCTGCCCCTTAAGATTCTAATGATTACGATCTTTTACTGCCTTACATACATATTTCATACCTAAAACTTTAAAATATGCCTTTAAGAAAATCTCACTCTACCTTAAAGTATGTTTCTTGAGAGGTTCTCAAAAGAGTACAATGATACATTGTACTGTCTTTCTGAGTTGTGTGTATGTTTTATGATAATGATTAATGTTATAATTGTCTTAGAAGTGAGGGCATGGGGCACCTGGCTGGCTTACTCAGAGGAACATGCGACTCTTGATCTAGGGGTTGTGAGTTCGAGCCCCACATTTGGTACAGGGATTAAGTAAGTAAATAAAACTTAAAAAAATAAAAGTGAGGGCAAAAGAGTCATATGGTAGTTTCAGGGATGACTCTGAAACCCAGTCCTTATTTCTCCAACCCACTGACCTTTTACGGTGTTATCACTTCGTTATAAATGATACCATCAATCCTCTATCCATATCATTCCAAGCTAGACAACATCCACAAGATCCAAGGACCAGCCTAGCTAGAGCCCTTCAGTGCTTCTCCACCAACACTGAATGCCTCATCTGTACCCTAAATTTAAACTCCATATATCCGTTACTTCAACCTCAACCTTCAACCTCAACCTAAAATCCATATATCCTCAAAGGTTACTTCAACCTCAACAAGTCTTGTGCCCAGTAAAAATATCTTTCAAGCATCAAGGAAAATGCCTTGAAAATTGTACTATATGGAAATTTGGCTCTAGACTAAGAAATGAAAATCACCAAAAAGGTAAATTTGTATGTAAATATAAAAGACTTTTTTCTCATTTTTAAGTATCTTTAGAATTAACTACTTAACATAAACATAGCAACAATGTATTGTGGGGTATATAATATGTACATAGAAGTAAAATGTATGACAACAGCAGCACAAATATGAGAATGATGTATGTTGTCAAGATCTTGCACTATGAGGGAACCACCACAATGTTATTCAAAAGTAGAGCATAATGTTAAAGATGTATATTATAAGGGCACCTGAGTGGCTCAGTTGGTTGGCTTGAGCATCTGACTCCTGATTTCGGCTCAGGTCATGGATCTCACGGTTCATGAGTTTGAGCCTGTGTAGGGCTCTACGCTGACAGCACAGAGCCTGCTTGGGATTCTCGCTCTCCCTGTCTCACTGCCCCTCACCCATCCTCTGCTCTCTCTCTCTCTCTCAAAATAAATGTTTTAAAAATGATGTATATTATAAACTCCACAGCAACTACTTTTTAATAAAAAGATAAATAAAAGAAACAAAAATCAAGTGTGAAAAAAACAGAAAGTAAAATAGCAGTATGGCAGATTTAAATCCAAACATTTTGAGAATGATACTATGTTAAGTGTAAACATTCTAATAACTACAATTAAAGAAAATGCAACTGTATGCTATCTGTAAGAAGCTTACTTTAAAAACGGGTTACAGCTAGGTTACAACTAAAAAGACAAAGATATACCACAAAAGTATTAATCGAAAGGAGGATACACTGACTGGGGTGCCTGGGTGGCTCAGTCGGTTAAGGGTCCGACTTCGGCTCAGGTCATGATCTCGCGGTTCATGGGTTTGAGCCCTGCATCGGGCTCTGTGCTGACGGCCAGCTCGGGTCCTGGAGACTGTTCAGATTCTGTGTCTCCTTCTCTCTCTGACCTTCCCCTGCTCACACTCTCTCTCTCCCTCTCTCAGAAATCAATAAAACATTAAAAAATGTTTTAAAAAAAGGATACAGTGAGTGGCTAGTAATAATGGAAAATGCAGAATTCAGAACAAGTAATATATTACCAAGGATAAAGAGGGCTGTTTCATAATGTTAAAAGAGTGGATTCATTAGGAGGATGTTAACAACTGTAAATACAATGTGATTTATAATAAAAAACCTAATTTGGTCTTCTGTTTCTAGCAGAGAGATCCTAAAACCATCAGAATTTCCTAAGTTAGAACTATAAAGGTGTCTTATATTAAGGAGGTGACTTTAAGAAAGCACCTAAAGATAGGGACCATCTGGTTGCCAGGAGAACCAACTATATGATTAGGGGACTGGAATATTAGCCCCACTACCTTCTGACCTTTGGGGAGGAGGGGCTACTGGATGAATTAATCAACAAATGCCAATGATTTAATCAATCGCAGTTATGTAACAAAGCCACCACAAAAATCCAAAAGGACAGGGTTCAGAGGACTCCCAAGTTGGTGAATACAAAATGATGCAGGTAGAGTGGAGCACCTGGACAGGGTACAGAAGCTCCAAACTCTTTCCTATGTATCTAGCCTCACGTGTCCCTTCCATCTGGCCATTCCTAAGTTACAACCTTGTAATAAACTGTGATTTAGTAAATAAAATGTTTCCCTGAGTTCTGTGAGTCACTCTAGCAAATTAATCAAACACAAAGAGGGGTCATTTGAACCTTCCAACTATACCAAGTTGGTCAGAACCCCAGAGAACAACCTATATCTGTTTACTGGCATCTGAAGGGGAGAGGAGGCAATCTTGCAGGACTGAGCCCTTCATCTGTAGAATCAGATGCTATGTCTAAGTAGACAGTGTCAGAATTGAATTGTAGGACATCTAACTGATGTCTGGAAATTTTGTGAGTGTGTGGGAGCCCCCCGCCCCCATACTGTAATTAGGTCTATACATACATACACATACACACACACACACACACACACACACACACAGCTTCAAAATAAATGAAATCAAGCACTTAAAAAACAGAAAGGAAAACAGTCGATCATTTTTAAGATTTTAATGTTTCTCTCACAGTAACTGACAGAAAATAAACAGAACAACAAAAAACCAGTTAAGTTACAGAACATTTGAACACACGATCAACCAACATGTCCTAAACCAGCAGAATATTCTTTTCCAATGAACATGGGACATTCACAAAACCATTATTCTGAGCCTCAAAAAAAGTCTCATTAGGTGCGCCTGGGTGGCTCTAAGCATCTGACTTCTGCTCAGGTCATGATCTTGTGGTTCGTGGGTTCGAACCCTGCATTAGGCTCTGTGCTGACAGCTCAGAGCCTGGAGCCTGTTTCAGATTCTGTTTCTGTTTCTCTCTCTCTCTCTCTCTCTCTCTCCCCCTCTCCCTCTCTCTCCCTCCCCCTCCCCAGCTCGTGCTGTCTCTGTCTCAAAAATAAAAAACGTTAAAAAAAATTTTTTTAAAGTCTCAATAAATTGAAAGATCTAAAATCATACGGTAGAAGTTAACTAGAAAGGTATGTGGGAATAATCAAATATTTGGAAACAAAGCACAATTTCTAATAACCCAGGAATCACAGAGGAAATGACAAAGATAAATCAGAAATGCTTTGAATAGAATGAAAACAGAACCTATCAGAACTTTTAAGATACAGCTTAAGCAATGTTTTGAGGAAAATGCTGCTACAAGAGAAAGTCCAAAATATAATGATCTGTCCCCAAAGTAAAAGGCTAGAAAAAGTGTAAGGTTAAACCTAAAGCAAGAAAAAAACAAGAAAAAAAAACTCGAGAAATTAACAAAATAGAAATGGACAAACAGAAAAACCAATAAAGACAAAACTCTTTTTGGAAAAGGTCAATAACTAAACCCCCTGGGAAACCAATACAAATCCTACAGACATTAAAAAAATTTTAAAAATTTTCTAAACAATGTTATAAAAACAAATTTTATAACTAAGATAAATGGACAAGTTTCTTGAAAGACCACATGTGGCAAAACTGACTCAAGGGAAAAAAAAAGAAAGCTGAACAGCTCTACAACTCTTAAAATACATTGAATTTGAGTTTAAAAGTTTCCTACAAAGAAAACTACAGACCCGGACCGCTTCACTGCTCAATTCAATCATATATTCCAAGTACAAAAACATGCCAACCCTACACAAAGTCTTTCAGAAAGCAGAAGGGGATGGAATAGTTCTTAAACTCACTTAATGAGGCTAGTATTACCCTCATACCAAAATCAGACAGTAACAATACATTACAAAAAAGAAAGCTCTACTACCATACTTCTTCACAATAATGGATACAAAAATCCTTAATATCTGAGTAAATGCAGAAATTTTTAATGTTTATTGAGAGAGAGACAGAGCATGAGCAGGGGAGGGGCAAAGACCGAGGGAGACACAGAATCTGAAGCAGGCTCCAGGCTCTGAGCTGTCAGCACAGAGCCTGATAGGGGGCTTAAACTCACAAATAGTGAGATCATGACCTGAGCAGAAGTCAGAGGCTTAACTGAATGAGCCACTCAAGAACCCCTAGAAAAAAATTTTAAAGTGAATAAAACTCATGACCATTTGAGGAAAATCCCAACAATGCAAGCTTGGTTTAACACTCCTAACAGACTAAAAAAGAAAAACACCGTAGTATCATCAACACATATAACAAAAGCATGTGACAAATTTCACCAACCATACGAACCACAATCCATAAAAGATTTTCCACCATCTATTAAGCCTGTCTACAAAAAGCCTACAGCTAACATATTTAATATGTTGAAAGACTAAATGGCTTCTCCCTAAGATAAGGAACAGGATAAAGGTATCTGCACCAATGCAATAATGCGAGAGAAGAAATAAAAGGCATACAAATTGGAAAAGAAAAAAGTAAACTGCCTTCACTTGCAGATGACATAACTCTGTATGTACACAAATACTAAACAAACTCTAAGACTGTCAGAACTAATAAATGAATGAAGCAAAGCCACACAATACAAGGTGTATACAAAAATCAAATGCATTTCCATCTAGAACTAAGTAGCCAATTTGAAAAAGAACAATGTTAAAGGATCTACATTATCTAACTTAAAGATTATAAGGCTAGAATTGTCAACAGAATGCTGTTAGTGTTAAGACTAGATAAAAAGATCAATGGAACAGAATAAAATGGAGCGCGCGCGCGCGCACACACACACACACAGTGTTTTTGACAGACGTGTCCAGATAATTCAGTGGGAAGAAATTCTTTGCAACAAATGATGATCAAACAAATGGATATCAATATTTAAAAAACGAAAAGACAAAAGACTTGGGTAGATTTTTACTTTATTTTATTCTATTTCTATTCTGCTCTATTTTATTTGAGAGAGAGGTGAGCAAGGTAAGTATGGAGGGAGTAGAAGAATCTTAAGCAGGTTCCATGCACAGCACGGAGCCAACACGGAGGCTCTATCTCCTGACTGTGAAATCAATCATGACCTGACCAGAAATCAAGAATCAAATGCTTAAATGTGCAGGTGTCCAAGTAGACATTTTATAACAAAAGATATAGACACAACAAACACACACATCAAAAGATGTTTTATATTATTAGAAATCAGACAAATGCAAAATTAAAACTACAATTACATACCACAACGCTTGCAATTAGTATATACGTGCCTAGAATTTAAAAACTGACATACAAAACGTTGCTGAAAATGTAAAACAAATGGTTATGTGCTACACAGAATTCTAAGATGGCCCTCTGAAATTCCCAGCCCTAGGTATACAAACATCTTTTCCCAGTTATTCAAATACTAATCTAGGTACAGGCTGAAAGGGATTTCGTATATGTAATTAAGATTCCAAATTAGTTGACCTTAGGATAAGATTATTTAGGTGGGCCTGTTCTAATAAGAGCCTTTTAAAAGCAAAAGGGGAGGGGAGGGGCACCTGAGTGGCTCAGTCAGTTAAGCGTCTGACTTTGGCTCAGGTCATGATCTCACAGTCTGTGGGTTCAGGCCCTGCATCGGGTTCTGTGCTGACAGCTCAGAACCTGGAACCTGTTTCGGAGTCTGTGTCTCCCTCTCTTCCTTCCCCTCCCCCGCTCATGTTCTGTCTCTGTCTCAAAAATAAAAACTATAAAAAAATTAAAAATAAAAAAAATAAAAGCAAAAAAAGGAAGTCAGAGATTCAAACCATGAGGAGAATTCAAGACTAGGGAGTACACCACATGCCACTGAATGCAGGCAGCTTCTAAGGGCTAAGAGTAGCCTCCAGCTGACAGTAAACTGGGAAACAGAGAGCTCAATCCTACAACAGCAAAAAACTGAATTCTACCAACCTAAATGACCCCAGAAACACAATCTTCCCCAGACCGTCCAGACAAGAGCTTACTCTGGCTGACTTCTGGATTTCAGCCTTGTGATTAAAAGAGACCCTATGTTGCCCTGGTTAGGGTTAGCGTTAGGATTAGGTATCGTTTTAAGCCACCAAATTTATGGTAATTTATAACACAGCAATAGAATCAACACCCAGATATATAGTACATATGGCTACAAGTAAAAATGTTGACACAAATGTTGGTGAAGATATGGAGCAACTGAAATTTTTATGTACTGCTGGTACGAACATGGAATACAGAGTCATTTGGAAAAGAGTTTGATGAATTCTTTTCTTAAATGTATTTATTTTTGAGAGAGAGACAGAGAGCAAGCAAGGAAGAGGCAGAGAGGGAGAGAGAGTATCCTAACTCTGAGTCAGTATGCTGACTCCTGTCAGCATGGAGCCTGACGTGGGGTTCAAACTCACAAACCATGATATCATGACCTGAGCCAAAATCAAGAGTCAGATGCTTAGCCAAGTGCGCCACACAGGTGCCCCGGTGGATTCTTACTAGTAAGTTTAACATAACATTCAGAAATAAAAGCATGTCCCCACAAAAATTTATACACGTTTATGTGTATAAATGGTTAAAAGCCCAAACAAAAAACTAGTCTAAATGTCCATCAACCATCAAATGGATAAACTGTGGTGTATCCAGACAATGGAGTACTACTGCATAGTAGTAGTACTATGCTACTGCATAGTCAACAGGAAAAGACTACTAATACACACAACAAGAATTTCAAAAGCAATAAGCTAAATGAAAGCAGACAGATACAAAACATTACATACTGCATGATTCCATTTATAAATACTAGAAAAAGCAAACTATAGTTACCAAAAGTTCAGGGTCTGCCAGGGTTTAAGAGAGTCAGTGAAAACGGTTATCAACTAACATTTTAGAGTGACAGAAATGTTCTACATCTTGATTGTGGAAGTGCCTACAAAACTATACATCCGTCAAGACACATTAACTGTATACCTAAAATTGGTTAATTTTATTATATGTTAAGTTATACCTCAATAAAGCTCATCTCAAGTATAATAGAACTGCTTCATAACTCATAGATTTAAGTCTCTAGTTTAAAAATATAAACATCTTGGGGTGCCTGGGTGGCTCAGTCGGTAAGTGTCCAACTCTTTAGTTTCAGCTCGGGTCATGGTTTCACAGTTCCTGAGTTTAGCCCTACATTGGGCTCATACACCATGGTAGTGTGGGGCCTGCTGGGGATTCTCTCTCCTTCCCTCTCTGCCCCTCCTCCATTCACTCTCTTTCCCTCGCTCTCAAAATAAATAAATAAATAAGTGTGTGTGTGTGTGTGTGTGTATAAATTTTCTTTTTAAATGGTAATAGTTTCTGGTCATATTATAATTCCCAATTCAAGAACTATATGGATTCTTTGTTTATATAACATAGTCATTTCAAGGTAGCTAATTAATTTATAATATGAGAAGCCAGAAACTTATAGTAATTCTAAATCTAATATTGTCTAATTATAGTCCTTATTGTTTGATCCCTTAGTCTCCTTCATAGATCTTAAACTCCATGAAGGCAGTAATTGTTTTATTCTCCTTTGATATTCCTTGCCAAATGTAACACTTAAACACTGTCCCAAATTCATTCAAGGAAGTATTTTATAGGTGCATGTAAAAATCCAGACAGCCTTAAGGAACTTGGTTTAAGTGGCATGTTAATAATCATCAACATATTAAAGAACATGGTTGGGGCATCTAGGTGGCTCAATCGGTTGAGCATATGACTCATGATTTTGGCTCAGGTCATCATCTCATGGTTCATGGAATCAAGCTCTGAGCTGCACATCGGGCTTTGTGCTGACAGCATAGAGCCTGCTTGGGATTTTCTCTCTCTCTGCTCCTCCCCTGCTCATGCTCTCAAAATAAACACTTAAGAGAGGGAGAGAGAGAGGGAGAGAAGGGGGGAAAAGAGAGAGAGAGAGGAAGGAAGGAAGGAAGGAAGGAAGGAAAGGAGGGAGGGAGGGAGGGAGGAAAGAAGGAAGGAAGGAAGGAAGGAAAGGAGGAAGAGAGGAAGAGAGGATAAGAGGAAGAAAGGAAGAGAGGAAGAAAGGAAGGGAGTTAGAAAGGAAGAGAGCAAACGAACATAGTTAGATTAAGGGTATATTAAGAGAGTCAATAAATTCTTAAAAGTCCATTTTGCTTCCCGTGATGCTCACTTTTCATGAGTATCTATTAAGTACCTGGATCTCTAAACGCTTTAAATAAGCAAGCAGTACTCTAATACTTAAGTAATATTTATAGACTCTATAACCAAATAAGACAATGTTGTCACCTCTACAAGTCTACTAAAGATAAATGTGTACATATTTTGACAGCAGGCCTTTTGAAAATAATCTACACTTTACAGTAAGCATTCATAAAATTTTTATTCTCTCACATCTAGACACTTCAAGATCAAAGTAACTCTAAACAAAATGAAATAAAAGAGATCCAAAAATACTTTCATTTCTTTGCCAGAAAATTTCCTTAGATATTATATTCCTATTCCTGATTTAATGTGTATCAAAATTGATAATCACAATATAGTAAATTTAAAAAACAATACTGAAAAGAAAAAGTGAGAATCCGAATGTCTTCATCTGCTAAAAGACAAAGTTTGCCAACTTCCCACAGTTAATAAAATTATTATAAACAAATCAATTAATTTCTAGGGTAAACTCACTAACCATCTTAATACTTGTTCTAGGATAGATTATTTCTTACTCTCAGAAGTATAAACCAAGGGGTTGAAACTGTCAGTGGACAAATTTGGCTGAGACGAAGTGAAAAGGTCATAGACTTCCAGGGACAAGTCTCTTGTCTCTATCAGGCTGAGTTCACAAGTACCCCTTCCTCTAGACACTGACTTTTCCATACAGGAAATAGGAAAGTTTGGGGGTGCCTTGGTGGCTCAGTTGGTTAAGTGTCCGACTTTAGATCTTGGCTCAGGTCATGATCTCACAGTTTTGAGTTCAAGCCTCACATCGGGCTCTGAGCTGATAGCGCAGAGCCTGCTTGGGAATCTCTCCCTATCCCCCCCCCCCCCCCCATGCTCATGCATGCCCTTTCTCTCTCAAAATAAACTTGGGGGAAAAAAAGATAAAAATAAAAGTTTATTTTAAAGAGTTTGGCTAGATGATTTCAAGGGGTCCTTCTAGGTATATTGTTTTTTGACTACTAATGAAGATGCTGGACATATTTAAATATGGAAGAAAGATGGGGTGCCTGAGTGGCTCAGTCAGTTAAGCATCTGACTTCAGCTCAGGTCACGATCTCATGATTTGTGAGTTCGAGCCCCGCATCAGGCTCTGTGCTGACAGCTCGGAGCATGAAGCCTGCTTCGGATTCTGTGTCTCCCTCTCTCTTTGCTCTGCACCCCCCGCACACCCACCCCCACTCACTATCTGTCTCTGTCTCAAAAATAAACCATTGTTAAGGTGATCAGTTTTCCCTAAGTCAGTAACATCTGTACTTGTCGAATTATTTTAGGAAGAAAACCCTAAAATTTTCTAGCCTGATAAATACTCCAAAATTATACTCTGTAACTTCACCTAGTAAATGACTGAAGGTATATAAATGATATGCATAAATATCCTACTGCATATTGAGGCCTGAAATAGTGATACCTATTTTTTTGTTTTGTAGTTTAAAATTTATCTAACATCTAACCTAACCAATCTTATTTTTCTCTTCTATCTAAAATTAACCATTTTTGTAGGTTTACCTTGTATCCTACAATCTTTTTTAATTCATTTATCAGTTCTATCTAGTTTTTTATTGTTGTAGATTTCCCAGGATTTCCTATTTAAATAATCATGTCATCTTCAAATAGGGAGTTTTTCCTCCTTTCCAATCTGTACACCTTTATTTTTTTCTTGCTTTATTCCAGTGGGTAGAACTTTCATCACTACATTGAAAGAGAGGTGAGAGCAGATATTTTGCCTTGTTACTGACCTTATGGGAAAAGCATTCAGTCTTTGCCATTTGCCATATACTTTGCCATTAAGTATAATGTTACCTATAGGTTTGTATAGATATTTCATATCCAAATGAGCTGGTTTCCCCATATACATACTTTTATTTTTTTAAAGAAACCATGAATGGGACTTGAATTTTATTAAATGCCTTTTTCCATCAAATTATGTGATCATGTGATTTTTCTTTAGCTGTTAATATAGATTATTTATATTGAGTTTCAAATAGTGAACCTGCTGTGCATCCCTGCAGTGAGCCCGTACTTGGTTATGGCATAAAGTTTTTTCTCCATTCTGCTTAACTAATTCTATTTGCTTACGTTTGTTAAAAATTTTTATATATACATTAACATGGGAAAATTTATAGTGTTTGTACTTTTGGGGGCATATCAAGGTAATGCGGGCTATTCAAATCATCTATTTCATACTGGATGAAGGGTGGTAGTTTCTATTTTTAAAAGAACATTACATCAAAGTTGCCCAATTTATTTGTGAGTTGTTCATAGTATATCCATATGATCTTTGCCATGTCTGAAGGGTCTATGGTGATACCCTCCACATCATTCCTGATACTGAGAATTTGTTTCTTTTAGTCCTCCCCATCTTGTAGAGGTTTATCAATTTATTTGATCTTTCTGAAGAATCAACTCTTGATTTCATTTATTTTCTGTTTTTGTCTTCAGTTTCACTGATTTCTGCTTCTATCTTTATTTCCCCCTTCTTTGCTTTGGTTAGATTTTGCTGTTTTTACCTTTTTTCAGGTCCTTGAGATGGGAGCTCAAGATTAGACTTTTTTTTTCTCTTTTCTAAAATGTGCATTTAGTGCTATAAGTTTCCTTCTCAGCATTGCTTTGGCTACATACCACAATTTGTTCAATGGGTTCTTACTTTTTTTTTTCCACTGGTTATCCTTCAGTGCATGATACATGAAAATACTTAATAAATATTTTTGAATTATCACTGAAATATGCTTTTGTAAATCTGTATTAGGTAAATCCATTTTTGTTATTTCTTTGGAAAAACGTAATTAAGTTCCAAACAACTGTTTTTTTTTTTTTATTTTTTTTTAATGTTTTATTTCTAGGAGAGAGAGACCGCATGAGCAGGGGAGGGTCAGGGAGAGAGGGAGTCACAGACTGAAACAGGCTCCAGGCTCTGAGCTGGCAGTCAGCAGAGCCCGACGCGGGGCCCGAACCCACGAACCGCGAGATCATGACCTAAGCAAAAGTCGGACGCTTAACCGACTAAGCCACCCAGGCGCCCCCAAACAACTGTTATATGAACTTTAAACACAGTCCATTTGTAAACTAATCGTCTTTATGACAATCCAAAACTTTTACAAGATTGAGTATATGTCCAAAAAGTTAAGAATATCTACCAGTGTTTAATACACTGTAAGCAATTAATAAAAGGAAGGATTTAAGAATAAGATTCCATTCCCGAAGTTGTAAGATACCTCTCAAGCAGCAACAGACAGGACAAAAACTTTACTAAAGCAGAGACCTTTCTGAAAGTCTACATTTGTAAAAACAAACCCTGCTGGCCCTTGTCATCTAGTTTTACTTCTAACAATAACATTATTTCCATCGAATTAAAACAATTCTTTATATAAAGTCCTAATATTTCAGACTAAGATCAGATGTACTTAAATTTAAATAACTACTTCAGTTCAGGGGCTCCTGCTGGATGGGGGTGGCTCAGTCAGTTAAGTATTTGGTTTTGGCTCAGGCGGTGATCTCACGGTTCATGGGTTTGAGCCCTGCACTGGGCTCTGTGCTGACAGCAGGGAGCCTGCTTGGGATTCTCTCTCAACCTCTCTCTCTCTCTCTCTCTCCCTCCCTTTCTCAAATAACCCCTTAAAAGAAAAAACTACCTTAGTTCAAACAAAACATGCAAAACAATAAATGTTACTGTCAAGTTCTCACGACCTTTTTAAAGGCAAAAGCTGATAGATCTTGAGAGTAATCTTTAAAAGTTAGCTTTATAAATATAAATACGGATAGAAAAAAGAAGTTTACTGAATACAAAAAAAATAAAATAACATTTATGTGCTGGGCACTCTTTTAGAGACTTTAAATACATTTATCTCATTTATCCTCCAAACAATCTTCTGGATAAATGGAGATGTCAAGGTTAAGCAACTGGCACAGGTCGCAAAACTGGTAGTGGCAAAGACCAAATGTGAACTCACACTAACATAATTCCTATAGTGTTCTCACCAATATGTGATAAAGCTATATCCTCTCTGTATTATAGAGAAGCAGCAATAAGTTACTGAAACCATTTTCCTCTCACCTTGGAACACTTCAAGTGGCTTGTCACTGCCAACTTAGACCGGCAAAGCAATTTAAATGTTGTTCATATATCTAACACAGTAGTCTGAATCACAAAAGCATGACGATAACAGGGTGTGAGATAGGTGGAGACAGCTGAGGAGAAGAGTAAAGGGATGGAAAATATGAAACACTATTACACGGAAACCATCCAACAACTTGAAAGGAACAATACTAATTTGGTATTATATTTTAATTTAAAAACATATATAATGCGGGGTGCCTGGGTGGCTTAGTCGGTTAAGCGTCCGACTTTCGCTTAGGTCATGATCTCGCGGTCCGTGGGTTCGAGCCCCGCGTCGGGCTCTGTGCTGACTGCCAGCTCAGAGCCTGGAGCCTGTTTCAGAGTCTGTCACTCCCTCTCTCTCTGACCCTCCCCTGCTCACGCTGTCTCTCTCTCTCTCTCCTAGAAATAAAAAGTAAAAAAAAAAACACCATATATAATGCTAAAACAAAATAGAAAACTCTATAAGCATAGAATTTTCAATAATTATAATTTTAAAAAATAATCTGAGAACAGAGAAAGTATAAATCCAGCAGTAGCACACTTCTGGATGATGTTAAGAGACCACCCCGACCACGGTGAAAATAAGCAGTTGAAAGTATTAGTAAAATGAAAGGTCAAGGAACACTAAAGCAAAATATACATAAACACTTAAGGAATGGGGAATCCTAGAGGGAAAATGTGACATAGGTACTAAATTCTGAATGAAAAACTGGAGTATCCAGAAAGATGTTAGAGGACAGCAATGAAAAGACATAAAGGACATAATGAGAATTCTCATGCAGAGTCATTTCCTTCTATCTGACTGTATCTTCCTTTATATTGAAATAGAATTCACACTCCATACAATTCACCCATATGAAGTGGATGGTCTTTAGTAGAGTTGCGCAGCCACGACCACAATCAAATTCCTCACACTAAACAGAAACCCCATGTCCAGAAACAGTCACTCTCCATCTCCCTGGACTCATCCTACTAATCCTACCTTCGGTTCCTACACACTTGGCCATTCTGGATTTCCTACAGAAATGCACTCATACAGTATGTATTCTGTCACTGGCTTCTTTTACTTATATTTTTAAGGTTCATCCAAATAGTATACCAAGAACCAATACTTCATTTTTACTGACAAACAATATTTCCTCATATGGATATACCATATTTTATTTAATCTGTGCACATTTGGACTGTTTCCATTTTGGGGGGGCTATTATGAATAATACTGTATAAACATTCATGTATGGGGGCGCCTGGGTGGCTCACTCAGTTGGGCGGCAGACTTCAGCTCAGATTTTGACCTTGCGGTTCATGGGTTTGAGCTCCGTATCGGGCTCTGTGCTGACTGCCAGCTCAGAGCCTGGAGCCTGTTTCAGATTCTGTGTCTCCCTCTCTCTCTGACCCTCCCCTGCTCAGTCTCTCTCTCGCTCTCTCTCTCTCTCTCAGAAGTAAATAAAATATTTAAGAAAAATAAAAAAATAAAAAAACAAACATTCACGTACAAGTTCTTTCATTTCTTGTGGATACTTAGGAATGAAATTACTAGGTTATACAGCAACTCTATGTTTAATATGTTGAAGAAATGTTTTATAAAGCAGCTACAACATTTGCATCCCCACCAGCAATATTATGAGGATTTTGATTTCTCTGTATCCTCACCAACACTTACCTGGTCTTTCTGATTATAGCCATGCTAGTGGGTATGAAATGATATCTCTTTCTGGTTTTGATCTGCATTTCTCTAGTGATACTGAGCATCTTTTCATGTGTTTATTGGACACGTGTTTATCTTCTCTGGAGAAACATCTGCGCAAATCCTTAGCTCACTTTTTGGTTGGATTTTTTTTTATATATTCTAGACAGAAGTGTCTTACCAGACCTATGAACTGTAAAAATTTATCCCATTCTGTGGGTTGTCTTTTCATTTTCCTGATGTCCTTTGAAGCATAAAAGTTAATTTTTATAATGTTCAATTTATCTTTCTTTTGACGTTTGTACTTTTAGAAATAATTCACCACCTGTGTTTGTACACAAAGGGTTTTTTTGCAACACACTCATCCTCATTTGTTGTGTATTATCTATAGCTGCTTCGAGCTACGATGGCAGTTTGGTAGTTGCAAAAGACTATATGGCACCCACAAAGCCTAAAATATTTACTGTCTGGTCTTTTACAGAAAGTTTTCCAGCTCCTTCCTTCACTTGAAGAGGCTGATGCAAGGCAAATGATATCCTTTGCAAGGAAGCAGAATTTTGATTAGGGTAAACTAGGTGCAGAAAATATTTTTATGAAGAGGCTGACAACACAGGGTTATAGCTACACATCAGTGAGGAAAGAAATATAGTATAACATCAGAAACCAGACATAATTTCACTGCCTACAAGCCCATCACTAATCAGTGACTTCTGTTCAGAGTACCAAATAAAATACTGAGGTGGGTTTTATTACATAAGGCCTAGTGATGGAAGGTAAGCTAGGAACAGGTTGTAAGATCTGCCTTAAAGGAAGGTGGTCAAAAAGGCACCAAGGTCTTTTTCTGGTACACAAGAAACCTGGAAAATACAATGGAACTTAAAGAAAAATCTGTAATGAGACTTGGAATCTAATAAAAAGAGACACTTGAGAAGTGTTCCCTGCTTTTTTTCCTTCAGGCATATGCTGGTATACGTAATTGTGGCGACCCTCTTTAGACAAGTGGAGCTTTAATGTAAACCTGACTTATATCCCTGAGGAAACTGGATGAACTGCTGAACCACCCTGTAACTGATTCTGGGCTTCTCATTTTGTGAATTAATACATTCCCTATTATCTGGGACACATTTAGTTGGGTGGGTATTCTGTTACTTATAGCCCAATACTCTGAGACATTTTCTACTTTGTTAACGAGCACATTACTGAACAGAGAGCTGCACAGAAATCAGAATGAAAGGATTATGAAACCCAATCTGCTAAAAATACTACAGACTGGTTTTTGGTAGTTTGATTTTTTTTATTTTTTGATGTTTATTTTTGAGAGAGAAAGAGAGACCGAGAAAGAGACAGAGTATGAGTGGAGGAGAGGCAGAGTGAGAGGGAGATATAAAAATCTGAAGTAGGCCCCAGGCTTTGAGCTGTGGGGCTCAAACTCAGAAACTGCAAGATCCTGACCTGAACAGAAGCCGGACACTTAACCAACTGAGCCACCCAGGCACCCCTTTACTAGTTNGTCAGGCTCTGTGTTGACAGCTAGCTCAGAACCTAGAGCCTGCTTCTGATTCTGTCTCTCCTTCTCTCTCTCTGACCCTCCCCTGCTCATGCTGCCTCTAATAAATAAAACATTTTAAAAAATAAATAAACAGTATCTTGCATTTTATCAAGCACCTCAGTAATTACCTTATCCAATACCCACAAGAACTCTGAATTAGTCTGATGGCCATGTTACAAATATGTATTTATTTGTGTGTGTGTGTGTGTGTATTTATAAATTCAGCATACTCCATTATAGGTCTTCCAATTCTATATCCCAACCATGTTCCACCACTCCATATTGTTTCATAACATGAAATAAATTCATTGAAAGCAACCTAACAACAAAATGATGACAATATTCTTTCAGTACTTAATTGTCTGACATTATACAACTTTATTCTATGAATAACGAACGTGACCAGAATGAATAATAAAATGTCCAAATAGCTGCTACCTGTCAAGTTCAAACTGGACAAGCAGAGTGACCAGAAGAAATCTAGCACCTTATAACAGCTCTACTGAAACCTGGGGGGGAGAGGTATATATACACACACAAACTGTATTGTAATTTTTTCCTCCACATGCCTGACTCAATCTATACTATGGAATCTTTAAAGCTATGTCCTTTTTTCTTCATTTTTGTCTCTAACGTTATGTTTGAGATATGCATTGGGCAAACATAAAAGTTTGCTAAATTAAGAAATTAAAGCTCTAGAATGGGAGTCTTACTTTATCAGCTGTTCTAGAATATACTTAGTACAAAAATGTTGTGGTAAATCAACTTAACTAAACAAAACTATTATTTATAAATTGAGTCTCCTTTACGAAAGTCTATTTACCACTGAACGAATGAAATAACATTCTCACATACAACTGACAATTTACTCAGATATACAAAAATAACTCTTGAAGCATAAAAGTCCTATAACTTTTGGAATCAGCAGTATCCTTCAGTAGCTTCCCCACTGTGCTAATCCACTTTAGCTTTCTAATTGTTTATTCAAAGGACTTTCAAATACCTCCCTAGACCTAGACAATAAATATAACTAACCCAGCTGCACCTTTGCTACATTCCCAAGCCAGCAAGGAAAGTGTCTACTTACCTATCCATCATTTACACTTTTATTCCATGAGAGATACTACAATGGGAACAGGCTTTACAAAGATGAATAAAAATGCATCCCCTGCTTTAGAGGAGCCCACAGTTTAGGGGAGACATTAAACACAACGAAATATGGCATGTACTGTTACGAAAGTTACTTACAAATGGCCATTAATTGCATGAGAAGTTGGGAAAGTTTTCACCCAATGCCACTAGAACAGGATCTTGATGTTTGCCAGAGAAAAGAGAAGCACAGTGCAGATGAAAGAAAAAACATATGCAAAGGCACCAATAAGTATAAAATAAATAAATAAATAAGTAAATAAATAAATGAGGCACTTGAGAATCAAGTAACCTGACTCAGTTACAGCATAAAAATGGACAGAAACAATGATCAGAACATGAGTGCCTATGCAAAGGAATTTAAAATTTTAACAGAAGAGGAGGTAGCAGTGACATTCAAATGAGGCAGTGACACTGGATTTCCTTTTCAGAAGAAAAACTCTGGCAGCCTGCTTCAGTTCCTGTGTCTCCCTCTCTCTCTGACTCTCCCCTGCTCACGCTGTCTCTCTCTCTCTCAGAAATAAATAAAACATTTAAAAAAAAATTTTTTTTTTAAAGAACTCTGGCAGCAACATGATGACAATGAATTAGGAAGAAACTGGAGGCAAGAAAGAGCAAACCATTAAGGCAGCTATGGAAATAGTCCACATGAACTATAAATGAAATCCCAACAATGCCAGGGGCAATGGGAATAAAGAAGCTGATTCAAGAGGCACTGGGGGATTCTAAATGGGAAGACAGGTTTGCTATAACATGATACTTACGTTCCTGGAAAAAATCTCATGCTGTTAAAACTACGACTAAAAACAACATGGCTTGGGGCGCCTGGCTGGTTCAGTTATTAGAGCATTTGACTCGATCTCAGAGTCATGAGTTCAAGATGGTGGGCATAAAGCTTACTTAAAATAAACAAATAAATAATAAACAAAATGGCTTAATGAAAACAGTTGGAAGCAGACGCTAGAAACCTATGCAGTTAAGAGTACTAAAAAAAAAAAAAAACAACAAAAATCTTAAGAAAGCATACAGATGTGCTAACTAAGAAGTATGGGACTTTTAAAAGGTACAGATAGATGAGGGGTGCCTGCGTGGCTCAGTCAGTTGAGCATCCAATTTCGGCTCAGGTCATGATCTCCTGGTTCATGGATCTGAGCCCCGCATTGGGCTCTGTGTTGACAGCTCAGAGCCTGCCTCAGATTCTGTATTGCATTCTCTCTCTGCCCCTCTCCCACTCATGCTCACTCCCATGCTCTCTCTTTCTCCAAAAAAATGAATAAACAGTAAAAAAAAATTTTAAAGAAATAAATAAAAGGTACAGATGAAAGGAACAGAAGAAAGTGTAATGAAGGAATATTTGAAACTAAGTTATAGAAACAAAAGAAAAATTCTTCCAACATAGATAAATGGCCAAACTGAGTCATGAGGAAGAATGTGGACTGTATGCATAGTATAGAACATTCTTCAGTAGCTAGCTACTTTTAGCTGTGTTAGTGTGTTTTGGATTCAGCTGTCACTACTTGATGGCATTAACATGCTGGAACATTATAAATACAAAGTTTTCATCTTTATCAGTAGTATGTGCACTCAGCAGGAATGCCTCGAAAGTCCCTCAAGTAAATAACTGAGCCTCCCATCACCACAGGTCAGGCCACGTGTTTCTATGTTCTACTACTCAGTACAGGCTACATTTGAGAACTGCTTAAGACTTTAGTAGTAAAACGGGGCACCTGGGTGGCTCAGTCAGTTAGGTGTCTGACTTCAGCTCAGATCATGATCTCACGGTTTGTGGGTTCGAGCCCCGCGTCGGGCTCTGTGCTGACGGCTAGCTCAGAGGCTAGAGCCTGTTTCACATTCTGTGTGTGTCTCTCTCTCTCTGACCCGCCCCTGCTCACGCTCTCTCTTGCTGACCCTCAAAGGTAAATAAAAAACATTTTTAAAATTCAAAAAAAAAAAAAGATGTTAGTAGTAAAGAGGACTTGCTGGGGCACCGAGGTGGCTCGGCCAGTTGAGCATCTGACTTGAGCTCAGGTCAGGATCCCGCAGTCTGTGAGTCTGAGCCCTGCATTGGGCTCTGTGCAGACAGCTCAGAGCCTACCTAGAGCCTGCTTTGCATTCTGCGTCTCCCTCTCTGTACCTTCCCCACTCACACTCTGTCTCTCTCTCTCAAAAATAAGTAAATGTTAAAAAAAAATTTTTTTTAAAGACTTTAGTAGCAAAGGGGAGAAAGGAGGTATGCCAGGTTTCCAGATAGGAGTGAATGAACAGATATTATTTCCAACAAGAAATGTTAGGGAATAATGGAAGCACAAATAGGAAGACAATAATGAATGTGGTTTTAGTTATGATGAGTTGAGGTGACTTAACACACCTTTATTTAGAATGAATATCCTGTAAGAAGTTAGATCCTCAGACTGGAACAGAAAAGAATGACACAGGCTGATGAAAATATGAATCACTCACACCTAAATGATGATGAAACTTTGAAAATAAAGAATTTATACATTCAATCGACTCATTCAACAAATATTTATTAAATTCTTATAATATGGAGGAATCTATGCTGGCAGCTGGTATAATATAGGAACGTGGCCGGACCTGCCATGGGAGTGGGTGGCTCAGTCACTTACTTGAGGGACTTTTTGCATTCCAAACACAGCCGATGTAAAAAGCTCTGACAGTAGTAATAAACAACAGAATAAACCTAACATACAATACTTAATAAAAGGTAACAAAATCAAGTTGCTAGAGTATAGAGAAAAAACAGGAACATGGTGAAAGAAACAGAGTAAACAATAGGTAGAACCTACAGAGTCCCTGAGCTAGGTTAAGGTTATGTTAATCCTAGGATACGTAGGATTTTAAATGGGAAAGTGATACAATCAATACTCAAGAGGGCCTTGGACCAAACCCAGATGAGACGTTAACAACAAAGATTAAAAATGGTCAGAGATGTAGAACAGCAACTAGCAGAAAATGTCACAGAAGCCAAAAAAGGAAAGAACTCTATAGAGTTTCCAACAAGTTTCAACATTACAAAGAAGCCAAATACAAAGAAAGAAGAACCAAATACATTTAATGAGTACCAACTGGATTTCCAGACACTCTCTACGGTCACAATTTGAGGTGTTCTTAATTCTCAGTTTTACACTACTAAATAAGGTCAAGAGTTTATGGTATATGCTCAAGGTCACATAGCTAATAAATGGCAAAACCAGAATCTAAATTCAAATCTTTCTAATTCCAAATCTCATGCTGGTAATTAGATTACTGCCAACATAATAACTTTCAGTGAAATGCAGATACATAATCATTCTAGACCAGTGCTATCAAATAAAAATTTCTGCTCTACAATGACAGAAAGGTTCTATATCTGCACAAATGTAGGAACCACTAGCCACAAGTAGCCACTAATTTGTAATGTAGCTATTGTGACTAAAAAACTGAATTTATAATTTTATTTCATCTTAATTCATTTTAATTTAAAAATTTGAATAGTCACATGTGGCTACTGATTTGGACATCACAGATCTAGACTGCAGTATATTGAAAAACAAAAAAATAAGCAAATAAAGAGTCAAGAAGTATGATGATAGAGAGTGACAGCCAAACAGAAAGGCAGAATATAAGCATTTCCAATTGTTCATAAATTCATTTACTTGAAAGATTATGATGAATTAGTTTAGAATTCATAAAACTTTGTTTGGAAAACAGTTGTAATACAAATAGATTTAAAATCACAGATTTTCCTTATTATCTATTAGCACTTTACTTTCCCAGCATTAATAATTTTTATTAAAGACTGCCTTACAAGTAAATAATATTCCAGGATGCTGGCTTATTGTACATATAACAGGAGATTGGTTGTGGTAACAGATTCAGGTAGACATGACAAAAAATCAGCCCTAAAACTAGATACATTAAGGATAAATAAAAGGGCTAACAGCTCCATTAAAGCCAACAGTAGGTTGTTATGATTCACTCCCTTGTACCTAGATTTTAAAATGCATACCTAATTCTCACACACAAATAAAAATATTCAATATTATTTACAAAGGACAAAAAAGACCTGGTTAGAATACAGATAAATTTAATAATGCTACCAAAACAATTCAAAGTATCATCTCACAGAAATGTTTTTTGCAATAGCAATATATCTATCAACACAGTCCTTCTTATGATACATCTAATAAAGGGCTTTAACTGGCAGAACTTTGAGGAAGAAACTTTTAAGAACATATGGATTGTTGAGTATTCACTGCTAAATTTTAAAAGATTTCCTATAGAAATCTTCATGTGTTTAAAACTTTTTTACAGTGCAAGATTATAAAAACCAAAGACAATCCCAGAAACATATAGTAGTCACATTTCAAAATTTACTCCTGTGCCAGATTTATACATTAGCTGTCAACTCATAACCACATAAAGGATCTGGGAGTTCCAGGAGAAAATTCAGAAAAGGAGAGAGTAGATGTGGACTGTTGAAGAAAAAGTTTATTTGGAAGTATAAAAGTGAGCAAGTAATTTTAATCTATCAAGCTTGAAATAAAATAGATGCTTTACAGGCTACATTTTGGANATGTTATCCAGGGGCACCTTGGTACCTCAGTTGGTTAAGCATCCAATTCTTGGTTTCAGCTCAGGTCAAGATCTCACAGTACACGAGTTCGAGCCCCACATCAGGCTCTGTGCTGACAGTGTAGTCTGCTTGGGATTCTGTCTCTCTCTGCCCCTCCCCTGCTCACTCTCTCTTACAAATAAATAAACTTAAAAAAAAAAAAGGAAAAAAATTGTTATCCATTTAGTTAATGTTTAATAAGGTGAGAAGTAGAAAAAATAATTACAAAAAATGTTCTCGTAAAATATTTTCTCAGGGGGCCTGGCTAGCTCCATCAGTAGAGCGTGTTGCTCTTGATCTCAGGGTTTTGAGTTTAATTCACATTTTGTGTAGAGATTACTTCAAAAAATGTTTTCTCTCAGGGTAACTTGATAAGAATACTGTCATAGTTCAGAACCTTGTTAGAATACCAACCTCAATCATTACAAAATCACTACCTGATTAAAAATTAAGCTGAACTGTTTTGAGGTCTGTGTTTACAAATGAAATGGTTAAAAAAAACTTTGGAATGAAACTGTAAGGAGTAACTAGAGCACGGTATCGTTAAAATCTCTTTAAATCTGACTTTTGTAGTCTTTTAAACAAAAACTAAATTATGAACTAGTAATAATCCATACATTGCCATAGGTTTTAAAAAAGGAAGAAAAAATACCAAAAAAACTCCATTTTGGAAAAGTATACAAGAAACTTTTTTTAATGTTTTATTTATTTTTGAGAGAGAGATAGAGACAGCGTGAGCACGGGAGGGTCAGAGAGAGAGGGAGGCACAGAATCCGAAGACAGGCTCCAGGCTCTGAGCTAGCTGCCAGCGCAGAGCCTGACACAGGGCTGGAACCCACCAACCGTGAGATCATGACCTGAGCCGAAGTCAGACGCTTAACCGCCTGAGCACCCAGGCGCCCCCAAGTATACAAGAAACTTAACAGTGATTAATACAAGCAATAGGGATCCCCAGAAAAGGTCACTTGCCATTTATACCTTTCAGTATGATTCAGTATGATTCGAATATACTTTCAGTATGATTCGAATATTTTAGCAAATGTATTAATAGTGTCCTTACAACTTTAAAAAAAATTTAAGAATATCAATATACAACTAGATATAACCCTTACATAAAACCTGAACTCAGAAAAATGGTTCCTTTCAGACCTATGTAATTTCAACAGAAGTTATTAAATCAAAGGCTGACAAGGGCACTGGGTAGCTCAGTCGGTTGGTGAAATAGAGCCCTGCTTTGAGCTCCATGCCTTCAGCACGGATGGAGCCAGCTTGGGATTCTCTCTCCCCCTACCCTGTTCATGCACTGTCTATCTCTGAAATTAAATAAACAGACTGACAAAGTACTAACCTCTTTTCTTGTTAATACTCCAATCTCCTAGATTCATTCCCTAGGTCACTGACTTACTGGTGCTCTCTCCTGGGTCCACTTACTATTTAATAATATTTACTTAATACCCTATTAACTGCATATCAAATCCCCCCAAATCATTATTATAATCCTTTTCTATACTCCTCACCCTCAATCTCACCATCAGCCTTAATCTCAACTTCAGATGATCTTGCCTCAAACTATCTCAAATTAGTGAGATGATTTAGGTCACGTCAAATGAACTCCAACATTAAAACAAATCTGTTGCCATGGCCTACTCTCCTCACTCTGATTTTTTCCCTTCTCTTTTGATGACCCTCCTTTCTCTTTATCCCTCTTCTTTCTGCCATTTTTAGGACTCATTCCATTAATCATCCTTCCTTACAGCTCCCTCACCTGGCTTCTCTTCTAATTCTAAAGAATACCAACATCTACTAGCCTCAACGGAATTCACCCCAACTGTAAACCACTGAAATTAATTTTTGTCCTTCTGTTCATAAAGGTCTCAAGAAAGGAACTAACACTCATTGCCTCCAGTCTCATCAGCACTTACTCCTTTATGCCACTTATTCACTCACATATTCTTTCTTCTAACAACACTTAATATCTGGTATATACCAGGTATTTGTAATAGTAACAATGAAAAGACAAAGACAAGGCCTCTGCATTCTTAAGAGTTTACCTTTTCCTGCAATCTTATTTTCATTACCTAGGATTTAACTGAAGTTACTATCTTAGAGACTGTGACCTCTATTAACGGTTTTCAATTTTATCTCCTTCTCTCTCATGTTAAAATATGAAAAAAAAAAAAAATCTTGTTGCCAGGTTGCCTGGGTGGCTCAACCGGTTAAGCACCAACTTCAGCTCAGGTCATGCTTTCACAGTTCGGTCAGTTAGTTCAAGCCCCGTGTCGGGCTCTGCGCTGACAACAGCTCAGAGCCTGGAGCCTGTTTCAAATTATGTCTTCCTCTCTCCTCTACTCCTCCCCAGCTCGTGCTCTCTCTCTTAAAAATAAACATTAAAAATCTTACTGCCTAAAGAGAGTCATATTTCCTCCTATCTTCTTGGGGAATCTCAAACGATTAATAATTCCATCTTTTCCCTTTGAATCTTCAAACACACTCCCTCCTTCCAGGCTATTCCTTTTACCCCCAAATAAATTCTTCCTCAAACCTCAACTCTGTAGCTTTTATCTTCTCTCCTTCTAGTCAAAGCTTTAAGGAACAATCTATACTCAAGTGTCTAGCCACCAGTTTACTCCTCACTCACTGCATCCTGGTTTTCCTTGCTACCATTACAAAATGGTGTTTTCTTGTACTACTGCCAAGATCACAACTCTCCTGATGCCTCTAAAAGACACTTGTAAGTTCTCTTTCCCAATGTTTGCAAAATCTAGGCACTGCTGACTCCTTCAAATCTCACATCACTCTATTAATTTTCCAACTCTCTCTGGCAATTTATTCTCAGATAACCTTCACAGATTCCTCATCCTCTATCTACCTCCTCTTAAATGCAGTGTTCCTTAGGGTTTGCCCTCTTCTCATTTTATATTTTCTCTGTAATTTCATCCAGTCTCATGGCTTCATCTACTATCTAATACACATCCATAGACAACGCTCAAATCTTTAACACCAGCCCAGATTTCTCTTCTGAGCTCCAGATATAGAGCCAATTACCTGCTGGCCATTTCCAACGAGATGACCCATGACTATTTTAAATTCAACATGTCCAAAACAGAAATCATCATCACTCCCTCCTATCTCCTTTTCCTATACCACCTAGGCAGAGAATGTGCATTTCTGACAAGATCCCAGATGATGTTACTGCAGCTAGTTCAAGATCCACATATTGAGAATCACTGCTCTAATGTAGGTTACCCCTTCCTACCTTTAGGATATCAAATTTCTTCTACCCTAGGCCACGATCTCTGTGTAGCAGGCAGTGTTAATGTTTCACAGCACTATATCCTACTGAACTTAGAATCTTGCAACACAGCATTCCAAGCATTGGTTACCAAATGATGAGAGAACACTAGAGATAAAACAACAGTCATCCCAGCAAACTGGAAGTTTCTTGAGGACAGGACAGCATTTCTCACATATCCTTAGAACTCAATCTTACCCAAGTAGATGCTCAATAAATATGTGCTGAACAGAAATCACTACTATCCAGTCATCCAAGCCAGAAGCCACATTGGGTTCACCCCTTTCCTTCCCCACAATCCGTCACCAAGTCCTATCTTCTGCCTCCTAAAACGTGTCTCATACTTGGTCTCTCCTCTCTATTTAAACTGCCCCTACGTTCTTTTTTTGAGTCCTTCTCACATGAATTACTGTAATAATTTAATAACTGGTCCCCATACCTACTATATTCTTTTATCCTATTTTATTATCCACGTGGCTACCAGACTAGTCTCTCTAAAAAAGTAAATGAGACCACGTCATTCTCCTGCTTAAAAAGAATAGCTTCCCACTGGCTTTAGGGGAAAAAAAATGTTAACTCCTTCATATGATATGCAAACCCCTCTATGGTCTTGGCTCACTCTACCTGACTACCCTCTTTCTCCTTTCCACCCTAATCCCTGCAATCATGCTAAACTGGCTTGTGTATCTTATGCCTCTACGGCTTTAAACATAATACGCTATCTAGACCCCCTCTCCCATTGGCTAAATATGCATCCTTTTAAGACTATGCTCAGACATCATCTATTCCAGGAAGCTGTCTCTGAGTGACATTCATCTCACTGCCCCATCCTCACCCCAGTTTGGATTAAGCCTCTTCTCTCCCATGTATTTTTATTTAAAGAATTTAAAAGTAATCTCTACACCCGGTCTGGAGCTCAAACCACAACCCAGAGATAAAGAGTCACATGCTCTACTGACTGATGCAGCTGGGCACCCCTCCCCTGCTATGTACTCTTAAGCACCCCATGTTTAGTTTGTTAATAGCACATGTCACAATGCATAATTGTCTTGTTTATTCCACTTGATTAAGTTCTCTGGAAATTACAATTATGTCTTATGTTTGTACAGCAGTGTGAGGTATGTTAACAGATACTCAACTAAAATTTAAATAAATACATTCCTTGCTATTCTCTAAATAGTTGCTCTCAAAAGTTAGCATATTTCAGAATTACCTGGAAAAGCTATAAAATCTAGACTGCTTGGCCCCATTCCAAAAGTACTGAATTCAGCTGGTCCAAACTGGGGCCTGACCAATTCCAAGATGATGCTACTGGCCCAAGAACCACATTCTGAATACTAGTGTTCCAAATACATGTTTTCTCTCCCTTTCTCCAGGATTTAAAGAGAATCTTTTCCTTGGTGCCTCCAACTCTGCCTACTCCAATCTTAATAACCTTTTTAATCCCAGCTCAATTGTCACCTCCTTCACAAAACTTTCCCTAATCCAAATGAAACTGATCTTGCTCTTTCCTCAATTTCTATCAGTCTTTGTATTATTCATATGATAGCCAGAATTAATTTTTCACACCTACTAGCATTTGTATAATGTTCTAGATGAAAATGAAGGCAGGATACCTGCCTTAATCATTTTAATATCCCCAACAACTAAGCACAGTAACCAACGAACATCAGACAAAATCACCAAGTGTTCGTGATATGAATGAATCCTGTTGCTTGCCCAAACTCTGGGCCCATGGTCAGTCTGACTCACTTAATCTCCTTGCCCAAGCTGACTTCCTTTACTGCCTCGTACTTTTGCTTGCCTTACTACCTACAACAGATGGTTCGATCTTCCCACACTTGTCTGACCCTTGTACTGCTTTGCCAACTGACCCTTAGCTTCTTTACCTTGCAATCTTCACCTTTTTAATTTTCTCATCCACAGTGGGACATAATGAGCAGAGAAATTTTCTCCTTGTGACTGACATCAATTTTAAATCTGCTGACCATAAGACAGGTTGCTTGCTTTGTTGTTGAAGCAGCCTTTGTCACAGAATCTAAAGCATGTTGTGTGCAACTCTAAGTGAAGGTATCACTGAGAGCAATAAATGTTTTAACTTCTATTTATACACTGTAGAGATGATTTTAATAAGTTTAAAAACACAACAATAGGGGAACCTGGGTGGCTCAGTTGTTTGAGCATCTGACTATTAATATCAGGTCAGGTTGTGATCTCGTGGTAGTTAAGATCAAGCCCCAAGTGGGGCTCTGTGCTGAGCGTGGAACCTGCTTGGGAATCTCTCTCTCCTCCCTCTCTGCCCCTCTACCCTGCTAGTTCTCTCTTTCCCAAATAAATTAACATTTTTTGAAAAAATATAAAAAGGTCTTTTACAAGATTTAAGGTTTCCCTAAGTAACAAAATTTAAAAGAAAAGCCAATTACTTATGCACTGTATTCGTATATGCATCCAAAATAAAATCTTATTTTTAAATTATCCTACGTGCATGGTAAAAACTATTTCTGATACATGAAAAATTAACTAAGTTTCTAAAAATGCCGTTACAAAATTTACTCCTCCAAAAACTTTTCAATCTGAAAAAACCTAAACACTCTCTTAACGTTTTATTCTTTTTACATTCCTCTGCATGCCATTAACACTGAAGTACTCTAAAATACACATGCCCACTTATAGAAAAAATTATCTATTTATATATTTCAATAAACAAGTATTTATTTTACCAGAGACAACTGACCAGTAAGGTAAAATTCCTAGAAGCACAGTACTCAGGTGTGTGGCTGTGTGCATAAAATCTTCATCCCACCTGGATGCTCACAACAGTTTAAAATTCAAAAAGAGGTAAAGGGAGGGAAAGACTTAACTCTCAGGAAAAAAAAGAAATAAAGTACATTTACTGTAGCAACTAAAATAAATACCTGTCAGAAAAGATTGTTGATAGGTTTGATCCAATCTTTTTACTTTCCCCTTACTTGAATTAATCAGTGATATTGGTAAGTTAATTCCTAAATTAAAACCCACTGTGGAAACTGTAAACAGGTTCATGATACTCAGAGTTATAATTAAGTTTTCCAAAGGGAGTGAAGATTTTCAGGATTTTATACTCAATTAACTAGAACAATGAACCAGATCACTCCAAAGCTCAATTTGAGTTAATTAATATCCCATATAGCACAGTTCAGCTATAGATATGGTCTTGATACTTTCAAACCAGTGCTACATTCAACAGACCAAAATAATCCTAAAGTTGGGAAGCCACTGTCACAACAAATTAACTAGGTCTTGAAGTGAAATTGAGAGAATGGTAGAACCAAGAGTAATAAGAGAATAAATACTAAAGAGAAAACTAGACACAGGAAAATGACCTATAAGAAAACATAAAATAAATCTTAAAATGTTTAAAGATAAGGAAACACTGAGTACCAGAAAAGTAAATTTAAGAGCAAAAAAGGGGGAGAGGAGGTTTCTGAGGAGACACACTACAGAGAGAAAAAAAAAAAACAAGCAAACTACTTGAAAAACACCTCATTCTGATACATAATACACAAGCAACAAAAAGTTGGATCATTATTTCTTCCAATGTACTGTTTACAAATGGAGGTAAAAAACATTCACTGCAATGGCCAAAGATCTTCAAATCCTGACCTTCAAGTAAAATTATGTACAGGAAAGTGGTATTAAAGCACTGAAGTGCAATTGCTAACTCCAAAAAAACTACGGCAACAAAAAGATCACACTATGAATGGCCTTGATCTAAGCTGCTTTCTGGAGTTTGGGGGCTAAAGTTGTCTCTGAGCTGCCTCCCAAGTTAACAGGGAAAAACTTCCTGTACGTATCAAAATCCCTAATCATTTATTAAGTCTGTTCCTAATCTGGATTTTAAGTACACTGATAAATGCGCTTAATCTTTTGCCCTGTATTTTAAATAAAAGCTGACTTAACTTGAATTTTCTAGTTTCACTTCGTCCCCTCACAATCACATCAAATTGATTTTACGTTGCAAGCAGCTGAATTTCCCTCTCGACTAATCCACCACTCTATTTTGAAATACTAAATTTCTACATGCGGGGTGAAATACAATACAAGAAATTACCCAACGTCAAGCAATCGGTCTAAAGATCTTCTGACAACTGTCTGAGGACTTCTAGAAAAAGTGTAACAACCAAATTCCATGTCTGAAGATCTTACATGGAAAAGCAATGCGCACTTTAACTACTACTACGTAGACGATTCGTGATTGCAAAGAGGAAACTACAGCAGCTACCCGGAGCAAGAGAACCGGTAAGGTAACAGGCTAAAAGGGCGTCGTTGATTTCTTGGCCACGGTGACAGAGGCGGGAGACACACCCCTAGCGTCGGTTTGAAACACTACAGCAATGAATTCTACCTAGGGATTAATGTGAGGGTAAGGAAAGACAAATTTAAATCGCCATGATTCAAAAACAACCACCACGAGAGAGACTTAGGAAGGTAACAAAGAAAACGAAAAACCCTGGACAGTAAGGCAGCTTTAAAAACCAGTATCTCCACTGATCGAAGACCGAGTAGGACTACGTTCTCAAGAATACACACCTTGAACCTTTCCAGTTCGCCAGTGCAAAGAGAAAAGCAGCAGCGAAAGGAGCCCCATAAGGTTGCAAACAGCAGCAAAATACTAACAGAAAAGGGGAGAAGTGGCAGATTCCTGCCAAGACTCACTGGTTGAAAATGGAGTGGAAGAAAGAACAGCTCTGGAGAGAGAGTGGGTCTTATATAAAAAGCCATTTACCACATATTATTTCCCCAAGATTCTGGAACATGCCAGAACTTGAAGGAGAGAGTCTGGGGGTGAAGGGGGGGTCTCCACGTGGAGGAGGGTCCTGAGAGAAGTACTGCGGAGCGACTAGGGGCCGGGACCAGGCCGATTGGCAAGGAGGAGGGGGTCCAGGCCCGAGCAGACTCCAGGCGACCGCG
>NW_027530368.1:6313635-6314444 GCF_008692635.1 Crocuta crocuta | reverse complement strand
CGGGGGAGGGATGGTGCATTGGGGAAGCAAAGGTCTCACCATTTTGCTGGGCGGTCGGAGGCTGACGCGGGCGGAGAAGACTGTCGGCGTTTAGAAGGGTTCCCGCAGGAAGCGGCGNGAAGGCTGGGTCGCGAGGAGGAGGAAATGCAAGGGTGCAGTGAGAGGGAGGAAGTGCAAGCGGTGCGCGAGCTCCGGGCGAAGGCGTACTTGGATCTAGGAGTAGGAGACTCGTGGGGGAGGGAGGAGCAGATGAGTGGCCTTAAGGTGTCAGAGCCACCCAGATACTGCACCAAAAAAAAAAAAGGAGAAAAGAAACAATCCAGGCCCCGAGCTAGAGGGAATCGGTTTACTCGGGAAGACTGGTATCTTTACATCAGCGTACCGGCTTGGACCCACTTGCAGAATTGCTCGGCTCATCTAGATTGTTGTCACCCCGGTGTAACACCCGCAGGCCCGCACCCCAGTACGAGTTGGCAGGGTCGGGAGCCAGGTTGGAAAGACGGGGAAGAAGTAACAAAGCTGGCGACAGCTTGAGGCTTGGGGAGCCATAAGACAGCCGACTAGAAGGGCTGCTTCCCAATCGCGCGAAGACTTCCTCACCCAGCTCTGCAGCTTAAACCCTCCAAGCTGCCTTTTGACGGGGTGTCCGGTGTTTGATTTTGAAACACATTCGAAAATAAATTGCCCACTTATCCCCTTGTTAGGGCTATATCGACTTTGGTGGCAGTTACCATTCCCAGAAAATTCAGACTTTAATGGGAAATGGAGTATTGAAGAGCATAAAAAGAAAAGTAATGGGGGGGGGGGGA
>NW_027530368.1:6307690-6313622 GCF_008692635.1 Crocuta crocuta | reverse complement strand
TAGGAGAGGTGTGATAAGGATAGTGAAGAAAACATTTTGCAACTATTTTAACCATTTATTTATTTTTCAAATTATTGATAACCTTGTGGTTTATGTGTGTGAGAGAGGGAGAGAATGCTTTGAGTGGTCAGAATACATCTTATTGACAATTCCTTTGAGTCGTTTTATAAAAAGCCGTAGTGTTTTTAAAAGCAGTCTGTTAAAGTTCCTCACATAAGAGTGTTACTCTTTTGTAATTATTTTTCCACGATAAGCCCGCATCTTTTGTAAAAGACTTGGTGGCATGCCCTAGGTCTCTCTGTCTCTCTTTCCTAGAGATAATTTCTGTGTCCGGATAAGTAAAGAAAAGTAAGACTGATAGCTGTCTCACACAGTGAATGTATCAGGAAAAGGCCAAGAAATGACACTGCTTCTTCCACTATCTAAGTTTTGTATATATGTTTCTTACATAGTATTTAGATATTAATATGTTCTAAAACAGGGGAAAGCCCCTTAGCTAAAAATGCATATCATCTATGTTTTCAGGTATATTATTTTAATTAGTTTATCACAAAATGAAGACATGCTCATTTTTTTAAAGTACCATATAAAAAATTCCTCCCCCTCAACTCCACTTCTTAGAGATATTCATTGTAACTGCATTTGTGTGTATGTCTCTTGGACATACTCAATGAAAATCAAATTATCGTTTTGAGGATTAAATGCTAAGAAGGCATTTGACTTATATGGGAGGCAATAGATTTAGAGTAACCCATAAGTTTGTGAAGATTTGAGCCAATTTAGACTACAACCATTCAAAAAGTGTGTGTATTGTGGACCCGTCAGAAATTTAAAAGCTAGCCTCTGTTACTGACCAAAGCAAGAGACATAAGGGCCATGTCTGCTTGCTCCTTCTCGTCCTATGAATCTCCCAGATTCACCACTTCTTTCAGTTTTGTGCATACTGCACAAAATGTAGGCATTTACTAGGCTGCATCCATGACACTGAAACTAATTAGTCCATTCTGAATTCATTGAGAGAGGTAAACCTAAAACGTGCCTTTAACACACAGGTTTTTACCTTAAGGTTAAAAAATGAAAGTATGAGAGTCATTCTCCTTGTCTCTTTCCATTAATTTTTGGTGAAAAGCTTAATATGGGGGAAGAGAACGGGGAGTACCAAATGGTCCTGCTTGCTACTTGTTTTTAGATGACTAGATAAGTAAAATACAAAGGACATATCTAACGAGTGGATATTTTTCCTGTAAACTTAGCAACCAAAAGATGATTGTTGGGGAGTATTATGTCAGGTAAGTTGGAGGGAGACACACTTAAGACAGAGATCTCAATTACAAGAACAGTAACAACTATGCATGAGGTAATTAGAAGTGCTAATGGCCGAAGAAAGGAAGGAGTAAATATGAAAGACATGAAGCAAGAATGCACTGACTATGCAGTTTAGTGGGTGTAGGGAACAAGGAGAGGAAGAAATAAAAGGTGACCATTTTAATTTGGATGACAGAAAATAATGATGTCATTATTAAGAGAAACAGAAATCAGGAGAAGTTTGGTTGCTGAGTGGAGAGAGTTGAGTTTGGATTTAAGAATGCTGATGAGAGATCCCAGTGGAAGCATCAAGTAGGATCTGGAGGAGCAGGTTAGAATGGAGTAGAGATGTGGGAATCAACCTAAAAACAGGTTGAAAGTGAAATCTTCAAATTTTCTTAGAGACAGAAAAAAGAAAGGATCCACAGATAGTAATTAAGCTGCTAAACAGAGAGAAAATTAAAGGGAAAGAAAGTTTTTAAGAGTAATGTTTACAGTCCTATTCGACCATAGGCAGCCTCAGGCATCAGTGTCTCCACTATTATCTTTAAGAAGTTAGAAATGTCACAGGGAGTTTCATGTGTAGACTCTTCAGATCATTGTGATATCCAGAAATCTGCATTATTCTTAAAGGACTGATCATTGTCCTTTACTCACATACCAGATTCACATATGAAGATGACAGAAGGAACAAATTACCATTCCTGTAGTTGTTTAAGATATTCCAGTGCAGGGGCGCCTGGGTGGCTCAGTTGGTTAAGCGTCCAGTTTCGGCTCAGGTCATGATCTCACGGTTCGTGGGTTCGAGACCCACATCGGGCTCTGTGCTAACAGCTCAGAGCCTGGAGCCTGTTTCAGATTCTGTATCTCCCTCTCTCTCTCTCTGCCCGTCCCCTGTTCATGCTGTCTCTCTCTCTCTCTCTCTCTCTCTCTCTCAGAAATAAAACATAAAAAAAAAAAGGTATTCCAGTGCAATATTACCCCCAATGCATTCACACTCTTATTCATGATTGTACTGACTAATGTCAACTAGAAACTGTTTAATTTTATACTCCTATTTGGGAAGAAAATGCCAATTAAAAGGAGAGTCAAAATGAATTGAAAGTACCCTCTGTTCCATTTTATTACACATTTATTGTTAATACAGATTTAGAGGAAATGTCTGCCACTCCTCCTAGATAAAACATGTATGCCCCAGTTTGAGAATCCCAGATTTAAGAATATCTTGTACCTTTTGCCACCTACTTTCACACCATAAAATTATCTGTCAGTGGGAACTCAGGGTGCATGGGGAATATATCGCCTTCCTTCCCAAAATTCTTTTTTGTACTGAGGAAAGAGCAGGAATGCCAGCTCACCCCTTGCTCAAGGGTGTGGTTGAGGAAAGGTTCCTCAGCACCTGAGATGGCAGGAAAGAGGCCAGTTCTCTTCTTGTTAAGCAGCAGAGGTAAGGATTCTAAATTCCATCTTGGAAACTCATTTCTCCATAAAAATCCATTTTACAAAGAGTTTTGTAAACGGTGGACTTTCTGCAAAAGCCTATTTAAATTTATAATGTAGCTAAAACTGTGTATTTGCTATGAAAAACATAATGATAGAAAAACAATACTTATATAGTTTCATGAATTAATGAGTTTGGGGAAAATATATCAATTACTGGATGGAATTTAAAAAATTTTAAGCATAAATCACTTTATGGATTGTGTGCAACTTTTCTAATTCTCGTAAAACTAATAATATTTGAATCTGTTCAAAATAAAACTCTCTATCATTTACTTTTCAGATGAAACACAAATCAGAAATATTTTTAAATTTGGAAAAGTTTCCCAAAATTATGTGATTAATTGGTTGTGTGAGTTATTTTTATATTATATACTGGGCCAAAAAGAAAAAGGGATAAGTCTTTCTGAAATGTATTCCTAAACTCCCTGAATCCACGTCTAAATCTCTGTGTTAGAGGAATGTCCCACAGTGCTTTTAGAGGCAGTCTTTTAACACTCTTCACATAATGAGCAATTATTTTTCTGTGTTGATAATTTTTCCATATGATAAGTATGTTAGAATTGGGTAGTTATCTGCAAAAAGATGAATGTTGAAGCCATGAGACAGAAATCAGAGATCATAGAAGCGATAGAGCAGTACCAAGGCAGAACCAAAGGCAGCATCTACATTTAAGTGGTGGAGGGAGAAGGAGCAACAGAAAAGATAATGGACTTGGCTAAGGGCAGGAGACCCAGCAACGATGCCCAGGATGCTGAAGACGAGGAGTTTAAGAAGAAAAGGATGGTCCAGCAGCATGTCAGAGAGGACAGAGACAGGTGGAAAAGTTCAGGCAGTTGGTACACACCTGGACATATCTGTCGAGGTGTCCTAGATTATGTCTTGAAATCGTTTTTATGAATTAGAAGTCTCATTTGTTTCTTTGGTCTCTTCCACGTAAACGTGAGTATCAAGAAGAAGCTATCTATTTCTATTTTGATAGTATATCCACTTTATTCATTCACTAAAAGTATTTACTATAGAGCATTAACCTAAACAAGTATTTACCGAAGTGTAACAGAAAATATGATTTAAATATTAAACAGACACATCATGACACTAGCGAAGACCTGCTTTTCATACTTGTTAACACATTTATATACTTACACACTCACAAGTATCTACATGTGCTCCACACATTATCTAATGTGTAAGTCCAGAGTCAGACCCTGGTTCTAATCCCACCTCTGATTTCAGTCCATTTCTGCATGAATTTTCGATTTAAGTCTAAGTCTACATTGTATAATATGGTGGCCACTAACTACTTGTGTTGTTCAAATTTAATTAAAATTGAATAACATTTAAATTCAGTTCTTGTGTCTTTTTTTTTTCTTAAATGTTTATTTACTTTTGAGAGAGAGAGAAAATGACCGAGAGACAGAGACGTGAGCAGGGGAGGGGCAGAGAGAGGGAGACACAGAGTCTGAAGCAGGCTCTGAGCTTTCAGCACAGAACCGACATGGGGCTCAAAACGATGGACTGCAAGATCATGACCTGAGCTGAAGCTGGACGCTTAACCAATTAAGCCACGCAGGCACCCCTCAGTTCTTCTGTCTTATTAGCTACATTTCAACAGTTTGATAACTGCATACACAGTGGCTACCATATTGGACATCACAACAATGCTATTGGACAGCAGTCATCTAAGTCCTTTACCTGAAATTATTCATGAACCACAAATATAATATTTGTTTATTGTGAGGGTAAGGAAATTTTAAATAGAACAAGCTAATTGAAACCATATTACATGCCCTTAGCATTTGACCAACTTATAACTGACACTGAAAATAAACTAGAAAAGTATACATGAACAAATGAAACTGTGCTGATGGCAGAAAAAAAAAATGTGTCTATATTAGATAGATGAAAAAATGAAAAATTTAAAGAATATTGTCAATACTGACAAAAATGTATATATTCTATATTAAAATGTTTAGTTTTTTCAGCACCAAACAATACATTGCAATAAACATAATACAAATTTAAGTTGTAAAAATATTATTAGCAACAACATAGAATTAATAACTTATTTAGTTTTCACTAATGATTTTTGTTACTACAATCCAAATCCTATATTTTACCCACAGCATTGATATAAATTTCAAGTAGCAATCAGTACACTCCAGAAAAACTCTAAAATGCAAAGAGAATGTAGTAGCGGATAAAGTATTAACCCTGCCATCTTAGATTCTTATTAAGAGATCTTTAATAAAGGATCAGGGTTTCAGTTTTATGGTCCATCTAAAAATAACAATCCTGATTGCTAAATCAGGACCTTGGGCACGCAACATATTAAATCTAGTTCTTTCAATTCTCAGGGTTTTTCTCAGGGAGTTTTCATGGTAGAGTGTGACTTCTGAAGGAAAGAAAATGAATAAACTGGCAAAAGAAGATTGGTTTGGCATACAATAGCCGTTCATTAATTTAACTCAGCTGATTTTTGAAAAGATGTACATTCAGCATCCGGCTGCCCCTAGAAAAGGGAACAATGTTTTACAGATCATAACCCATAAGTTACAGTTGGCTTTAGATGGCAGTGGTTGGATTAGCTGGCTTTGGATGGTAGATCTCAGAAGTCCCCCCTGGCTTCTCTTGGGAGTGAAGAAGCAATGCGATACCATTACATTGCCATTAAGTTGTGGTTAAACCATAACTATGGCATAATTTAGGATGGCATTTTCTAGATAAGGGTGTGGAGAGAGTGGGGAACACCGAAGCTAAACATTAGGCATTAGTAACTGGTCCTGACATCCATTGTTTCCATTGGAGGGACTACTCTGAATGTTCCACTTTTGAGCAAGCCTTTTCTCTCTTTTGCCTGACTCTGAGTACCTGGTAATTTTAGTGACATAAATGGAATAGCTTAATTCTAAGGGACTCTTGGGGGAAAAACCACTGGATCATTAAGATGGTTATTACAGAAAATGTTTTAAATACAGAAAAGTACAAAGAAAGAAAAATCTTCTGTAATCATACCACCAAGAGGTAATCGTTGCTCATATTTGGATGTATAGCCAATTTCTTCCTATGTATATATATACAGAAAAATTATATATATATATTTATATATATAATTTACATAATTGTC
>NW_027530368.1:6285651-6307643 GCF_008692635.1 Crocuta crocuta | reverse complement strand
TAATATTTCCCACATCTATAAATATTCTTCAAGAATATGATTTTTAATTTTTATGTATTCAATAATGATAATGTATTCATTTCATAACCATACTTTATTTAACAAATCTCCTAGGACTTAATTTTGAATTTGGTTGTTTTCAGATTTTCCTTTATAGACAATAGCATATTAAACATCTTTGTTCAAATCTCTGATTTTTTAAGGATACATTTATCGTAGTGAAATTACAGAACCAAGGAGTACAAAAATGTTAAAGATTTTTTAAAATATTGTCAGATTACTCTCAAGAAAGTTTGTATCATTGTAGACTTCCATTAGCGCTGCACATTTCCCAACAGCTATACAAACTATATATTGACACTTCTTTTAAATGTAGGAATGGCACCTCATTGTATTTTGCATTTCTTGGTTTACTGGTAATATTGAACATTTTTCTTAAGTTTAGCCCCTTAAACTCAAATTCTAAGAATATATTCCTGTGTCTTACCTGTTCATTGCCCATTTGGGGGGGCAGAGGATTTGTCATTTTTAGTGATTTTTAACAACTTTTTGTATATGAAGGATATGATCCCCATATCATGTGTTATAATAATTTTCCCCAAGCTTGTAGTTTAACTTTTGATTCCACTTGTGGTATTTTCAAAGTTTATTTTCCTGTTCTGTATATGGAAGAAAATATAACATACAGATGACAACAAAAGACTTCATATACTTAATATATAAAATCCTTCTAGGTAATTAAGAACTATTTTTTCATATTGTTAATCTGTTTCTTCCATGCAGAACATTGTGTGTGTGTGTGTGTGTGTGTGTGTGTGTGTGTGTGTGTAATTGAGCCTGACTTGACAGTGGCTACTTACTCTCCCTTTTTTGAAGAGCTAATCCAATTCACTTAAAACTTAATTTGACCTTGGGGCACCTGGGTAGCTCAGTTGGTTAAGCGTCCGACTTCGGCTCAGGTCATGATCTCACAGTTTGTGGGTTCGAGCCCCGCATCAGGCTCTGTGCTGACGGCTAGCTCAGAGCCTGGAGCCTGCTTCGGATTCTGTATCTCCCTCTCTCTCTGATCCTCCCCTACTCACACTGTCTCTCTCTCTCTCTCAGAAATAAATAAAACATTTTTTAAAAAGAACTTAATTTGACCTTAAAAATAAGCAAAACAGATCTGTCAATCATATTCTTCAATGAAGAGGCAAGCAACGCATGCAAATCCTGCATCAAGACCATATAATGAACTGCATATGCAACTAAAAAATCTTCGGGGATTGGAAAACAGCTGAAGATACTACATTCTGAAAATGTCTTATGATGTACTCTGTATTATTTTGTTATAATTTTGTACTGATTTCACACATAGCCCATATAATATATATAGTTATAAAATGTTCTGTGTGATACATGGGGCACCTGAGTGGCTCCAATGATTAAGGTCTGACTTCAGCTCAGGTCATGGTCTTACCATTCATGTGTTTGAACCCTGCATCAGCCTCTACGGGATTCTCTGTATCTCTCTCTCTCTCTCTCTCTCTCTCTGCCCCTCCCCGACTTGTGCATATGTACTCTTTCTCTTTCCCAAGATAAATACAAACATTTAAAACAGTTTGCTTCAACAAAAGTAACATCATAATTATTTTGGATAGTTAATCCTCATTCTGTTTTTCTGCTGGAATGAGTTCTTCCTTGTGTGTGAATGCTTCTAAATTAGGAACATCTTTTAAAAAATTGACTGGTTAGGAGTGCCTGGGTGGCTCAGTCCATTGAGTGTCCAATTCTTGATTTTAGCTCAGGTCATGATCCCAGGGTTGAGGGATCAAGCCCCACATAGGGCTCCACACTGGAGCCTGCTTAAGATTCTCTCTTTCCCCCTCTGCCCCTCTCCCCAGTTTGCACTTTCTCTCAAATAAATAAATATTGGTTATATAAATTTTCCTTGTAATGATTAAATTATCACAGAAAGTTTGTTTTTTCAGGGCAAACTTGTGGGAGTCAAATTTAAAATACTCACAACCATATTCTCTATAATGCTGTTTTCCAGGAAATGTAAGAGTAACCAAAAAGGCATATTTTAAAGAAAAATATCTGTGGAAGTAAATATATACAATACAATGTTGTAAACTGTGAATATTCAGTAAATGAGCCATGCCTACATATTCAAGACTGTATCACTAAAATTAAGCAGTATGCCTTTTAAAATAATTTGGTCTTCTGAAAAGAGTTTATAAACATGTAGAAGATATGCAAAATTTATTATACTGTAAATAGAACCTGTTAGTTCTACATAATTAGCAAATTGTGCTAGTGCTAAAATTTTCAAGGCCACAGCTGGAAATTGCAATGTAGATATATTTTATACATTTTGTTAGAATGAGGAATGTGACTGTATTTCTAAGAAAATATTTTGCTTAAAAATTGTGTATTTTAGACTAAGGATGAAATGTTTGGTAAATGAGTTTTCCTCACCAAATTCTCCATGTTCTACCATTTAAAATTGGTTTTTGGAGGCCCAAAACAAAGAGATTCTGGTGCTCAAAGGGTGTGTGTTTAAGAATAAGAGCGCCTGGGTGGCTCAGTCAGTTGGGCGGCCCACCTCAGCCCAGGTTATGATCTCACGGCTTGTGAGTTCGAGCCCCGCATTGGGCTCCGTGCTGACAGCTCAGGGCCTGGATCCTGCTTCAGATTCTGTGTGTGTCTCTCTCTCTGCCCCTCCCCCCACCTGCTCACACTCTCTGTCTCAAAAATAAATAAACATTAAGTTGTTTTTAAAAAAAGAATAAAATCTTACGGGGTTGAGATCAGGAGAGGTGTCTCAGAAGATTCAAATCAACTAGTGGTTGAGATCTGCATGTTCTTGTGACAGTAAACAAGCTGTCGACAGGCAGAGGCTGCAGGATGTTTAGATAGTGGTGGGCAGAAGAATGAGGGACTGTAAACACTGAGTTTAAGAACTCTGAACCCCAGTAGAACCCTCCAGTACCAGCATTGGTGGAGAAGCATTGAGGGATCTGAGTTTGCCTGGTTAGCAGGTCATAAAGAATCATAGGTATGGCTGGAAGAACATGGGAATGAGTATGAATAGTTTATAAAGACATAATTTTAAGTACTTTGAAACCTGTACTACATTTTTAATTCTTCACAGTTGACTGAAAATCATTATGTGGGAAAGAAATGTATGACTTTCGGATCTGAATGTCTTGAAAGCTCAAGCTTCTCACCTATGTTAAACTGCTATCTGTGTACACACGCACAAACACATATGCGTTGTCCCTTATATATTTAATTTTCTCTTTAAAATAAAAATAGGATGTTGACATTGTTGTGTAACTGTTTCCCTTACCAACTGTGGTATTCATGTAACACTTTAGGCTTTGGAGGGCTCTAATAACAATGGTTCCTGGTATATAACCCTTAGCCTGGGAACTAACATTTAAATAAAAACCAATTCCTTCCTTAAAGAACAGTCCCAGAGGGCCATACTAAATCTACCAATGACACATGCCGTTCATCTGTCAGACAGCAAGTCCAGAAGTAGTAATGAGAGAAAAGGCAATGGCCCAATTTTTCTGACTTTGTAAAAACAGTCAAATCATGGAGACATTGGGGGTCATCCATGACAACAGACTCACCAGCTTTTTCTCACCTGGAATGTTTTGGGCTAGTGTGTAGATATAACAGAAATATAATCTCCACTGTTTCCTCAAATAGTGTTTCTACTCATTAGATAACAATAAGTAACAGTAAACTTTTAAAAAACTATAACTTTGTTTATACAGTAAATAAATGTGTTTCCAAGATACACAGGAAGCAGATATGTGGAGTGAGAAGGTTAATTTTTAAACTACCTTTTTAAAATACCAATTATGCGCACACCTGGTCGGCTCAGTCGGTTGAGCCTTCGACTTCTGCTCAGGTCAAGATCAAGAGGTTGGTGAGTTCAAGCTCTGCATTGGGCTCTCTGCTGTCAGTGTGGAGCCCACTTTGGATCCTCTCTCTCCCTGTCTCTCTCTGCCCCTCCCCCACTCATTCTCTCTGTCTCTCTGTCTCTCTCTCCCTCTCAAAAATAAATGATTAAAAAATAAAATAAAATAAAATACCAATTATGTTCTATTATGGAGAAACATGTAGTCTTCCATTATACTGCTTTATTATTCTATTTCATAGTTGAGTTTGTAATTATATAAAGTAAGTCAGATAGTTGTTTTTACTAACCAGGAGACTGGCAAATCACATCCAGGTCTTTATGTTTTGTCCAATGTTTTGCTCTGTGTTTTCTCAGTCTTTTCATGGGAGCAAACTAGTCTTTCCCTTTAATTCCTCTACCACGTCAACAGAGCAATCACAACAAATTTTGGGGGTCCTGTCCATGAATAGGGTATAAATATTGTTAAAATGAACTTGAATTAAAAATGACTTTTAAAAAAAGAATACAAATAGAAAATGTGCCCCTCCAGATCATAATCTCTGGGGCACCTGGGTAGTTCGGGGAGTTAGGTGTCTGACTATTGGTTTCAGCTCGGGTCATGATATCATGGTTCATGAGTTCAAGCCCTAAATGGGCTCTATGTTGACAGCGTGGAGCCTGCTTAAGATTCTCCCTCTTTCTCCACCGCTTACTTGCTCATATTCTCTCTGTCTCTCTCAAAATAAATAACTAAAAACTTTTAAAAAAATTACGTAATTGAAAAAAAAATCACAATCCCTGTCTGAGATGTATTTTCTCATCTCTAGCATAAGGGATTTAGAACAGATGAAGGCTAAGCACCATCCCTTTCAGCTCTACAGATCTATGCTTCTATTGTTTCTAACAGACCTAATGAAACTTGCCAGAGCAAAACCAGGCAAGCGCCAACGACAGTCTCTGGGAAGAACAGAGGCTCCTCTTAATTTCTTGCACTCAGCAACTACTTCACTTCAGAATCTCATTCTAGCCTGCTGGCTAGAGAACTGGGGCCTACCACTTTTAACCTAGATCACGGACATTAAGGTCAGAGAGAATAGGGCTATTTTATTCAAAATATACATGCGAAATAAATTTCAAAACTAAAGCTAGGGACTACACTAACGTAAAAAAGTTCCCAGGACAACATGTTTTTTTAAAGGGGAGGGGCAAACATGGTTTAAAGAGACCATCAAATATTTCTTAATCACAAATCATTTAACACTCCTGGGACTAAGACCAAATCGCCAGACACTATGCAAAGATCCTTTTTACAATTCCAAAAGATCCTTATTTCTGCCATGTTGCAGCTAATAAAATACTTTCAGGGGCGTTTTATAAAAGAAGGAAGTCAACAAGTAGATTAGATTTTGATGTTCCAAGAGATTCTTTGGCATAGAAATAATTTACACTGCCCAGACTCATAGAAGATAAGTGAAAAATAAAAAAATGGTTTAAAAAATACTTAGGAAAAAAGGGCTTCTAAAATAGCAATTACAAAAGAAGAATTAGTTAAAATTTCATAATCATTGGAAGTATATAAAGGCTCTATTATCTGTCCTGGCTTAAGATCACATTTCTATTTTTTTTTAGAGTCCCAAAAACTAATTTATTCATCTTTATTTTACCTGCATTAAATCATTATGTAATGAAAATATGTCCTGAAGAAACAACATAAAGCATTAGCAACACAAGGTGCCAGTAAGTGCATGATACAACATGCCATAGTATAAATTGTATTTAATCTAAACTGTGGAAAATAAGTGAAATCCACCACATAACATCCCATCTGGAATCTAACTTCTCTGTGGTGGAGTTAGGTGTGTTTCAATTCCAGGTAATTGATTAGATCTAATCACCAAAATAGAAAGCTTCTAATTTGCCAGCAGTCAATATTTTAACTGGGACACACCAATGAAAGGTAGCACTGGAATTATTTTAAATGTTTTTGTTTGTTTGTTTTTTATTTATTTCCGAGTGAGAGAAAGAGACAGCATGAGCAGGGGAGGGTCAGAGAGAGAGGGAGTCACAGACTGAAACAGGCTCCAGGCTCCGAGCTGGCAATCAGCACAGAGCCCGACGCGGGGCTCGAGCCCATGAACCGCGAGATCATGACCTAAGTGAAAGTCGACGCTTAACCGACTAAGCCACCCAGGCGCCCCTGTAGCAGTGGACTTAAAGCATAGACTCAAACGTTAATTCACCCACATCCTGCCTACTAGCCCTTTCTCCTCTGAACTCCCCCCACCCCCAACCATGGATCTTTTGCATACAGAGCTCTCTTTGAAGCTTTGAGTTTCATGTGTGGGAAATCAGGAGAATCAAAGCTGCTTTACACAGAAGCATATGTTTAAGATTCCAGGGGATACTGAAAAATACTACATATTAGTAGTCTCCCTGCGGGGAGCTCATCTGAGTATGAGACCCTCACATTTTGCTTTTCTTATGCCTAGGGTGTTTAAATTGCTGGCCTCAATCCTATAGCACCAGGGTTTGTTTTCACATTTAGTTCCCTTGAATTTTTTTTTTAGCCTACTTTGACAAAAAAAGAGGGAGCAAAATAGGAAAAGAAGGCAGGGGCGGGGAAAGAATAAATCATTATGCAGCTCTCAACCTCCACAGGGAAACAGCAGTACAAACCCACAGATCCAGAATTGTCAAGCAATGGGGCTGTTTGTTTACAAGTCACAGAATCAGTTATGTAACTAGAAGTTAAGGAAACCAAGTGAAAATTTGAAGGGGAGCAAAGACTGATACTTTTTGAATTAGTCAAGAGACTTGTCTCTGAATTAGATTTCTACAGACTTTCTACTTATTTTTAGTTGCTTTATGAATTTAGTTTTTGAATTTTATTGTACCAGAAGTACAGTGTTTCTATTTAGATAATGACCATTCATTTTTATCATTAATTGTAGATATCTGGAAACACTGCTGATCTAAAATTCCTCTGTCTGATTTAGTAGGAAAATGTATTATATGACAATAGATCACTTCTAATTTCTCTCTACTCCTCACACTATAACTTTTTTTATTGGTTAGTTGTTTTATTTATTTATTTATTTATTTCTTAAGTTCCGGGGCCATACAATGTTTATAAAATGAAGATCTTTAAAAATATTTCCATGTAAATAAAATTTGGGGGGAATCAGAAACATTGTAGAAATTTCAACTCTAAAGAAAAATATTTAGAAAATCAAATTATTTAAATAGGTGATTATATTGGACTCTAATAAATTTCATAAATAAATTACTCTCAACAAAGCTCTTAAGAAAGTTTTTATGATCTTTTTAATACCTGCACTTATATTTAATATTTTCTAAAAATACATTTTTTCCTGAACACTTACAGCCAGATTTCAATGCCAAAAAAGAATATAATTACCCAACTTCTGACAGCAGATTAAACTCAAACTACTAAGGTTTCAGTCAATATATTCACGGGACGTTGTTTTCTTTCTCAATTGCCTAACTTGTTCTTCATATTGGGTCAGTTTAGTGTTATATGTTACTCCCTTAGGAAAATCCTAGGGGAATTGTAGGAGAAGAATTATGTTTTTCACCAGGCAGACAAAAGCTGAATTCAGTCCCTTGGGGGAACCTTTCTAAGGGTGTTTTCTGCTAATGGCGCCAGAGCCCTATGACCAGGAAGGAGCTGCACAGCTGAGATCATGGTACCCAGGGGGCCACTCAGCTCTTGCACCTGTCATAATAGACACAGAGAATAGGGACTAAGTCCAAGTCAGTCTTTCAATATGTATGTATTTTGTGTGTGTGTTTAATTTGAATCTTGGCATACTTTTAACTTACGTAGAAGGATAGTGGCCCATATCCTTCTACCTAAGTTAAAAGTAGTGCTGAACTGATTCACTGTCTAGAGATAAGAAGAGTGCAGTCAAGTACAATAGAAGACCTATTCTATTTGGATGTTTCCATAAATAGGTGTTCTTAGCCCAGGAGCATCACAGAGCCGCCATAGTTGGGTATTTGATATTTGCCAGTTTAGAACAATGATGTGAGTTTGGAAAGATCTCTTCATCTGTTTACATGTTAGTGAATGTTAAACAGAGAAATAGGTGTCAAAATGAAAGGACAAAGATGGATATCAACTTAAGACTGACTCCTCTTAATTGCTATGCAAATGTTTGGGTATTTCTGGCCCTGAAGGCCGTATCATTCCAATAATAAGTAACAAAGATGATCTATGCAATTTATGTGGAGGTAAATTATATGAACAAAATTTTATGCATATTCATACTTGTATAGGTTATTAATCACTGTTTAAAGATAGTGATAATGTGCAGAGGTGGCTGCATGCTTTAAAATTATCTTTATCAGGGCGCCTGGGTGGATCAGTCGGTTAAGCATCCAACTTCGGCTCAGGTCATGATCTCACAGTTCGTGGGTTCGAGCCCCATGTCGGGCTCTGTGCTGACAGCTAGCTCAGAGCCTGAAGCTTGTTTCAGATTCTGTATCTCCCTCTCTCTCTGACCTTCCCCTGCTCATGCTGTCTCTCTCTCAGAAATAAATAAAAAACATTTAAAAAATTAAAAAAATAAAAGTATCTTTCTCTTGTCTTGCCTGCTGTCCAAAGGCATAAGAAAATATGTAATTATCATTTAAGATGATAATCACAGCGCTCCTGGGTGGCTCAGGTGGTTAAGTGTCTGACTTTGTCTCAGGTCATGATCTCATGGTTTGTGGGATTGAGCCCTTCATCGAGCTCCCTACTCTCTCTCTCTCTCTCTCTCTCCTTCCCCCACTCATGCTTTCCCTCCCTCTCTCAAAAATAAATAAACATTAAAAAAATTGTTTAAATAAAATGATAATCACAATTGTAATCATACTTTACAAAAATATCTTAATTTAAATAATGGACTTAACCTTTCAGAGCACTCTTAAGTATATGAGGTAATTTATACATTATTGGAGCTCATTATTACTTGTATAGATTTCTGAGATGTGAAATGGCATCATGTCTTCTAAGGTAAAGAGGGAATGAATTTTAGGCATTTATTTAGACAGTACATTTCATTTCTGTATGTATATTAATACTTTAATACAAAGTTTAAAAGGCTCTGAAAATAAAACATGCATTTTAATTTGGTATAAGTAATTATGGGAACTGAGTGAACTAAGTCAATTTTCTTGTTTTTTAATTTTTTAATGCTTATTTGTTTATTTTAATTTTTTTAATTTTTAAAAAGTTTATTTATTTTTGAGAGACAGAGAGACAGAGTATGAGCGGGGAACGGGCAGAGAGAGAAGCAGACACAGAATCCGAAGCAGGCTCCAGGCTCTGGGCTGTCAGCACAGAGCCCAACGATGTGGGGCTCAAACTCACGAACTGTGAGGTCATGACCTGAGCTGAAGTTAGATCTGGGCCACCCAGGCGCTCTCTAACTCAATTTTCAAGAAACGATATATGTAGCTATTGTTACTTCAATAAAAATTTATAAAAGTGTCTTTTTAAAGTGATTATAAAGTACCTATCCTTCAAAAATAACTGGTGATTTGGGCTTTGTTGGGATGGGACTGAGTTCCATTAGAATGTCTCAGTTTAATTTTTAGTTTCAGAGAAAGGATGGGAACAAAGAGAAGAAGAAATGCCTGTCTGAACAGGGCAGGGGAGCTTTTGGTATAATTTCTTGGAGATGGTTATTTGAGGTAGTAGAAAGAGGATAGGCTGTACAGTCCAATGATGTGGGTTTAAATCCCTGCTCTGTTACTGAAGCTCACCAAGCCTTCATTTTCTTATGTATAAAATGAGAGTGTTGCTTTGCAGAAAAGGTGCTCAATACTATTACTGCACGTAGAGGACATCAATCAAATGACTTCTTGGGTTTCTTTTAAGTGCTAGAATTAAATAATTGTAAAATAGATTAACCGATTCCTCTTGAATAGCAAGTAGTTGCAAACACACCCAAAGATGGCAGGATAAGCTATTAAAATGGCTTTTGTAAAATTTTTGTAAAACTTTCTTCCTTGGGCTTTTATCAACTCTAACTGAAAGCTACTCTATTCATAGCCTAAAGCAAAGCAATTTTCACCTCAGGTAAATAATTGTTCTTAGGAAAGCCAAAATGTTCCTATGCTTAATCCTACTGTTTGACGTATAAAGATTTGTTAGAATTTTTTTTGCCTGAATTAAAAAACCAAGGACTGCTTTAAAAGTTTAAGAAATGATCAAGTGCCATATAAATTCTAAGTTATGAATTACTTGAAGACTTTAATGTAGCACATTATAAACACTAATTAATTATTACCAACACCTCTGCAGTCAAAGCATTATTATTCTCCTCTCCATTTACCAGGCAGGAAGATGCAGTGTCCATGACATAAAGAATTCACCCTGGGGATGTGTGGAAGAAGTTACCAAGCAGGCAAAGGGAACCAAAGAGGTTGGAATTGGAGCTCATTGTGTTTACAGCTTAAGGAGGTACTCATACCAGTGTGCCTGCCTGGCTCAGTTGGTGGAGCATGCAACTGTTGATCTCGGGGTTGTGAGTTCGAGCCCTGTGTTGGGTATACAGATAACTTAAAAAAAGTCTTAAAAAAATAAAAGAAGAGACTCACTACTCGCGCATAAGATGTTTCTAACTTCAGGAGCGCCTGGGAAGCTCAGTCGGTTGGGTGTCCAAATTCGGCCCCGTGGGTTCCAGCCCCATGTCGGGCTCTGTGCTGACAGCTTGGACCCCAGAGCCTGCTTCGGATTCTGTGTTTCATTCTCTCTCTGGCCCTCCCCTACTTGTGCTCTATCTCTCTCTGTCTCTCAAAAATAAATGAATGTAATAAAAAAAATTTTTTTAAAGTTGCATTCCCTTAAAAAATATTTTTACTTCTCTTTAGATTGATATATTTGGTGGGGGGAGTGTTTTGTGTCCTATGGAGACCCTCAAAAATATTAGCTCTTTATGGAGCGCCTGGGTGGCTCAGTTGGTTAAGTGCCTGACTTCGGCTCAGGTCACGATCTCATGGTTCGTGGGTTTGAGCCCCGTGTCGGGCTCTGTGCTGACAGCTAGCTCAGAGCCTGGAGCCTGCTTCAGATTCTGTATCTCCCTCTCTCTCTGACCCTCCCCTGCTCAGCTGTCTCTTTCTCAGGAAAAAAAAAAAAAAAAAGAAATGTTAGCTCTTTGTTTCCAGGAACTTTGATCACAAATTGTTGATAATGCTTACTAATATCTCAATCTTTTAGAGCTAAACTTAAGTAGTAAGCTTCAAATTGTTCCTATAAGTGGATTAAAAATGGAACTTAATAACAGTGAAGACCAAAAGTAAAAATAAAAATAAAAGATCTTCCTCTTTAGCAGGTAAGTTATTTACTTGTTTATCATGGTTTTACTTTTACATTTTTGTCTCAACAATTGTAACTTGTAAAAGAATCCAGAGATTATTTTGTGATCTCTTTCTCTGTCTCTGTTGTTAATGTATAGAAATCTCTCAATAAAACCTTATTGGCTGAAACACAATAACGCTTCCAATTAGAGATTGTCCAGTGACTAGTATAGAATGTTGTCTAATGGGTAACACAATGTATAAACAAGTTTAGTCACTCAAGCATTCAGTTAATATAGCACATTTACTCCTTTGACCAAGTAATTTGTGATTAGAAGAATCCCAGGAAGGAGCCAGAATTAGCTGTGATGACTTCAACTCAGTTAGCTTTGGTAAATAAACATCAAGTGCTATTTCTTCTTCAAAAGCTTAAAATTTGACAACAGGAGTATGATTTATGATTTTTAAAAAACAGAAAGATTGAATGTGTCGAGAGCCAGCATAACATACATTGGTCCAAATCTTATATTCCAAAAAAATCACTTATCCTACCCAGGCATAAATTCTAGAGGCTGCTTGACTATCAGAATTGGGGAGTATGAAAAATGGAATTCACCATCACTGGGTAGGATTTTTCCCCCCATAATAAACCGCAATATTGGTTTATATAGCATGCATATAACTCTTTTCTGTCATATTTTTGGAGCTGTGATGTTTAAAATAACACCTTGAAATTGTTGACTATAACATAGAAAAATAGAATTGAATTTGGTCTTATGAGACTGATCTCAACTTCGAGGTACTGCAGTGTCCTTTTGAAAATGAGCCTTGCAAATGTTTTCCACTAGAATATTTATGGATATAGTAATTTAGTTAGTCATTCCCCAGAGTAGATTATGACATGCCAGTAGCAGTGTCCAGTTGCAACTAAAGAAAGACATTTAAAAAAATATTTTTAAAAATCCTTTTGTTTTGTTTTATTTTGTTTTGTTTTGTTTTGTTAAAGATTGGTACTAAGTTAAAAAGGTCCACACATTTGGGAAACTGTCTTTATGATTTTTTCTGATAGACTGTTTCCTTTCCTGTTTCTGGGTTAAAATAAGTAACTCCTGAGATTTTAATTTTAGTTTCTCCAACAAGACAAAACCAGTTGAACTGCTTTATATTACTTCCTGAGCCAGGAATTGAGGCCAACAGTCATGAGAAAATAACCACAGGTTGACTTCTTGTCTTTTGTAGGTTAATACCAGCAAAGAAGAGAAGGAGCTGTTTACATCCTTAAAAATAATTTCAGACGAAAGAAAGAGTCTCCATCTTACTATTAATCATATTATTTCCCACTCTTTTTCTGGCGAAGAATTTATAAATGTCAGTTAAGCCCTCATTGGCAGAAATCATTGAGTTTAAGTGCATGCTAATGCCACTGCTGCTGTTGATAGCTTGTATATGCAACAATATTAAAGCTGTTAACATATATTTTAACAACCCTGGAAGACTGGTGTTCTTACAACCAGCACATTTTAGAGATCTTTCTAAATCATCAGTTACATGAGATAGAGCTTCCTTTCTAAGGAAGAAAAAATTAGGCAACATTGAGCTCTTTTCCCTCTGGGACCTATTAAGTACTATACAAACAAGGCTGCCTCTTATTTTGGCTTATTTGACGTTGCTACACACCTCTCAGGCAAGTGAAGCCAGTCCGCTAGAACTGTCTGTCTCATCTCAAACAGTTCATTATTCATATTTTAGTTGCTCTTTTTTTTCAATGCCTGTTTTTTAGTCCATGATGTCAGAGTATCTGATACTGATAAAATCAACTGAAGGTAGACTGGGATGCAAGCATTTCAAATAGGACAGTACTGAGTCCTGAGCATTATCTCATTCATTGGCACAAGTTGTGTGACATCTGGGCAGAAAAAGAAAACTGTTCAGAAATGTCTCCTCACCTCCCTCACATGGTCATAATGGCTTGCCAGGCCAACAATTACACAGAGAAGATCCCATTTTCAAAGCCCACATCCTTTAGATGACATATGCAGAAGCCACATGTGTTGGCATTTCATCACTTGGAGTCTTATTCAGGTATCACCATTTGTCCAAACACAGAGCAGGATGAAGCCAAAGAGCAAAACTGTGTTTACTTTGGCCTCATGAAATTCGTGCTTGGGAAAATCTTGGGGGTATGGAGTCTTCTTCATGTTCACACTTAACACTCATTACTGTTAATAAGGGATAACCACATATGTCAAAAAGAAAACATGCCCTGTAGAATTGAACTTGGACCTTGGGGATGGAAACATATCCCTCGCTAACAGCTGATGGGAATTGTACGGTCTTGAATTTGCTCCCTGCTGACCTGACATCATTGAATTTGGAGAGGCAGAGCCAGGTTCATCCAGGGGTAGCAGAGAACAAAACTGTTTTGAGAAAGACAGACAGACAGACAGACAGACAGAAAGAAAGGTGATTATAATTCAGGCTTTTAAATTAAGTCACAGAAGTCTCTACCTAATTATAAAAACAAGCTTTAGCTCAAAGTTCCTAGGAAAGAGAAGGTTGTGGTGGATTTATTTTTGTTTACTACTTTCAAACAACAATGCTTTTTCTTAATCTGTTTTTTCTTAATATAATTAGACCCATCTAAAAAAACTAGTTGAAATATTTCAATTCGGAAACCAATTTTCATTTAATTTTTAAGGATTCATAGTAAAGGGAAACAGATGGCAAAAATTACCTTGGCTCACAGAAAATCACAAACCTTGGGTTATATCCCATCACAAGCCTTCTTGACCCCAAATGTGAACAAGAGGCCAGTCAGTCACTGAAGCATCGAAGTACTGGGAAACCATTGTGGGTAGACCATCATGGGAAGTGCTGAGGGGAGACAAAAAGTAACTGGAAAACATAGCTCTTGCCTTAAAAAATGTATAAGGTAAGATGTTAGTATATATTACCTAGAAGAGTTTACATTTACCTTCTTGCCTTGAACTTTTCTCTCCCCTTTGCAAAAGATAGTGAACTAAGGGGTAAAGGAGGCGGGATGTTGAAGTCCTCAGTAACTTACTAAATGGGGGGGTATATACAGATCTCTGAACAATCAGGACCCGTAACTATCTGCAGAATAGGACAGGGGTTAAGAGGACAAGCTTTGAAAATGGATAAACCTGAGCCTGCCACTTGAACTTTTCCAAGTCTCTGTTTTCATATCTGTAAAATGGGAGCAATAATGCTACCTTACAGCATGGCTGAGGAAATCAAGATAACGTACATGAAGGATTTAGCACACATTTGGCAAATAACAAGAGCTCAAATGAACAACAGTCTTTATTATTAATAATAATGGACAGTGGCTAATATCCATTTGACATCTAATGCCATTGGTATGGAATGTTCCTGACTCTCCCTTCTGGTATTTATCAGTGGCTCAACCTGCTATGCAGAGTGTCAAGTACAACCCTGTAACCTTGGCCACTTTCTTCTTGGGGTTGATCCAAAGGCTGACTCAGCATACTGCCCCTGCTGGAGGGGTCAGGTAGGGGTTGGGAGTAAGAAAGCTGAAGAATCGTGACAGGACTAGTGAGGATTGTGACCAGGAGCACGCATGCCTTAGCCAAGCCAGGGCCATAGCAGATGCCTCTGGGCTTTGCGGCCCCCGGGACTAGGTAGCTTTGTGTGTGCCAGGCTGGTCTCACTGGTATTTTGAAGAGAGCACAAGAATGTTTTCACTGCATTCTGCTAGGCTATGGTGACTCCAGGATTGGAAGTCCCAGGTACTTGTTTTGGCAATGAAATACTGTTTTAGAACAAAGGACGATTTGGACCACTCCGTGATATGAGAGGAGATAAGCCCTGCTTATCCCCCGTAACTGAAATCACACTGACTGCATTATCATGGGACATGGAAAGAGAATAAGCGGTAGCATTTCTGTGTCCTGCCTACATCAGCTAAATCAGTGGAAGATGTGACTCTGCGAAAGAATTAAGTGTAAGTGGGTGGAAAGAAAGGCGTAATTCTTGGAATCAGGAAACCTCAGGTCAAGGGTGACATCTCAGAGGAGAGTTAAATTATTTTTACGCATCTGATTAAAATTTGGCTTGGGAAGATTACTGTAGAGTGGATATCTTGAGCTAAATCTGAATATATGTGAACCAAACTGTGTACAACTTATATTGATGCGGAGAGAACATTTTTAGCTTGAACATACTTTGATACAAATTGAAGAGAAAATCCTTTATTTCATATCCAAAGGGGGAATACAAGGGATGTCTGGGTCCCTTGAACCCTAAGCTCTGAAAATATATGCCATTAATAATGGGTGAAGTAATTGGTTTCACTCTTTACTGCTAAGAAGTTAGCCCACATGCAGATGTCACAGATGAGCCCAGGAAGCTTAAAGGCTGTCCAATCTGTCCTGCCACTAGTACCACCTAGTGGCAGCCAAGAAGATGTGTAAGCATTTTTTAACAAATGGCTTTAAAAAGTCACAAAAGCATGCATACATCTATAAAACTTCTTGTTAAAAACAACTTGAAAATGCACAGGAATTCAGAGCAGATTGTCAACGTTCCCTCTCCCAGGCTTACTCCTCTTCCGTATTAATAGTAACCTGCCTTGGGGCGCCTGGGTGGCTTAGTTGGTTAAGCGTCCGACTTTCGCTTAGGTCATGATCTCGCGGTTCGTGGGTTCGAGCCCCGCATCAGGCTCTGTGCTGACGGCCAGCTCAGAGCCTGGAGCCTGTTTCAGTCTGTGACTCCCTCTCTCTCTGACCCTCCCCTGCTCACGCTGTCTCTCTCTCTCTCCTAGAAATAAATAAAAATATTAAAAAAAAATAGTTATCTGCCTTTTCTATATACTTCTTCAAATCCCAACCTCTGTCTGTCTGTCTCATTCTTTTTGTCTGTCTCCCTGACTCTGTCTTACTCTCTGGGCTTAGTTTTAAAAAATATAAATGGGGGACGCCTGGGTGGCTCAGTCAGGTAAGCATCTGACTTCAGCTCAGGTCATGATCTCACGGTTCATGGGTTCGAGCCCCATGTCAGGCTCTGTGCTGATGGCTCAGAGCCTGGAGCCTGTTTCAGATTCTGTGTCTCCCTCTCTCTCTGACCCTCCCCTGCTCACGCTCTGTCTCTCAGAAATAAAACGTTAAAAAAAAAATTTTTTTTTAAATGTATAAATGGAATCATACTACATATTATGGGGTGATTTTTTTTTCACTTAACAAGTGTACCTAGTCCCTAGCACAGCAGAAACGATCACTAGTGCGCCCAGACACTACAATTTGCTCACAAGCTTAATTGTCAGATGGGCTTTCAAATCACTGAGCTGGAAGAGTTATGTGGCATTAAAAATGCCTTCTGTGGGAGTGGTTCTTGACTCCGACCAGCCATTATTACTTGCCCTACCCCATTCCCTCCCAGGGCTATAGTCCTTCTACTTCTCCATGCTAGTCTAAACCGGCAGTGCCCCCACACAGCCTCCTCTCCCGCGTTCTCATTGTCCGTTAACCCCACCTCAGACCTCTCTGTCCACATGGGCCATCGTCTGGGTCGACCTGCCTCACTCCTCGCCGCTGCAGATGCTTTGGTATTCCTCTCCCTGCCTCCATACTGCCAGCAGGGAGATCACTCTGTAACACACATATCATTCTGTCATTTTACACTTAAAAAATTCCTCCAGCTCTATTTTCTACAGAGCAAAGCCTAAACCATTTGCACGTATGCAAGGCTTCTCCCAGTCTGGCCCCAACCTGTGCCTCTTCCCGCCTCCACTGTTCCCTACGCTCCACCCACACAGACTCCCTTCTTCCAGAGTGGGTCACCTGCCTTCATATGCAAATATCCTGCCGTTCCTTCTCTGAGCCTCAAATGTGCTTTTCTCCTCTCTCCCTTCCTGATTAGATTTTCCTAATTTGTCAAGATGCGTCTCAGATATCACCGATGCAACTGCCTTCGACTCCTGCAGGGTCCTCCTATCCTTTCATGTACTGTATATCCCTTTCAGTACAGCGCTCACCACATTTTATTGTAATTATCTGGCGACGAGCACTTTGAATACTTACTGTAGTGCCCTCGCCATTTCTGGTCCTGCAGAAGAGTTGTTAGCACAAATGTTTGTTGAATGAGTAAATGAACATTAAAGAGAGGAACTATAGAGAACAGACCTTCGAGTTTCTATATTTAACTGTGATAAGGATCTTTTTTTTTTTAATTTTTTAATGTTTTATTTATTTCTGAGAGAGAGAGAGAGAAAGAGAGACAGCGTGAGCAGGGTAAGGCCAGAGAGAGAGGGAGACACAGAATCTGAAACAGGCTCCAGGCTCTGAGCTGTCAGCACAGAGGCCGACACGGGGCTCGAACCCACAAATCGTGAGATCATGACCTGAACCAAAGCCGGAGGCCCAACCGACTGAGCCACTCAGGAGCCCCGATAAGGATCTTCTAAGGTGCTTACTAAAATGCAGATAATTTGGATTTACTCTCAAAGAGCCTACCTAATTTGGCAGGTCTGCAAAAGGTGGAGTTCAGGAATCAACATTTTAAAAAGCAGCCAGATCATTCTGATGGCCTGTGGGAAGAAGTCCTACCCTAAAATGTAAAGCAAATAATCTGGAAGAAAAAAAAAAAAGCAAGGAACATTTGTTCCTCGAGATGGCATACACTGAAGAATGTGCTGATGCCTATAAGCGATCCCTTGAGGTGACTGTTCTCCTCAGGTGGTTGGCACTCCTGAAAATAAATACATAGCAGCTTAAGTTGAGAAAACCAGAGTGAAGTGAATTCTGTGAAGACTCTAAAAATGCATCAACCTTTATGTACCAGAGCTGGACTGTTTCTTTTTCAGAACGGTTGTCAAGTTTTGTTGTTTGTTTTGTTAGAACAGTCACTATTTAGCCAGACCCAAGCTGTTTTCATTAATATACTGCATTTGTGTTAAGCTTCTCTTTGGATGTTCTCCAAGCATTCTAGCAGCTTTAAGCCTGTCTTTTCTCATTCCCTGAGGGAGGAACAAGCACAAGTTCACACCAACTCATTAAGAGGCATTGCTCAAGAACAGCTCCTGGGGCACCAGATGTAGGCAAAGAGGGAGAGAGTGGGATAATTTGAGCCCCTACCCTCTGCTCTCTCTCTTTTCCCCCACCCACCCTGCCAAATGCTCACTGGTGTCTTCACCAGGCGGCCCACCCCTGCCTTCAAGTCTGTTCAGAAATTTCCCACCCCGGATAGATAAGCTGCAAAAAGATTCACAGGACAATGCAGGGCTGCCAAGAAACACACTGACCAAACAGAAGACTTGACACAACTAAATGACAGGATCTTGTACAGACGGTGGTAAACATGGGTTAAGCTCAGAACTTTTAGGCCACAGATGCCCGCTGGTGTAGAGCACCAGTTCTCCCAAAGGTCCAGGGGCTCCTACTTAGTCAGCCGCTGTCCAAGTCCATGGATCTGCCTGAATTTGCTCTGACTCCTAATTTCTGTGATTTTTCTTTTGGCGAACCCCTTCTCAGCTCTACAGACTTGGATTTCCTCAGATCCAATGAGGCTAACACAATTGAATTAACGTAGTTTCCGATTTAGGTACTTCCCTGACTCCATGTTTGCTGGGTTCTGCCTTCTTAATCATGGTCTTCTTAGCATCCCCACCCTTCAGCTTCATGACTCCAGACTGGCCAAAAATATCACTACAAGGTCAAGGTGAGATATGTATATATTCAAAGCAGACCATCAGAGGAAGACATTGAACTCTTTTCAGATGGTTTCTGAAAACTGTTTAGTTCTTGTCAGTTTTCCAGAAGGATCTATGTACCTGAAGGAAAGGGGAGAGAACTATGCTGGCAACTACTCCTTGGGAAGTCTGTTAGGTGGTCTGTCCCTGTAGAATTTGTCCCTCCCTGATGCTTTAGGGAGATGTCTGACCTTGGAAACTTGATTTCTTGACTCATAGGCCATTTTGCATTAGTATCTTCATGTTTTTTCTTTTAAAGTAAACATAAAGTAAAATTAACTCTGTGTGTGTGTGTGTGTGTGTGTGTGTACAGTTCTATTAATCGAATTTTAGCTCCTGTATAGACTCATCTAACCATCAACACTCTCAGAATACAGAACAGTTTCAACACCCCAGGCAAGTCCTGCATACTGTCCCTTTGAAGTGTATCCACACTTTACTTTAAGGCTTAATCTCATAAAAATCACTGGGGAAAGGTTAAGCTCTATAAAAAGTTAAGAAAGTCTGTGTTCAATACTTGAAGGGACTTGTCATTCAGGATTGGATTACATCAACAGGGAGAGGATAAATTCCCATAACCCCCAAGTGCTAATTGGGTTCTTAGGTTGTCTTCCCAGGCAACCTAGCTGAGCCATTCCCTTTAACCCAGGCAAGCAAGAACTACCTAGTTCAAGGAACAATATCCTTATTCCGAATGGAAACCTGATGATTTCAAGTCTGGGGAACCTAGGTGCCTCAGTTGGTTAAGAGACAGTATATAGAGAGTCCACTCTTGATTTCAGCTCACGTCATGATCTCATGATTTGTCAGATAGAGCCCCACACCAGGCTTTGTGCTGACAGCATGGACCTGCTTAGAATTTGCTTGGAATTCTCTCTCTCCTCTCTCTCTGCCCTTTCCTCCGCTTGTGCACACCCTCTCTCTCTCAAACATAAATGAACATTAAAAAATAAATAAAGTTATATCCATCCCATTGATTACTTTGGGTATAACTTATGTGAATACAAAATCATTAGGCTGTAGCCATCAAAATTCTAAAAATAGACTCTCAGTGTGGTCTTTTTGTTAAATTTCAAGGTGTAATCATCTAGATTTGGGGGAATAAGCGCCCTGTGTGCATGCGTGTGTGTGAGCGTGCTCACACACATGTGCATCTATTCCACAGCAAAATACAAGCCTAAAGACTAAACTGAGAAAACCAACATTCTGACTGGGTTTTGAGCTAAAGAAATGGAAAAAGAAGTATTTTAGAATTTCTTTGCTTTTTTTTTCTTAATCAAAGAAAGTGACTGATAAAGGCAAAGGAAAAACCAGCTGTTTCAGCTTTGGAAAATTCACCGTACTCCTATGTTTAATGGGCTTGTTGAATTTTTGGAACATTCAAAAAATATTTTTGTCAAATAATTTGACATTTAAAACCCTGCTTCAGGCAACAAGGAAGGGTGCTACCAACACCAATGGTTACCTCATGGGCTTTGTCCTTTCTAGGAATGACTTTGACAGGGGGAGAGAAACAGTTGCTGGGGCTATCAGAGACCAGGAGTTTGCAGACTTCCAGAGGAGGGTATGTGGGTTAGAGTCATTGGGTTTTCATTTTTCCTCTTTCCACTCACACTAGCTATGTGACCTTGGGCCAGCAGCCTAACTTCTCTGAGCTTAATACCCCCATTTTAATAATGAAAATCATATATAGTTTAGAGGGTAGTTTGGAGGATTTAATGAGATAGTATATATAAAATGTTTGCCTTACAACAAGCACTTAATGAGTGTGCTTTTTGCCTTTCCTTCCCCCATTTAATCCATTCCATTGCCTCCAGACAGAGCCTCACCCAAACTAGCTCAGAGTTTATCTTATATTTTAAGTCCATGAGAGAAAAAAAATGGTTTAATCAGTCTCCAAATTCATTCCATGACTTTAAATTTTCCCTGGCAGGAAATGATATCTTAGAACTAATTTAAAACAATTATTTTTCTTTCTGGAGTAGTTCCACTTTAGCATTCTCAGTAGAAAAGGAGAGTAGCTGGTCAGGGCTCCTTAGCTGTAGATCAGGAAAATCTAAGTTATACTGTCATAATAAACAACACCTAATCTTAGTAGTATTTTATGATAGTTTCTCATTAATCCAAAAAAAAAAAAAAAAGGATGGATTGATTCAGCATAGGAGGATGGATGGATGGATGGATGGATGGATGGATAGTGGGTGGGTGTGTGGGTGGATGTATGTACGGATGGATGAATGGATACGTGATAAAGCAAATATATCCAAATGTTAATTGTGAAACCCAGATGATGGGTATGTGGATGTTTATTGCACAGTTCTTTCCACTTTTCTATAGATTTCAACATTTTCACATTAAAAGGTTGGGGACAAAAGTATATTTCTTACTTGTGCTACAGGTCCAACAAAGTCTGGCTGGGTTTCTACTCCATGCTTTCTCAAGCCAGGATGCAGGATGATGGATCATCTTGAAAGTGGCTGTTTGCCATGGCAAAGGGAAAGAGAGCTCTGTTGGGTATTGCACAGACAGTTGGATATTTCAGGCTGGAAGCACAGAGTCACTTCTGCTCATGACTTATTGGCCTGAGCAATTCTCACATGCCTCTAGCCAGGCCATGAAACTGCAATCCTATCATGTGCTTAGACTGGAGAAGGCTGGAAACATTTGGTGGGCAGCACAAATGATTGCTCTGCCATAAATTAACTCCTTAAAAGAGCTACACATCTTAGTACCATCATCATTAACAATACTAATATGAAAAGTTATATTCACTTAAGTCAACGTTGGTATGAGAATTCAGAAGCTTCTTTCTTTTCATCTGCTTTCTTTCTTTTAGAGGGAGCAGAACTATTCCAAACTTCTCACTGGCTGGCTTTTCAGCCAGCCAATCAGCCAGCTAGCTCTTTCTAGAATCTCATCACCTTTTTATCAAGTCAGCTCATTTTCATGGAGTCAGTAAGAATATGTGGAAGCTGTCCAGAGGACTTAAGAAAAGCAGAAGTTAGATGGAGGCTGATAACAAAAATGGGTAAAAAAAAAAAAAAAAAAAAAAGAAAAAAA
>NW_027530368.1:6252547-6285578 GCF_008692635.1 Crocuta crocuta | reverse complement strand
AAAAAAAAAATGGGAAAAAAAAAAAAAAAAAAAAAAAGTAAAATATTTGGGTAAACAAGGTTTCAAAATTATTCCTGACTCAACATTTTAGAGAAGTTAGGAACAACTTCATCGCGGGGGTGACATTTAAGCTGGCACTTGAAGGCATTGCTGGGTAGAAAATGGAGCAGGGCATTCCAAGCAGAGAGAACAGCCTGTACAGTGGGAAAGAAACGGCTCTAACTTGGTATATCTGAAGGAGAACCAGAAATTCACTGGCTAGAATCTACAGTGCCTGGGTGGGACCAAAAATATTGCCTGATCTTTCACTCGTTAGCAAATGGAGTGGAACACCATACTTGCTCAGGAAAAATTGTAATGTCTTCATGCTCTAATAGTAGTTAGTATGACTTTAAAGAGAAAATGTCATCTTGGGGTGTCTGGGTGGCTCAGTCTGTTCGGTGTCCAGCTCTTGATTTCAGCTCAGGTCATGATCTCACTGTTCGCGAGTTTGAGCCCTGCATCTGGCTCTTTGCTGACAGCTCAAAGTCTGCTTGGGATTGTCTCTCTCTGTTTGTCTCTGTCTCTCCCCCACCTCAAAATAAAAAGTAATTAAAAAAAAGAGAAAAGGTCATCTTTAAGAAATTTGCTGTGTAGAGTGCTATATATTTCTATACTGAGTACTGAGTTTCAAGAAATTGAGTACTTCTATTTATTGGCAGTAATTTTTAAGTCTCATATATTATGAGATACATAAGATATATCATATAATATATATTTAAGATAGCTGCAGCTATTTTCTTTGCAAAAAGCAACCGATCTACTAGGCTGCAAACAAATATAGGCAAAACCACCAAGATAAAAAAACAAACACTGTAGGAGCGTGGGCACATAATGAAGTCATTTTAAATGAAATGTGTCAGGTGGAAGGAGACGGGGAGAAGGGAAAGACGGTGCTTTGCATGTGATATATTATTTAACCTGAACACACTTTGTGATAGGGATATTATTGTCACTGTTTCATAAGTGAGAAAACCAGGGATCAAAGAAAGGAGTTCCTTAGAAAATTAGCTGATTAAACTGGAGCCTTAGGTTTCAGCAGCTGAGACTTATTTTTCCTCTAGAAAATGGAGATATAACAGGCGCTGCCTACCTGAAATGAAATAACAGATAAAACTTGAAACATCATTCTTGACCTTTACCAGATTTTAAGTTCCCTGACTCTGTCCTGATGTTTCCATGTTGTTCAAAACTGGGTCTTCCTAAAACAACCTTTATGAAGCCTGGTTGTGGAGAAACTCTTTTTCCAGCATATCTTAAAATATATTACTTCAAGCTATTTGCTTTCAAATCATTAAAATATTGCCTCTACATCTTTTTATCTTTTTTCTTTTGTATAAAAATAGAGCATAAATTTTGGCCATCACTCCATATCCATGTAAGGAATATCCTAGAAGAAGAAGTTATATTTCCTTAAATACCTTCAGTTTTTTATTTCTTGACATTGTAAAACTGCTTTTGTTTGGAAAGGTATTGTGCCCTTTCTGTCTTTCAAACAAAATGAACCAAATAATGCTATTTGTGTGCCAGGCAATGATACTCTAATAGCGATGTAATGGGAAGATGGTAGCTATACTTGTGATGAACATAACGTAATGTATAAATTTGTCAAATCACCAAGTTGTACATACAAAATGAATGAAACATTGTGTCAACTACACTAAAAAATAATAAATTAAAAAAATAATGTTATGTGTCAGACATAATTCTAAAGATTTTACATAATTCTACTTCTTTAATCCTTACAACCACTCCATAAGGTACACACTTTATCATCTCCATTTTCTAAGAGAGAAAACTGAAGAAAAGAGATATGAAGTGACTTGTCTAAGGTCATACAGTTGTTAAGTGGATGAGCCAGGGTTTGATTTGAGGCTTCTAAGCTATAGAATCTGAACTTATTATTATTTTTTTTTGAGAGAGCGAGCGAGAGCAGGAATGAGGGAGAAGAGCAGAGAGAGAGAATCTTAAGCAGGCTCCATACTCAGCACAGAGCTGAACTTGGGGCTCAATCCCACGACCGTGGGATCATGACCTGAACCCAAATCAAGAGCCGAAGGCTCAACCAACTGGAGACCCCAGAATCTGAGCTCTTTATTTTATTTTATTTATTTTTACAAATAGTTTATTGTCAAATTAGTTTCCACATAACACTCAGTGCTCATCCCCACAAGTGCCCTCCTCCATGCCCAACCCCCCCTCCCCCCCACATCCATCAGTCCTCAGTTTTTGTCAGCATTCAAGAGTCTCTCATGGTTTGCCTGAATCTGAACTCTTAAACACTGAGTCATGATGCTACATTTCTGAAGACAATGGATCATCTTCCTAAATAAATCAGGACAATGACTCTGTATATCAATTTTTATTTGATGTCCACAGAAACTACTGTGGTCTAGCACAGGTTGTATCCCTATAGTACAGGGATGTCCTTATCTGTTACACTTTTCAATGTACTTTACCTGCTTCCTTTGTCCTTTTTCTGTGAAAAAATAATTATTTTCAGTGCATCTACTCCTACAAATTGCCCTCTTTCTTCCAATTGTTCTGCTTCCAATTTCCTAAAAGCCAGAAACCGGACATCCTATATGTTAGAACTGTCTCTGAAGTAGGGGCCACGAGTTCTTGAGAGAAGACCCAAGCCTTCAGCGAATGGACTTTGTGACATCTGTGACAGGGATCTTTATTTTTTGGCATGTTTTCTGTTGTCAGCTGCGATCCAGATAGTTTGGAAGGCTGGATAAGTGACTTCTCGATAAGTGAGGTGTCACAAAATATAAATTCAAGGCATTTCTACTCTTCCACCTGTTCAAAAGTGTTTTAGTCATCATCGTAATTAGAAGGATGGCCTAGTTCCTCAAGCTTCTGGGTAGCCATCTGATGCTTAGAAGTAGAGAGACACGGCTACAACTTGTATAAAAATAGCCCTTCCAGATGGCTGAGGGGCAAAGTTACAACTCAGCAGCTTGATATAGCTGAGCACTCAAATTTTGGAGTAGGAGAAGAGCTATGCGAGAAGTAGCCAGAGAGACCGGGCTGAACTCCAATCATAAGTAGAACAGTATATGCCAGGAGAGATCACTTAACGTGGCAGATTAGCTGTTAAGATTTCCTGTTTACTTCATCTCCATCTCCTCCCCACCTCTCTTGATTCAACCTTCTATCTCAGCCCCAAGGGAAACACACACACACACACACACACACACACACACACACACACACACACACACTTTTTGAGGGGGACAAAACATAAGAGACTCTTAAATACAGAGAACAAACTGAGGGTTGCTGGAGAGGTTTGGGGTGGTAGGGATGGGCTAAATGGGCAAGGGGCATTAGGGAGGACACTTGTTGGGGTGAGCACTGGGAGTTATATGTAGGGATTTTATTCCTGAAATCATTATTGCACTATATGCTAACTAACTTGTATGTAAATTTAAAAAATAAATAAAATTAAATTTAAAAAAGGGAGTGTAAAGCTGAGATATGAATCATAAATCTTTAAGGGCTTTAGACTTTATTTTTTAAATTTTGAGTGAAAGGGAGAGAGAGAGAGCACAAGAGGAGGAGGGGGAGAGAGAGCATCCCAAGTACACTCTGTGCTGCCAGCCCAGAGCTCTGAAATGGGGCCCCAACTCACAAAACCCTGAGATTGTGACCAGAGCTGAAAACAAGAATCAGAGGTTTAACCATGAGCCACCCAGGCGCCCCAAGAGCTTCGGAATTCTATTAGCCTAACTCCTTGTTTTAGACACAGAGACCTACAAAGGTGGTGGCCACTTAGGCTCAACCAGCATGTTTGTGGGACTCATATCCTCCAGCTTCTCTTCAGGGGCTCGCCTTCCACTCTTCTGTGTGGAGGGTGTGTGCAGTTAAACCAGGTCATGTTGCCCCAGCCCTGCTGTGAGTCATTCTAAACCCAAAAATTAAAGCCTCTAGTTAAAAAAAAAAAAAAAAAAAATTGCAGAAGCTGTGATATTGTTTCCCCCCCAAAACCAATGCTAAAGCTTTGACAGAGGAGGCACTAGCTTGAAACCTCGTTTCACAAATGAAAGTATTTACTAATCGAATACTTCAAGACTAAAATATATAGTTTTCACATTTTCCCACCACCTGTAAGTCTGCATTTCTATTGGATATTCTGGAAAAAAAAATACTTAAGCCCCTGTCTACAGTAAATCCATTGCTTATCTCAATGTCTGTTCAAATAATTGAATGCTGGTTTTTAAAATACAGAAGTTAGGAATGGATTAATGCTTATGTTTAGCAGTTGTAACAGACACTACTATTTTTCACAAATGAATTGAGAAACACACTGCTCTCTTTCAACACCACGCATGCTGAGCCCAAACCCAAGGCATTGCTGTGCCCTGCTGGCAGTACAGCCTCATTACAGGTAAGTGACTTAGGCGGGGCAAAGGGTTCAGGGCCAGCCCTGCCAATGCGGTCCTATGATAAACTTCTTACAACACTCCCATGAACCTAGCATACTCCTACAAAGGCTTCACAGGTAGCAAAAAAAGCAAAGCCACAACTAACTTTTCCCAACACAGTAGGATCTGTGCTTTCCAAGTGACCATGACAACACTCTTGCAGAGTAGTATGCTACTTTCCCAGAAAAAGTTTCTTTCCTTCTTAGGGAATTTATCCTCAAACTGCATGGAGTAACAGCTTTGCAGTACCCTGGGAGCAAGCAAGGGCTCCACCCTGGTGTACGTGCTCTATTACAGTAGCGCATCCTCAAGCTCCTCAGCTACACAGCCAGCGGATGAGAGTGGTCATTGCGGAAGGAGGAATGGAGAGAAGACAGGGACAAGCATTTTTTTAAAAATAAGTATTTATTTTTGAGAGATAGAGAGCGAGCAAGTGGGGGAGGGCCAAAGAAAGAGGGAGTCTGAGGAACAGCAGCGGGGTCCACACTGACAGCAGAGAGCTCGACGCTGGGCTTGAACACATGAACTGCGAGATCATGACCTGAGCCAAAGTCAGACGCTTCACCAACTGAGCCACCCAGGTGCCCTGGAACAAGTTTTTCCGATTGCCCACCAAGTGCCAGAGTCTCTGCTAACTTCCTTAGAGCTGGCTGGAGTGTTAACTGTCCAAGCTGATCTATGATTAAGTGTGCTAATTCTACTCTCGGCATATCCTCCTTACCCTGCAATGTAGCTGGAGAGCTGAATGGTGCTAACCTGAAGCAGCAATCCCCTTGCTAGACAGATAGTAACCAAATTGAGAAGGCAAGTCAGGGCATGATTTTCAATACCTTTATTAAGAAATATCAAAAGTTCATTACAGTTGCATACACAGTTTTACAAAGTTCAGGTGAAGGGGAATGTAGGGATGCCATCATATGCATGTTTGGATACTACGGTAGCTTGCCAGAAAGGTGACCCTCCAAGTTCTGTCACCTTAGCAGTGGACCCCAACAATGCCTTTTCCCAGTTCTGTTAGGCCACCACATAATACCTTAAGTTACTTGAGATAGTTTTAATGTGTAATAAACACTTCTTAAATATTTGTCCTTTTCTTTTGTCATTATTGTTCCCTGAAAAAGCTGAGCTGTTTATAGGAAGCACAGCATTTGAGTCCCACTCACTGCTGTTTTTATTACATTTTCACCAAGCCTGCTTAGAGAGCTGGATAACATTACAAGTTACATGTCACCATATTACACTTGGGAGAGAACCCACAACACATTATTTTTATTTAGCATTTTACAAAAAAAGGGAGGGGGAATCACTCAACTTGGAAACAAAACACCACATTCAGTGGAACTGTTAAGAAGGGGGATGTCTGCCAATTCCACTGAGCTCCTCACAAGCGGTCAATGGTGTGACCGGGAGCAAATGGATGCAGGGACACCAACACAGAATTCAGAAAGGAATCTTCTCAGGGATGGTATATCACTCACAATCTTTTATGTCAGGGGCATTGGATCAGAAGGGAATTACACTTTCAAAATAATCGGGGCTAGTAGGTCATCAGCACCCGAAGGGTAACAGCAACGCTGTGGTGTGCCTGGGTGAAGGCTTGTGCTGGGTTATCTAAAAGTAGGTTTCTGAAGAGATTGTCCAGCAACATCAGAAAGAGCCATCTTCAGAGGAAGGACTCCTTGTTCACCCACATGAGGCTGCGTGTCTCATTGGGTTTGCATTCGTACTCAATGACAGAGAAGGGGCTTCCCCATTGGCAGTGATCTCGCTTGTGGTAATTGTAGAACTTGACTTGCCACATGGTCTCGAAGGTCCCAATGTCAGTGAACTGAGGGAAGAGAAACACGCCCCATAAAAACCTCATTCTGCCATGAGCAACAGATAAGAGCTAATGTTAGTGAGAGAGATCCTGCATAATCAATAGTGATCAGTCAGGATTCTTTTGGTCTGCAAAGCTGAGGCCTTTACTGTAAATGAACTACTTTCCTTCATTATGTGAGAGATTACCCTGAAAAGTTGTAAGCCATTTTTCCCCCTCTCTATAGAATCTCATTCCCATTGTCCAAGTGGCATTTGCTATCACAATGTCTTTAATGGGGAGTTTAAAAACAACTCCCCAAATGTATCTGGTTTCCAAATTTAATGATTGGAAACCACTCTTTAAATCTCGAAATTTCAGAGCTTGTTACAAAGGGAGATGAGGAAGAGAAGAGAGGTAATAGTCATTAACGATTATCTTTTGGTTTCTATTTCAAAAGACAGTTGTAGGAAATAACATATGTACTATATCACTAAACAGAAGACACACTGCCCTTCTGTCATTAATTTCAATCTCAGGGAAAAATATTTTCTTGGGAGCATCTGATTGTTAAAGACCCTACTTTAACTTTTTCAAATGCTGTTGAGTTTTATAAGTCAGGAATCCATGCCCATGTCTCAGGCTTTGACTACACACTACCCAAAACCATATTTAAGTACCTACTATGTGCCTTGCACATATAAAAATGTGTATAAGGTGTGACTCTTGCCCTCAAGAAGTTTGCATTCTATGTCCAGAAGGTAGCCCTGCGGATCACTGCAGAGAATTTTCCTGAGCCATCAGCACACAATTCCCATGTGGCAAAGAAGAGGGCACAGAATAGCCTAGAGGCCACTGGGAAGGTGCCCAAGTGGCCTGCAGGGTAGCCTGACCCTGCTACTGCCTCCTGAAGCTATTTAGGGGACCTGGCATTACACGGCATGATGCCTGACGTTATTTTCTCCGTTGACCCTTTCCTGTCAAGGGAGTGGAGAGGGACTGACTTGGCAGAGTTCTCACACTTGTCAGGAGCCAGAAGACGTGGAGGGTGGCAGGGCGGGGAGCAATAGGAGCCTTATGCTTGAGGCTGCTACAAGAGGAGGGCGATCAGGTGCTTCCCAGATGGCTTTCCAAGATGCTCTCAAAATTATATCCTGCACCACTGCCTCATCCTGCTAATTTGATCCCAAAACAAGATTTGGCTTTCCTTTGAGAAATCTGCCTGACTTGAAACAATGGGTGATATACCTGGCATCCTCAACTCTTTCCCCAGGTAAGAAAAGAAAGAATCATTTTCTAGAGGATCATGGCTTAACAGTCTGGAGACCTGTATAAGTATATGGTAGCTTTATTCACTACAGCTCCAGACTGGAATCAACCCAATGTTTCATCACTCACTTGGTGATAAACAAGTTCTGGCATATCTATAAAATGGCATTTTACTCAACAATAAAAAGAAACATAATGATTCAGGCAGCAACAAGGATGGATCTCAAAGATGTGCTGAGCAAAAGAATTCAGATTCCAAAGAGCACATATACTGTATGATTCCATTTATATAAAACTCTCTCTCCCCGCCACACACACCTTTTTTTCTTTTTTTTTCTATCTATCTATCTATCTATCTATCTATCTATCTATCTATCTATCTATCTATCTATCTATCTACAGTGACAGAATACAACCTATGCTGTCAGGAAGCAGGAAGCATCTGTGGTTACTTAGAACCTGGGGTGGGAGGAAGGGATTAATGATTGATGAAAATGTACAAGAGGGATCTTTTTTGGGGGAAATGTTTTACATCTTGACTGGGGTGGTGGTTATGCAAGTATATGTATATGTTTGTCAAACTCATTGATTAGTATGCTTAAAATGAGTACATTTATTACGTGGAAACTACACCTCAAAGTTAGTTAAAAAAAAGAAATGTTGATTTTCAGTGAGCTACAACAGATATCCTAAACACTGCTAGTGGGAATTGAATTATACAGCCTTTAGAAAGGGTTAAAGAGTGAATACACTTGGGTTGAGCAATTCCACTTCTAATGTATCTTAAGAACATCACAGTGATGATGCACCTGGGTGGCTTGGCTGGTTAGGCGATGGACTCGTGCTCTCAGCTCAGGTCATGACCTCACAGTTCCAGGGATCCAGCATCCAGCCTCTAATCGGGCTCCATGTTGACAGAGTGGAGCCTGCTTGGGAGTCTCTCTCTCCTGCTCTCTTACTCCCTTCCCACTCCTCCTACCCTGACTGCATACTCATGCTCATTCTCTCAAAATATATAAATTTAAAAAATCAAAGTGTTACAGTAGTGAAAACCTGAACACTAAATGTCTGTCTTTAAGACAGCTTTATGGCATACCTATGTAGTAGAATACTAAATAGCAAAGCTAAAAGCAAAAATTTATTTTTTTCTAATGTTTGTTTATTTTGTAAGAGGGAGAGAGAGAGCAGAGGAAGGCCAAAGAGAGTAGGAGACAAAGGATCTGAAGTGGGCTCTGTGCTGACAGCGCAGAGCCCGATGAGGAGCTCAAACTCATGAACCATGAGATCATGACCTGAGCTGAAGTTGGCCACTTAACCTACTGAGCCACCCAGGTGCTCCTCTAAATGTAAACATTTAATAAACTTTTTCTATTATTCTTTATTGTTACTGGAACTAAGCAGAGTACCAACAAGAATGTCTGGTATTAATTCAATTAAATTATACATGTTCAGGTTAGAAACACTGATGGAATGAGTTTTATTTCTTCTGTGTACTTATTTATATTTTCAAAATTCAATGATTCCATTTTTATAATCAGAAAATTAAGCTAAACTGTATTTACAACAGATATTATGAAATAGTTAATATCTTGAATGTAAAAGATTATATGATTAATTAGTAAGCTACTAAGAATATTCAGATAAAGCTGGAACACATTCATTAAAAATAAAAAATAGCTAACATCTGAAAAATCTTCTAATGTAATATTAGGTGATCCTGGATGGCTCAGTTGGTTGACTATCCGACTTCTGATTTCGGCTCATGTCATGATCCCAGAGCCGGGGACTTAAGCCCTGTGTCAGGCTCTGCACTGAGTGTGCAGCCTGCTTGAGATTCTCTCTCTCTCCCTCTCTCTCTCTCCCTCCCTACCTCTGCCCCTTACCCTAATCATGTGCATGCTCTCTCTCTACAATAAAATATAAAACATATATGAATTTTTATGGAGATATTACTCACCTATCAACTTGGTAAAAATGTCTAAATACCAGAAGCAATATAAGCATCCAACTTTAGGGTAATATAATAAAAATGGTGGCATATCCATATGATGGATTTATATAACCATTTCATAGGAATTTAGGGTTTTTAGTGATCAGAGAAAATGCTTAGCACAATGTCAACAAGAAAAAGATGGATTAAGACAGTTTATAGTATAAGTTCCAGTATGTAAAATAAGACATAAAGAAAAGAGAGTAGAAAAATATTAACAATAAAGTTTCTAAGTAAAAAATTTGAGGGGCACCTGGGTGGCTTAGTCGGTTAAGCGTCCGACTTTCGCTTAGGTCATGATCTCGCGGTTCGTGGGTTCGAGCCCCGCGTCGGGCTCTGTGCTGACTGCCAGCTCGGAGCCTGGAGCCTGTTTCAGTCTGTGACTCCCTCTCTCTCTGACCCTCCCCTGCTCACGCTGTCTCTCTCTCTCTCTCCTCGAAATAAATTAAAAAAAAAAAAATTTGAGCCTTTTTCTATCTTTTCTACTTGGATTTTCTGCAATACATATGTTACTTTTGTAATCAGAATATTTTGTTTTTATTTTTATTATTTTTAAAAATGCTTTATTTCTGAGAGAGAGAGAGGCAGTGTGAGCAGGGGAGGTTCAGAGAGAGAGTAAGATACAGAATCCGAAGCAGGCTCCAGGCTCTGAGCTAGCTGTCAGCACAGAGCCTGACATGGGACTTGAATCCACAAGCTGTGAGATCATGACCTGAGCCAAAGTTGGATGTTTAACCGACTGTGCCACCCAGGCACCCCTGTTTTTATTTTTAATGTTTGTTTATTTGTGAGAGAGAGAGAGAGGGTGAACAGGCGAGGAGCAGAAAGAGAGAGAGACACAGAATCTGAATCAGGTTTCAGGCTCTGAGCTGTCAGCATGGAGCCCCATGTGGGGCTCGAACCCATGAGCCGTGAGATCATGACCTGAGCTGAAGTCAGGAACTTAACCTACTGAGCCACCCAGGCACCCCTATAATCAGAATATTTTAAATGGTGAAATGGATTTATCATCTCTAAAAAATTAATGTATATATCCCTTAAATCCTAGGAGTTTTATAAATTCTATCAAGGATACATATATGGTAATGAAAAGATCACAGCTTTGTTGATAGTAGTGTTGTTATGGGAAGAATAAATTGAAATCTCATTTTATAAATGACCAAGACTTAAAAAAATTTTTTTAATGTTTTATTTATTTCTGAGAGAGAGAGAGAGAGCATGAACAGGGGACTGTCAGAGAGAGAGGGAGATACAGAATCTGAAACAGGCTCCAGGCTCTGAGCTGGCTGTCAGCACAAAGCATGATGGAGAGCTGGAACCTACAAACCGTGAGATCATGATCTGAGCTGAAGTTGGACGCTTAGCCAACTGAGCCACTCAGGTGCCCCAAAATGACCAAGACTTTTAAAGAGGGATTTTTATCATTACTTTACCAGCACAAGGCACTGCACATTTTACGTGAAATTGAATTACATTAAGCTATAAACGTATTTTATGCATTCCAGCTAATCTTTTGAGGAAAGCAGCTTGAAGCCATACTAGGTAAGTGGGAGAAACAACACTGAGGCCTGTTTTGAAACACATATAAATAAAAGTCGGTTGTAAAAACAAAAACAAAGATGACTATGACCACAGGCAGGAAAAACCTTAAGGCATACACCGTGTCTGAATATCCTTAAAATTAAGAAAGTCTCAAGGTAACACATGAGCCATTGTAGAAATCTGCTGACAGCAACAGAGCTAAAGATATGAAATGTTTAGGTGCTTCTATTTGTTTTTTTCCTCTTTTTAAAAAAAGTTTATTTCTATTTTGAGAGAGAGAAAAAGTGCGTGTGAGGAAGCATGGGTGAGGGGCAGAGAGAATCCCAAGCAGGCTCCGCACTGTAAGAGCAGAGCCTGATGTATCTTAAAGGTTTAATCTCAGCTCTTCAGTAGCTGAATGAAAGACTAAGTGTGTACTTGAACTTCAATGAAAACAGAAATCAGAAAACTGAATTATCAAGTAACTTCCTGTATAATAGCTGCATATGCTTGGGATGTGTAATAGTTTTATTGACTACCTTCATAATTTGGTGAGTCCATACATTATAGCTACTTTCCCCAGTGCTGATACTAGTAAATTGTTTCTCTAAGTCCTCTATCTCCAAGTCTTTTAGTTTACTTGATTTGGGGGAAATAATTTTTTTTTTTAAAGTTTGTTTGAGAGAGAGGGAAGAGTGGGAGAAGGAGAGAAGGGTGGGAAGGTGGAGAGAGAGAGAGACAGAGAGAGAGACAGAGAGAGAGAGAGAATATCTAAAGCAGGCTTCACACCCATACTCAGCACCAGCTCAGAGCCCAACATGGGGCTCCATCCCATGACCTGGGCTAAAATCAAGAGTCAGATGCTCAACAAACTGAGCCACCCAGGCACCCTGTTTTTTTCTCTTTCATTAGTGTAGGGCCCAAGATCATGTTGTAGTTAATTGCTGCTACCTATGCATATGTTTCCCCGTGTCCTAACTTCCCATTAGCCTTCTTCCTGGTCTTTCTTCTAGAGTTCTATTTCCAGGATGCCTCACCACCTACCTCAGAATTTCTCCTCCTCTGATGTAGGAGCAGATGGGGTCTCGAAAGCTGACATTCTTCTTAAAGAACAGAAGTGACTACACAGGCTCGCTACTCCCTCCCAACCCATCTGTGCCTTCCAAGGAAAACCTACCCAGGCAGTCTCCTTGGGTGAAACGATTTATACGCAGGCATGACTCTGTGCATTTGTATAGCACTCTTTATTTTATATAATTCTTTACATATGCCATTCTACTCTACTCTTTTGACTGAATTTAGTATTTCCATCTTACAGATGAAAGAACTAAGATTCAGAAAAGTTAGGTGACTGCCCTAGGTTTAGACTACAATGATAGGGGAAGATCAAGAACTTAGGTTTTCTAATTCTTATCTACAAGCTATTATCACTAAACCAAACTGCTTATATATGCAAATGAGATAAGAGTAAATGGAACAGTTTTTCCTTTTTCTCCCTGAGAACATGGATTATCATATGGAGAATGCTTTAGGACACTACTATGCACTAAATGTGTGTATACCCCCCAAATTCATATGTTGAAGCCTAAATCCCTAATGTGATGGTATTTGGAGGTGGGGCTTTTCAGAAGACATTAATTCATGAGGATGGACCCCTTGTGAATGGAATTAGTGCCCTTATAAAAATAGACACAACAGGTATGATCTCTCTCTCTATGCTTTTTCATGTGAGGACACAAAAAGAAAGCAGCTGTTTGAGCCAGTAAGAGGGCTCTCATCAGACACCCAATCTGTTAGTGCCTTGGTTCTTGGACTTCAGCCTCCAGAACTATGAAAAATAAATGTTTGTTGTTTAAGCCACCTAGTCCACTGTATTCTGAAAGTGACACTCTACTCTAGATCTGGACATATTATTTGCCATTGTGTCTGTACACAATGGAAGCCCTGGTATGTTTTTATTTTATAACCGACATGGAAGAGAACCATCCAGTTCCACGGAGAAGAGACTCATCTGTCATTTTCAGTAACAAATACAGAATCTGAAAAGTTTGTTTTAAATAATATCTGTGGTCCTACAACTAGTTGGCCTAGAATCACTAGAATACTTCTCACCATGCCACTCACTTCCATTTAGAGACATATGAAATTCACCAAAAATAAGGTCACTCAGAAATCCATTGACTTGATGGGGCACCTGGGTGGCTTAGTCGGTTAAGCATCTGACTTTCGCTTAGGTCATGATCTCACGGTTCGTGGGTTCGAGCCCCGCGTCGGGCTCTGTGCTGACTGCCAGCTCAGAGCCTGGAGCCTGATTCAGAGTCTGTCACTCCCTCTCTCTCTGTCACGCTGTCTCTGTCTGTCTCCTAGAAATAAATAAAATTAAAAAAAAAAATCCGTTGACTTGAGAGCATGGAGCAACCTTATTATATTGACTGAAACATGATGTTACTTAATTGGTAAACAAATTCAGTATAATAAGCACCTGTGACTTTTAGTGTGGCATGATCTATCAATTCCTACTGGATTCCAAGCTTCTCTACTCTACTTTTGAAGTTTTATTAGTAAATAGACGTTTTCCATTTCTCTTAGTTGAACAGATAGGACTAAAAGTTCTGCGAGTCATACAGTATGTTTAACTTTATAGGAAACTGTCAAACTTTTCCTAAGCAATTGCCCCACTTTACATTCCTACCAGCAACGTGAGAATTTCAGTTGCTCTACATCCGCTCCAACAGGTGGCATTGCCAGTTCTCTGAATTTTAGTCAGTCTAGCGGTAGAGAAGAAGAAAGATAATAAAAAGCAGAAATCAATGAAACAGAAAGGAGAAAATGTTAAATAAAAAAGTGTAAGACTTTAGAGGGAAAAAAATTCAAAGAAAAAGTATGAAACCAAAATCTGGCTTTTGGAAAAAGTCTTAAAAATTGATAAGCCCAGGGGGCCTGGGTGGCTCAGTTTGTTAAGCCGACTTTGGCTCAGGTCATGGTCTCATGGTTTTTGGGTTTGAGCCCCGCATCAGGCTCTGTGCTGTCAGTTGGCTCAGAGCCTGGAGTCTGTTTCAGATTCTGTGTCTCCCTCTTTCTCTGAACCTCACCTGCTCACGCGGTCTCTCTCTCTCTCAGAAATAAATTTTTTAAAAAATGTAAAAAATTTAAAAACTATATATTACATATATAAAATAAATAAATAAAAATTGATAAACCCTGAGGCGCCTGAGTAGCTCAGTTGGTTAGGCATCTGACTTCAGCTCAGTTCATGATCTCATGGTTCATGAGTTTGAACCCCACATCATGCTCTGCGCAGACAGCTCAGAGCCTGGAGCATGCTTCAGATTCTGTGTATGTGTGTCTCTCTCTCTGCCCCTCCCCTGCTCATGCTCTCTCTCTCTCAAAAATAAACAAACATTAAAAATTTTTAAAAACTGATAAACCCTAGAGGCACCTGGCTGGCTTGGTTAGTGAAGAATGTGATTCTTAATCTCAGGGTCGTGAGTACAAGCCCCACACTGGGTTTGGAGCCTACTTTAAACAAACAAACAAAATTTAAAAATTGATAATCCCCTAGAAAAACTGAGCAAGAAAAAGAAAACAAGTTACCAATATCAGGAATGAAAGAGATGGCTATTGCTATAGATCCTGAAGACCTTAAATTAGGAACAACTTTATACCAATACAGTTGATGAGATGGACAAAATCCTTGAAAGATATATGCTACTTGTAGACCTCCATCTCCTAAAGAAATTGTATCTGAAGTTAAAAATCTTTCCAGAAAGAAAATTTCAGGCCCAAATGGCTTAACTGATAAATTCTGGCATTTAAGAGAAAAATATCAATTCTACATAAACTCTTTTTGACAACAGAGGAAGGAACACTTCTCAATTCATATTATTACTTATTTATTCATTCATTCATTTATTAAAGATTTTTATTAAAAAAATTTTAATGTTTATTTTTGAGAGCAAGTGAGCAAGCATAAGTGGGGGAGGGGCAGAGAGAGCAAAGGAGACACAGAATCTGAAACAGCCTCCAGGCTCTGAGCTGTCAGCACAGAGAGATACAGGGCTTGAACTCACAAACTGCAAGATCACGACCTGAGACAAAGTCAGATGCTTAACCAACTGAGCCACCTAGGCACTCCTTAAAGATTTGATTTTTAAGTAATCTCTATACCCCACATGAGGCTCAAACTCACAATCTAGAGATGGAGAGTCACATGCTCTTTGGCTTAATTCATTTTATGAAGCCAGTTTTACCCCAACACGAATGACAAAGATACTATAAGTAAAGGTAAATTACAGACAAAAATTTCTCATGGACTTATGCATAAAATTTGCTTTTAACTTTTATTTGCTTGAAATATTAGTAAATCAAATCTAGAAACAGAATATTGCAACAGTACCAAGAGAGGTTTATCCTTGGAACTCCAGGATGGTTCAATAATTTAAAATCCCCGTAATTCACTGTATTAAGAAAAATAGCGGCGCCTGGGTGGCTTAGTCGGTTAAGCGTCCGACTTTCACTTAGGTCATGATCTCGCGGTTCGTGGGTTCGAGCCCCACGTCGGGCTCTGTGCTGTCAGCTCAGAGCCTGGAGCCTGTTTCAGTCTGTGACTCCCTCTCTCTCTGACCCTCCCCTGCTCATGCTGTCTCTCTCTCTCCTAGAAATAAATAAAACATTTAAAACAAAGAAAAAGAAAAATAAAGAAGAAAAGCCATATATAGATGGAAAAACCATTTGGTAATTCAACATCCATTCATGATAAAACCTCTCAGCAAACTGGGAATAGAAAGAAAGTTCTTCAATCTGACTATGGGGCATCGATAAAAAATGTAGAGTTAATATCACCCTTAATGGTAAGAGACTGAGTTCTTTCCCTGTAAGATTGGAAATTAGGCAAGAACATCAGCTCTTACTACTTCTGTTTAGTACTGAGTTGAAGGTCCTAGCCAGTACCTTGAGGCAAGGGGGGGAAAAAGGGAAAGTAAAACTGTTTCTATTTACAGATGAACAAATCTGTTTGCAGAAAATACTAAGCAATCTAATAAAAATCTATGAAAATTAATAAGTGAATTTAGCAAGTTTGTAGGATACAATATCAATTTATAGAAATTACTATATTTCATTAAGAAATATGCTAGCACTGAACTAGTACTTTTTGTAATAGTTCACCAACTTGTAGGTGAAAATCAGCTTTGCATTATTTATAGGTTTGTTTGTTTTTTACCAATAGTGAAATTAAGCCACTTAAAAAAATATATATAGGTCATTTGTATTTCCTCTTCTGTGAATTGCCTTTTTCCCACATCCTATAGTTACCTTTTTCTCACTAGTTTCTAAGAATTCTTTGTATATTAAGTTACAGATCTTGCCAAGTGGCTTCACAGAGCTGACATGAGGAACAACTTTTCTATTTGGGAAGACACGCGTAAGGCTACCTACCTCTGCGCACACAGCCTCCTAACAAGCTCGTGTAACTCCCTGCCCTATTCCTTTAAACTCCCACCGGCCTCCCTCTGAAGGGGGCCAACAAAAGGGGAATAATGGGATGATTTGTGCAGACAGAATCTCCACCTGGACTCTCACCTCGGAGGGACTGCATGGGGCATCAGTCACATTAAGGGACAAGTCAGCACTGGCATTTCAAATGTGGGTTGAGAGCTTTTAGAATTGGATATCACTTTATTCACTCCCAATACGGGGTCTCTGGAATTATCTGAATAAAGAGATCACTGCCATCAGCCTAAGTCAGATATCATTTGACTACTTCCTGACTTCAGCTTCTGTGGGTAGTAAAGGGCTGTGGAAAGTCACTAACAGCAGCAAGCAAGGTCTGCATGGGCAGTGGCTGAAAATCAAGGCAACACAGCTTAGGATACTATGCATGTTACAAATAAGTTTTTCACCAATCGCTGTTTGCCTTTTAATTTAAATTATTTTTTAATGATGAGGCACCTGGATGGCTCAGTCAGTTAAGCATCTGACTTTAGCTCAGGACATAATCTCAAAGTTTGTGAGTTCGAGCCCCACTTTGGGCTCTGTGCTGACAGCTCGGAACCTGGAGCCTGCTTCAGATTCTGTGTCTCCCTCTCTCTCTGCCCCTCCTTGGCTTGTGCTTGGTCTGTCTCTCTCTCTCAAAAATAAATAAATGTTAAAAAAAATTTTAAATTCATTTTAATGAAAATTTAATTTTATGATGTTTGACAGAAATTTTACATTCCATATAATCAAAGCTTTCAATTTTTAGCTTTGGATATCTTCCATTTCTTTCAGGTTTCAGTTAATTCTTTTCATGCCAAATTTTAAAAAAAAGTTGACTTTTTATAGTGAACCCCATGATCCATCTGAAATATATTTTGAGGTATGATATCAGGAAAAAAATAACTGATTTTTCCCCCCAAATAGCCAATAATCCCAATATTATTTATCTAATGATTAAAGAAAACACTTTGAGGGGCGCCTGGGTGGCTCAGTTGGCTAAGTGTCCTACTTCGACTCAGGTCATGATCTCATGGTTCATGGGCTTGAGACCCGTGTCAGGCTCTGTGCTGATAGCTAGCTCAGAGCCTGGAGCCTGTTTCTGATTATGTCTCCCTCTCTCTCTGACCCTCCCCTGCTCACGCTGCCTCTCTCTCTCTCTCTCTCTGAAACATTAAAAAAAAAAAACACTTTGAAGTAACTTTATACTCCTAAGAAGTTGCTCTTGTATACCCTTAATTCAGCTTCCCTTGGTGGATTCACCTACTTGATTAACTGGATTTACCTGGCCATTTCAAGACTTCGTTATTGTCTGTGAAATTGTGGTTGTGTCTGTAATTTACTATACATAAGCTTGAAACATTGATGACAAAAATCATAAAATAGAGTTAAAGGCTATGTGAGGCTTTCATTACTAGAATGAAATTTGAATTTAACATTAAGACTGCTGACTTGATCAGGAAACCTCTAATTTCAATTTTTTTTCCTTAGAATCAGCCTATTACAGATAACATACAAGTACATGGCCAATGCTCATACCAAAAGCCATGTGATCATTATTGGAACAACTATCAACCACTTGCTTCTTCTAGGTGTGGGCATTATAGGTAAGAACCTGGGCTTCACTACTGGGATGCAAAAAAAATGCTAATATGATATTAAATCCTTTGTTAGATGATATATAGCATAAATGTATAAATCAAGTTTGAATAAGCGGAAAGTTAAATAACATAAAATCTAAAATTATGGAAAGATTGAAATAGACTGACAACTCTGGAAAAATAACTCAATTTTAAACAGAAGAAATCATAAAGGAAAATGAGAGCTTTATATGTAATTATGTTTCTACACAATGGAAAATGAAAGTAAGCAAAGCAATAGTGAGAGAAATATGACAGATATGACAGATTAAAAAAAACTTTACAAGCACTCCAATTTTTTATTTTATTTCATTGTAGAGTGAGAGAAAGTGCATGTGAGCAGGGTAGCAGGGGCGGGGGGGAAGGAAGGGAGAGAGAGAAGAGAAGAGAAAGAGAGAGAATGAATCTTAAGCAGGCTCCATGCTCAGTGTGGAGCACGATGAGAGGCTCTATCCCATGACCCTGAGATCATGCCCTGAGCTGAAATCAAGAGTCGGACACTCAACCAACTGAGCCACGCAGGCATGCCTTAGGACACTGATTTTTAAAAAATAACCTTTGATAGAAATATTGACAAAACATGAAAGAACCAATTTACACAAAAAGAAAATTAAATGTTGAAATGTTCATTCTTGTAAATGACAGTAAAGAGTGTAAGGTAGAAGATTTATTATTTTTTAAAGTAATTCCCAACTATGTCATAACTATAGCAAAGCCAGTAGACTTCTATATTGCTGGTAACATTGTGAAATGGTACATACAACACTTTAAAAATATGGCCATATATAGGGGCGCCTGGGTGGCTTAGTCGGTTAAGCGTCCGACTTTCGCTTAGGTCATGATCTCATGGTTCGTGGGTTTGAGCCCCGCGTCGGGCTCGGTGCTGACTGCCAGCTCGGAGCCTGGAGACTGTTTCAGTCTGTGACTCCTTCTCTTTCTGACCCTCCCCTGCTCACGCTGTCTCTCTCTCTCTCTCCTAGAAATAAATAAAACAAAACAAAACAAAACAAACAAACAAAAAAATATGGCCATATGTGGGAACAGTCATAAGGATTTCTTTTGACCAAACAATTCGGCCATAGCCCTTTTTATGATGAGAACAACCGACATATCTAGTGCTTGGGAAACAGTCTAATCACTATGATATAGCATTATAGAGTCTTATGTTGCCATTAAAATTATAACAATGAATGTGCAGAATGTTGGACAATTATATAGTAAAAATGACCACAACTCTAAACTATATATATTTGGAAGGTAATCTGAAAATCAACAGAGTCAAAAATGTAGGGATTACTGTTGATTTAAACATTTTCTCGGGGTGCTTGGGTGCTACAGTTTGTTAAGTGTCCAACTTTGGCTCAGGTCACGATCTTGAGGTTTGTGGGTTTGAGCCCTGTGTCGGGCTCTGTGCTGACAGCTCAAAGCCTGGAGCCTGCTTCAGATTCTGTGTCTCCTTCTCTCTCTCTCTGCCCCTCTCCTGCTCGTGCTCTGTCTCTAAAATAAACAAACACTAAAAAAAATTAAAAAAACAATTGTTCAAATTTCTGAAACTTGATATATTATTTCATTTTTAAAGTTTATTTTATTTGGGAGAAAGAGAGACAGCATGACTAGGGGAGGGGCAGAGAGAGGGAGAGACAGAGAATCCCAGGCAGGGTCCGCACTGTCAGCGTGGAGCCCGACACAGGGCTCGAACTCATGAAACCACTGAGATCGTGACCTGAGCTGAAATCAAGTCAGACATTCAACTGACTGAGCCACCCAGGTACCCCTTTTCACATTTAATTTTTAATTTTTTTCACATTAAGAAATATGCAAATCCCTTGAGATGCTGGGATATATTCTCAGCCCCTCCTCTCTATATCTGCTCAATCAAAAAGGAATCTTACTAGGGACTTGTTGGCCTTCGGACCTATTCAGTGTGTTCCTAAATGACAGTATTTGGGAATTTGACTTTCTTCATCACATAACTAGAATCATCCCCTTATGGGTAAATTTGTAATCCTTATACCATGTGAGAACTGAAAGTGGCCTTGGAGATGAGGTAGTGAAATTCACCTATGCTGCTCCAGCTCTATCTTGAGCCAGTCTCTGCTTCCCTCTCTGCTCCACCCCCACTGGGCTTCTCTCCTTTGTTACAATACATCATACTCTCCCTCAGTTCTTGACCTCTGTAGCTCCTCTTTCCTCAAGTGTTGCCTACTCTCTCAACTCTTATTTATTGGTTATTTATTTTTCAAGAACCATCCCCCAAATCTTGGATTAGGATAAGACATTAGGTATATGCTCCAAAGGCACTACTACTTTTTCAGTATATTTTGTATAATAATAATTATTTATTATTGATAATCATGTAAAAAGTATGTTTTCCTCCTCTAGATTAGAAGCCCCATGAAGACAGGGATATCTGTTTTGTTCATTAATCCTCTCCAGTGCCTGATAGTTAAGAGATCCTCATATCTGCTGATGAATCAAGCACATAAAAAAAATTTAAAAAATCTAAAAATCCTAAATAAAATATTAGCACATTACATTTAGTGTTATGTTTTAAAAAATACATAACATTTAAATAGGGTTTATTTAGGAAGTAAAGGGTAGTTAAGTATTTGAAAGTTTATTATATGGTTCTTACATTAATGTATCAAAGGAGATCAATTATCTCCACAGATGGGAAAAGGAATTAGATAAAATTCAACACATCTCCCAACTAAAAAAAGTACCTGTTAGTGAACTAGAAAAAGGATGCTTTAACATGATAAATATTTAAAACTAACATTGTACCTAACAGTAAAACCCTGAAGACAAGGATACTTCTTACCACAATTAGCAAGCAACACTATTCTAGAAACATTAGCCAATGCAGTAAGGCTAGAAAGAAAATTGAGAAAATGATAGTTATATGTAGATTATGACTGCCTATCTGAAAAACTTAAGATTAAATGAAAAATTTTAGTAAGCAAATTCAGTAAAGTGGCCACTTACAAAATACATGAACACATATTATAAAAACAACACATTTAAAACAATGCAGTATTAGCCTTAGACAGATCAATGGAATAGACTAGAAAGTGTGGAAAGAGATTTAATATTTTTGCCATATAAGAAATTACTAAGAAACTGACTGTTGAGGAAGCACGGATTACTTAATTAGCTGCATTGGGATATTATGGACAAATAGATCCCAATATGAAACTATGAATTAAAATAATATTTTGTAATTTCATAGTATTTCCTTTTATTTCTTAAGGAGAGATAGTGACAGTTTCTTTTCCATGGCTTCCATTTGCCCTGACACCCCCAAGTAGGCCTTACCGGCATTGTGATCTGGATGGGTTGCCGTTCTCCACTCTTGGTTGGGGCCACACCTTCTGTGTCATATGTGCCCGTGTAAACAATTCTGTCCCCATCAGGCTCTTTAGACTTCAACTCCAATGGGACAAGCACACCACCAATGGAAATGTTCCTGCAATGGACATAAGTTAACTATACATGTTAGGAATTAGCTTAGGTACCCCATCCTGGCCTGGACCACACCCTAGGCAGGAATCCTACTGGGTCTGGCTAAAGGAGATATTCTGGTGTTGTAGAAAGTTCCGCAAAGTCAGAAGTCTTGAGTTTTCCAATTAACCAGTCACATGACGCTAGACCAATTACTTAAACTCTCTGTACTGACCTCAGTATTCTCAGAGTACTTGTACAAGGCCGAGTCAGACTCCATCAGTCCTCCTCTATAGTTTGTCTTCTGTGGGGTTATGAAAAACTTACCCTCACCCAGCCCCATTCCAAACCCTGGAACTTAGAATTCAACTGGTTGGGTGTGGTCTGGGCACTGGTAAATTTATCTTAAGGTTCTCTAGGTGATTCTAACGTGCAGGTAGGGTTGAGAAACACTGAACTATTTAATGATTTTTTCAGTTCCAACAATCAGAGGTCCCATGATTTGGGTGACTCAAAGCCAGCCACAGAAGGAGAAATTCTCACTGACATCATTCCTTTGTGTTAAGGTAGTGATTTTCAAGGTATGTCCCTGTTTCAGCAGCGTCAGTATTGCCTGCTTAAAACAAAATTTAAGCCCTACCCTAGACGTAGTAAACTGGAAACTCTAGGGTGGGGCTCAGCCATCTATGTCTTAACAAGCATTTTAGGGCAATAAAAAAAAAAAAAACCTTGACAAAATTAAAGTGTAAATAGAAAAAAATAGTCGTCATTAACACATTCATTTTAGGTTAGTTTAAAAAATAGAGAGCCACCTTGAAGAAAATGGGATCTAGAATAGATAACTTGGGAGAAAAGGTTGCCAGGAAAGATGGGAAAGGAAGTCTGGATCATCTGGGGATGCACAGAACACTGCAAATGTGAAGGTAACCAGTGCATGTAGCTGTGGGGGACAGTGAGGAGTAGGTGGACCAGAGCACCGGAAACAAACCAGTTTTGTTCTAGGTCCTTGAATTAAGGCGTGATACCTAGAATGCCAATACAAGTTTATTGAATTTAGTGACTGCAGATGACACTTCAGCTATAAAAGGTATCTGGTGGATTCAAAACCCTTCCCCACCCTGCAAGCTCCAACACATGGTAGATACAGTATATGCTGGTTTATTTCCCCTTTCCGTATTAGACTTCACACCATGCTTAAGTGGAAGCTGAGAGGTAACGGACTCCATCCCTAGATACTTCCCTGTAAGCTACTGCACCATTCTATACTGAAGAAGTCTACTGGGTGCACCAAACTGTGGTAGCAGGGAAGAGATAATCCCTGCCACAAACAAACCAAGAAACATTTGTGTGTGTGTGTGTGTGCGCGCCCGCGCGCGCCAGGAGTTTGCTAATTCCAGGCACCATCACGAGGGTGAACAAACAAATCAGGAGAAAATCGAAAACACCTGGCGGGGAAAACCGTGAAACGAGGCCTAAGCAGGGGAGACTGAGCTCGGATTTATGGCTGCTACTCCTGCCCCAGGGTCTCCAGCCACATAAAGGCGGATGGCGGAGTAAGGAACATCCCTTAGGGAACCCCAATCATTATCCCATCCCCGCCTTTACACCTCATTCCTCAGCCCTTCTCGGTTGGCAGAACCTGGCGAGACGCCAGGACAGGGATTGCGGTAGGTGAACCACCCGGGTGGCCTGGGGGTCTGCGCCAAGGGCTGGGCAGAAGAGATGAAAAAATTGCGAGAAAACAAGCCCTCGGCCCAACCCTGGCTTCCCGACGCTGTTTTAAACATCCCTCCCGGCGGCGGGTGGAAGGGAAGGGTGAATAAGGAAAGTTAAGCGTAAAACAGAGGGGACCAGAAGGAACAGGGAACTGACCTCTTCCCCCCACCCTTGGGCCCTCTGGGCGCGACGCGACGCCAGAGGGACTGGGAGAGGCTCAGGCTGTCCCGGGGGCCTCGGTCCTCCGCGTGGACCCCTAGCGCGGCCGGGTAGCCGCAGTGCGCGCGCTTACTCACTCGACCTGCAGAGTGGTGGGCTTAATCTTCACCTCCACCTTGTAGGAGGAGCCGGTGAGCAGCTTGATGGTGCGGTTCTGGCCGAAGCGTTGCCCATCCACCTTGAAGAAGACCGGGCCGTCGTTGGGCTGGATGCGCAGCGCGATGGAGAGGCGCACGAGCCNCCGCGTGGTCGCGGCCGTTCGCCCTGGGTTTTGAGAAGCAGCTCCTGAGGCCGTGGCCTCCCGCCCCCCTCGGCGAGGAAGCGCGCCCGGGAGATGGCTCCGAGGCCCCGAGCTTCCCCATCCCCCGCCCCGGTGCTGCGCCCTGCGCGCAATGATGGGTTCGCTCCCGCCGGCAGGCCTGGGGCAGATCTGCGCAGCTGGGGGCGAGAGAGTTAATCTTGTTTACGCACCACAATCCCCTTCAGCTGGGGAAGAGGACATTTAGGCTCCTCCTAGAGCCGCGCGGGGCGGGCGGGGGAGAGGATTGGGAAGGAGCAGATACTGGGGTGCTGGGTTAAGCGACACTACACCAAGGACTGAGACCTCGTCATCTAGATACCACTTCGGTCGATTAAGGAATATGAACACCATTGCTGGCGAATAGGGCCCCAGCCAGCAAGAGACTGAGAGGCGAAAGGGAGACGGGAAACCGGGCAGGAAACCGCTAGGCAGTGATTTAAATGTCAGGAAATAAGAGTCCTTCCAAAGCTTAGGGGAAATGGCCGAGGGAAGGCGCAATTCCATCTAATGTGACCTGCTAAACTGGATTAGAAATGTGCGCAAGGAAGAAGAAGAAGAAGGAGAAGAACCAATATATACTCAACAACAACAACCAATATATACTCAAGGAACTGCACCTTCTTATAGATGTCTGTTTCTATTATGCATATCTTTGTCTCAAGGATGACACAGTGTAATGAGTCACATATATTTACATAGATCTTGAAAAATGGGTTAATAACCCTTGTGACAATGGCCAAGAGGAGGGATTGGTCACAAAATTATTGGTAGGACACCCCTTGCGACACGGCAGAATTTAGATTTTCCTATTAAGAGAGATTGGAGCGTCTCCATGGGAGAAGTCGGTTGACAGCTCGTGATTTGGGAAGCAAGAGGAGACCAAGGGTATTAGGGCTGTGCTGGAAATGGCTTCACAAAGCTGAGAGTAAGCACCTGCTTCAGCACCACCTGGGTGGATAGTACCAGAGCCACTGAGCACACCTGGGGAATGAAGTTGGTTGGTGAGGACGAATGGGTGGGAGGGGTCTGTGGGGTAGTTTTTGTTCAACCAGGTTAGTATTGCTTTTCTTTAGAAATAACACCATCGCGAAAGTGATTTGTTTCCTACATCGAAGCTACATCAGCTTTAACTCCCGTTTCAGAGTTGTTTGTCATATTCCCTACACTACTCTTTGAATAATATTAAATTTTGTCTGGCTGCAGACTTCTGTGTGATTTGTTCACTTCTCTACATTGATAAATTTGCTGATCACACCAAAGTTGTTGACATTAAATAAAATCTCTTTAAAAACCAGATACATATATTAAAAAAAATTTTTTTTAGTGTTTATTTTTGAGAGCAAGAGACAGAGTGTAAGCAGGGAATGGGTAGAGAGAGGGAGACACGGAATCTGAAGCAGGCTCCAGGCTCCAAGCTGTCAGCACAGAGCCTGATGCAGAACTCGAACCCACAAACTGTGAGATCATGACCTGAGCTGAAGTCAAACGCTTGACTGACTGAGCCACCCAGGCGCCCCCAAAACTAGATACATATATATCTTACATAAAATGTACTTTTGCTCCCCAATAAGATTTGGAGGCAGGAGCTCTTCTCCAGACCACCCAATAATGTCTACCATAGTGTCTTCTGCAAGAATCAAATATTTGCTAGTTTAACCAAGTTGTTCAGACTTCACTAAAAGGGAGGGAATGAGGCTAGAGGGAATGACTTGAAAGTGTTCCTTGGCAGCAGAGGCAGTTTATGTAGTAGTTAAGCCCAGAAGGTCTATAGTCAGACTTGTTAAAATCCTCACTCTATCACTTTGCCAGCTATGTGAACTTGGGCAAATTTCATAACCTCTTGGAAATAGTTTTCTCATCTGCAAAAGGGGAAGAGGAAGAAAATGTTATCTCTCTTATAGGGTTGTTGTGATAATCAAATGAGATGATGCACATTCCAGTGCCTGACTCTAATATTAGCAGTTAATATTAAGTGGAAATACAAATGGTCAGTAAACATATGTCAGGATGCTCAACCATTTCTAGTAGAAAAGCCAGAGGAATGCAAACTAAGTCAGTAATATCAAACTTTTTTTTTTGTCTATCAGCTTAACAAAATTTTCAAAGACTTAAAACTCAGTGTGTTGATAAGGATGTGGAGAAATCAGCACTGTCATAAGTTGGTGGAAGAATATAGTTGCTAAAAATCTTTTATTAGAAGTAATTTAATGAATTTATTAAAAGCTAAACCATAAATGGGGCCCCTGCCTGGCTCAGGTAGAGCATGCAACTTTTGATCTTGGGGTCATGAATTCGAGCTCTACGCTGGGTATAGAGTTTACTTAAGAAATAAATAAAAAAATTTTAAGTTGAACCATATATGTATGTATGTATGTATGTATGTACACTGCTGAGTTGGCAATCCTATTTTTAAAAACCAAGTCTTCAGAAAAAAAGTCATCATTACATTGGACATATGTAATTTGGGTGTTAATGGCAGTGTTGATTGTAAAACTCAAAACAAAGCATAAACTGAATGTCAACCAATAAGTAAATGACTGAATAAATTCCATATAATTTATGCTACTGTTAATATAATACATTATATGTTTTATTGGCAAACACATATGCTAAAACTGTTATTGATAAAAAGTAGGGTCACTATACAATGGCAAACCGTGGCAGGCCAAAGGCAAGCACTTTTGTTTGTTTTATTCTTTGCTGTATCCCAGCATGCATAGAACAGTGCCTGGCACATAGTAGGTGCTCTGTAAATATTTGTTGCATTGAATTTCTGTCCTTGTTTAAACATGTTCTTATGTAAATTCTCCCATATCTTGAAAAGTAATTAGGTCTATATGATTTATCTGAAGTAATAGAAACTGAAAAAAATCTAATTGCAAATAATATCTATAGGATAATGGTATTTCAAAACACTAAAAAAATTGAAACCATGTAAATGTGTATCTGTTTTTATTAGCCCTTTAAAAAAGTGTTAGAAGGTACACAGCATTATGTTTAATGCTGTTACTCTGTGGATAGGGACTGGAAAGAGGGTGATACTCTTAGAAATATTTTAAAGTCATTTTGGAAATTTTACCTTTCCTCCACATTTTGTTTAGCAACCCCACAGACTCAAGTCGACTTCCACCTGTGTATTGAAAAGAGTGTTGGATGTGGAGCAAGATGACTTCAGTTTGAATGCTGGCCTCAGCCACTAATTAGTCCTTCATGCAAAGCACTTAAAATCTTTGCATTTCAATTTTCATTATGTGTAAAATGGGAATTAAAATATGTCTTTTCCAACACTATGAGAATTAAATGAGAAAATGGAAAGCATCTGAAAAAAATAACTTTTCAAATATGTAGTATTCCAGATGCTGGGCAACATGCATTAGGAATAACATTTTCAGGATGATAAAATGCGACTTCTTAAAATGGAATTAATAAATGTAGAAGTAACTGGAAATTTTCTTATAGTTGATACAAATGTGCAAAGAGTATGAGTGTGGAGTCTAAAGGATCTGTGTTTGTATCCCAGTTCTGCTGATTATGTGCTGGTGACCTTGAACAAGCCAAGCTACTTAACCTCTCAGAGCCCCAGGTTTTTCATTTGTTCAACGATAATGGTAACATATATGATGCTCAAAGAACCCGATGAGATTATATACAACATGCAAGAGTATCAGTCACATATACATACTTAATAAATAGTAGCTATTTTATTTGAAAAAGTTTTTTCATGTTTATTTTTGAGAGACAGAGACAGAGACAGAAAGGCAGAGCACAAGCAGGGAAGGGGCAGAGAGAGATACACACACAAACAGAATCTGAAGCCAGGCTCCAGGCTCTGAGCTATCAGAACACAGCCTGACGTGGGGCTAGAACTCATGAACCATGAAATCATGACCTGAGCTAAAGTTGGATGCTTAATCTAATACGCCACCTGGGCCCCCACCCCCAAAATATTTTTAAGGTCTCTGGTGTTATTACCTCAAATTGATGACCTTAAAAATTGTCTATCAACAGGGCAACCATTATTACTATCCTTTTGGATGCTGGTAAATTTAGCCCAAGTGAATGGTGGGCTTGACAGAGGAATCAGGCTAACAACTTTCCATGTTCACTCTTCCAGTTTCTGTGTTAAATTCATATTAGGCTTCAAAAAGGAATCAGCGTTATGACATAAGACATAGTTCTGTGTGTGTGTATATATACATATACATATATATATAAACTCCAATCTCAGCATGTTTAGCTACTTTCTTTTTCATTCAATCTATATTTGGTTTTTAACATCTGCAGGAGCTCTTTCTTTCTTCCTTTAAAAAAAAAAAAAAAAACATTAGTGTCAGTGATGTGCCAGACTCCTCTTCTCCTGCCTCAGATTGACTTAGCCGCAGAGATTTCAACTAGTTTACTGTCCATTTTATTAGGAATTCCTCTCCTCATTGCATCTGCTAGACTTGAAGGCAAAGCCATTCTCCCAGACCAGTTCTGAAGAATATAGATCCTACTTTATGCCCAAAGGATTTTGTAGCCATGGTGATAAGCGACAAGCCTATTGTTTGTCTGCTAGATGCTTGGGGGAATCTGGTTACCTTCTCATGCAGTTAGCATGCAGACTCTGGCCCAGTGATGGTGATCCTAACCTCAGTTCTTGCTTGCATTTGTTCTGGATCACTTTAGCATAAGGATTTACATCCAAATAAAACTTTTGTTAATTCTTGCCATGGATGTGACTTGGACAACAGTACTCACTTTTTGTTCACAAATGAAAATCAATATTCAGTGAAAACTAGATTTCAGAGAGATGGCTTTCTATTTTTTCTGATATCAATACAGACCTTTAAAAAACAATTGTGATTAAAATATGCATAATATAAAATTGACCATTTTAACCAGTTTTAAAGTGTACACTTCTGTGACATTAAGTACATTCGTCATTGTGCAACCATCACCAACATTCATCCCCAGAATGGTTTCATCTTCCCCAACTCAATCTCTGCCTGGGTGAGACACTAAGTTCCCTTTCTCTCCTCCCCACAAGCTCCTGGAATGCTATTTCATTGCATCTCTGTATTCCTTGTTCTTTCTTTCCATTTAGGCCTCAGATCAAAACTTAGCTCACTAGAGAGGCCTAAATTTAGCCCTCATCCCATCCCCCTATTTTATTATTTTTTTCAGAACATTTATCAGCATCTGGAATTATAAAATATACATTTACTTGTCCACTTGTACATTGTTTCCTCCACTAGCATATAAATACCTTTAGGGCAGAGATTATCCTATTTACAACCTTCTTCCCAGTACCTAGAACTGAACCTAGCAAATAATAGGTGGTTAATATTTGTTGAATGAATCAGTGAATGACAGTTTTTCAGAATTATTTGTAATTAGCTCATCCACCAAGGTCTAAGTCAAGTCTTGCCTTCTTTTTTTAAAAACTTTTTAAAATGTTTATTTATTTTTGAGAGAGAGAGAAAAACAGAGCATGAGTAGGAGCAGGGCAGAGAGAGGGAGACACAGAATCTGAAGCAGGCTCCAGGCTCTGAGCTGTCAACACAGAGCGCTACATGGGGCTCGAACCCACAAACCATGAGATCATGACCTGAGCTGGAGTTGGGCACTTAACCAACTAAGCCACCCAGGTGCCCCAAGTCTTGCCTTCTTAAAGCTGTTACTGACTAGCCCAACCCTCACCAATACTCTCTGCTTTTGAAGTCCCAGAGCAATCACAATATAGTCAACTGACAGCTAATTGAAATATTGGGGGCAATGGCAGACTGCAAAAGGAGAAAATGGACATGGACAACCCAAGTTTGTAGTGACTGGTATTGTGCATTCTGTTTCACTGTGATGGGGTTTCAGGCATCCGAGCATACAAGCACGTGAGTGCCTGAGGGGAAGAGACGTAGGATTCAGGAAGTGGGAAATATCCAGTTGTCCTAATTTTTCTTACTCAATTCTGTAAAAATAAAATTAGTCAGAATCTAGTACAAAATGAACATGATATTTAGAGTACACCTAATACGTTAGAGCAATATTTTTTCTTTATAGCTTCCTTTCAAAAGGTGCTAGTTTTTGATCAGAAAATGGCCTAACATTCTTCTTTGTTCCTAGATAATACAATGAAGCCCATGAAATATGAGTTTATCACTGAGCAAACTGTCTTTTTAGAGATCTACACATTCGTTCCATAGACTGAAGTATTGATCACAATTTTATTTTTACTCTTTGCTTCCCTCTGTACCATTCTCCATCCTCACACTGAACAAACTCAGGTAGCTGTCATTTACAAATGTGTTTACAAATGAGGTTTCCATGTATTACATTCAAGACATCGGTCATTTCTATTTTCTTCAATATGTTCTCTGAAAAACTCATGGCATTATATTAATATAATTACCCAAGAAAAAGACAGTAAAACTCTTCTGTTCTGAGGCTGCAAAAATTGTTCGTTCGATGCAGAACAAACCAGAGCAGGACATTCCCTGAGTCTCCTGTGATAGGTTCAGACTATTGCCACATATTCCCTTCTCATAGGAGCACTTTAAAAAAGTGACCCCTTCCTTTTTTCACTCTGTTAAATTCAAGTGCAGCTTAATTTTTCCCCTCTTCCTGTTTTTCCATTTGTTCAAATATTTTGAAATTTTCTTCAGTGTTAGGATGCTGACATTTTGATTATTAAGGTTATTTGAATAATACTTAAACTTTTGGATGTTCAACAAGAGAGTAGAGCTCAGATTTCAATAGAAAAATGGCAGAATGTCTGGCTATGGCAAAATATTATACATTGTATCTGACTGGTGAGGGGTTTAATGGTTAGCATATGATAATAACTTACAGATGTTTTTAAACACCCGGGTGTGGCATTTTTAATAAATTTTTTCACAAATGGAATATTGGGTTTTAGATATTTAGGTGTTCCCATATTCGGTGCGTAGACATTTATGATTGTTAGTTCTTCCTGATGGATGGACCCTGTAATTATTATGTAGTGCCCTTCTTCATCTCTTGTGATTGTCTTTAATTTAAAGTCCAGTTTGTCTGATATAAGTATCACTACTCCGGCTTTCTTTTGATCTCCTGTAGCATAATATATATTTCTCCATCCCCTTACTTTTAATCTGAAGGTGTCTTCCCGTCTAAAATGAGTTTCTTGTAGACAGCATATAGATGGATTTTGTTTTTTAATCCGTTCTGCTACCCTATGTCTTTTGATTGGAGCATTCAGCCCATTTACATTCAGTGTTATTATTGAAATATGTGGGTTTAGAGTCTTTGTATCTTTTGTAGGGTTCATGTTTGTGGTGGTGTCTCTGGAATCTTTGTTCCTTGCAACTTTTCCTTCAGAGCATCCCCCTCAGGATTTCTTGTAGGGCTGGCTTCGTGGTGACAAATTCTTTCAATTTCTGTTTATTTGGAAAGGTTTTTATCTCTCCTTCTATTTTGAATGACAGGCTTGCTGGATAGAGGATTCTTGGCTGCATATTTTTACTGTTCATCACATTGAAGATCTCCTGCCATTCCTTTCTGGCCTGCCATGTTTCAGTAGCTAGGTCTGTCACCACTCTGATAGGTTTCCCTTTGTATGTGAGGGCCCTTTTCTCCCTAGCTGCTTTCAAAATTCTCTCTTTGTCCTTGTATTTTGCCATTTTTACGATGATATGTCGTGCAGAAGATCGATTCAAGTTACGTCTGAGGGGAGTCCTCTGAGCCTCTTGTATTTCCACATTTACTTCCTTCCCCAGGTCGGGGAAATTCGGAATATTGGGTTTTAAGTGCTCTTTAGCTAAAATCCACTTAATACACCACCAGATAACTGATCACTATAGTAATTATATTTATGTACTCTCTTACTTAGGTCTCTAATTATTTTTACATGTCTTATGTTACATTCAGACCATAATTTCCTATTCTTTTTTTTACACCATGACAGCACAGTTGAATTAGGATTAATTTGCAAGTGATCACAAGTAAAGGAACTCAATTCTAACTGGCTTAGGTAAAGACTGTCTGGGTATTTTATGGGGAAAAAAAAAAAAGGACAGCACAGAGGAGAGGAAGTCTTAGCTGGACCTCACAGATCACTAGAAATAGAACCTTTAAACCAAATGGTTGGAGAGAAGAATCATTTCCCAAAAGAAGGGGGTGCTGTTTCCTAAAGAAAGACCAGTGAAGCCACTGGTCAGGGAAAAGAAAAAATAAAAACAAAAATAAATGATGGAGGAGGAATTTGAACTGAGATGGTCCAAGTCTGGTGCCTGAACTCTGAGCACAGTGCCTGGCAAGCCCATGACCCCTGATAACCCTTGTCAACCCTTGTCATTAGACCCTATCTAATTTTGTTGAAGACATAGCTATGGAGTTCAAAGATCAGATGGGAATTTTTAATGATCTTTTGCAGTTTATTCTACCTTTAGAGTTCTCTGATTAATGGAGAAACAAATTGAGTAAGGGAAGTTAGAACAATAGAATATTTCCCTCTTCCTGCACCCTATCTGTTTTATCCAAATGCACTCACATGCCCACATGTTCAGGTGACTGAAACCCCCTCACACTGAAACACAATGCACAGTACCAGTCACTTTCTAAAGATATAGAAGGTGTTTGCAGACGTTAAGAAATTGCCATTGCCTGAAATCACAAAATACAATGAGATGAATTCTTTTTTTTTTTTTTACAGATAGTTTATTGTCAAGTTGGTTTCCATATAACACCCAGTCCTCATCCCCACAAGTGCCCTCCTCCATGCCCATCTCCTCCCTCCTCCCCCACACCCGTGAGTCCTCAGTTTGTTCTCAGCATTCAAGAGTCTCTCATGGTTTCCCTCTCTCCCTTTCCCCCACCATTTCTCCCCTTCTTCTCCCCCATGGTCCTCCGTTAAGTTCCTCCCAATCTTCCTATACGTGCAAACATATGATATTTGTCCTTTTCTGCCTGACTTATTTCACTCAGCATAATACCCTCAAGGTCCATCCATGTTGCTACACATGGCCAGATTCCATTCTTTCTCATTGCCATGGAGTATTCCATGGTATAGATAAACCACATCTTCTTGATCCATTCGTCCGTTGATGGACACTTAGGCTCTTTCCATGTTTTGGCTATTGTGGAGAGTGCTGCTATGAACATTGGGGTACACGTGCTCCTATGCATCAGCATTTCTGTATCCCTTGGGTAAATTCCTAGCAGTGCTATTGCTGGGTCATA
>NW_027530368.1:6247198-6247395 GCF_008692635.1 Crocuta crocuta | reverse complement strand
CTCAAGGTCCATCCATGTTGCTACACATGGCCAGATTCCATTCTTTCTCATTGCCATGGAGTATTCCATGGTATAGATAAACCACATCTTCTTGATCCATTCGTCCGTTGATGGACACTTAGGCTCTTTCCATGTTTTGGCTATTGTGGAGAGTGCTGCTATGAACATTGGGGTACACGTGCTCCTATGCATCAGCA
>NW_027530368.1:6230287-6247171 GCF_008692635.1 Crocuta crocuta | reverse complement strand
AATTTTCTGAGGAACCTCCACACTGTTTTCCAGAGGGGCTGTACCAGTTTACATTCCCACCAACAGTGTAGGAGGGTGCCCGTTTCTCCACATCCTCGCCAGCATCCAGAGTCTTCTGATTTGCTCATTTTAGCCACTCTGACTGGCATGAGGTGGTAATTGAGATGAATTCTTGCTAATGATTACTGGCCTGGCTCCAAGCTTCTGTCAGGATCATGTGACTGGTTTGGCAGAGGGAGCTTTATTTATTTATTTATTTATTTATTTATTTATTTATTTATTTATTTATTTTTTCTGCCTTATGTTTTACAAAATGTCATCTGAATACTCACAGGACCATTAGTACTGGTGGCTGAGAGTGGAATAGGTTGTGCATGATAAGGAAAATCAGGTGACTGAAAAACAGCACAAATCTCAAAGACAGAACTGTCACTTTGAGTGCAATACACTGTCAAAAGAAACTGGGAAGTGTGAGTAGGGAGAGAGGAGGAATCACATAAGTAGGTCAGAAAGCAGCAACTCAACTTCTATTATTTTTTTTCTTCAGAGGGAAAAATGCTATTAAACTACTAGATTCAGAAAATCCAACCAGTGTTTTATGGAAAATAATGTGCAGGGAATTTTTCCGCTCTTGTTTTACTAGTTCCATATGTGACACACAGACATTCCAAAGGCTAGAGTTAAGTCTCAATTTCAGGGAGTGTCTGAGTACAGTGGGGTTCATGGACTGGGGGCCCAGACAAGGGATTGGGTTTTGAATCAGAGCAGAGGGGTCTTGAGAGCAGCACTACATAAACAGTGTCAGGAACTCAACAGATCTCTGCCAAACATAGNAAAAAAAAAAAAAAAAAAAAAAAAAAAAAAAGTCACCCAAAAACTTAGCAGCTGGAAACAGTACACATTATTATCTTATAATTTCTGGGGGGTCGAGGACCCAGGAGGGTTTCGCTGGGTGATTTTGGTGCAGAGTCTCTAAGTTGTTAGGTGAGGTTGCAGGCTGTGCTTCTAAATTCACTCATGGGTGTGATTGGGAGGCCTCCGCTGCTCTCTGGCTCTCTGACTGTTGGCTGGAGGCTTTAATTCCTTGCAGTGTGTGCCTTGCAGAATCACCCACAACATGGCAGATTCTGAGAGAGAGAGAGCAAGAGTGAGAGAGAAAGCATCCAAGACAAATCATAATCTTTATAACTTCATCTTGGATGTGACATATCATTACTTATATCATATGCTACTGTCACATGGGAGGGAACACACAAGTGCTGACTGCCAGGAAGTGGATAGCATCGGGGGCCAATATGGAGCTAGGCACCACAGGTACAAAAGTGTTTATTAAGACTGTTCTGCCTAGGAAATGTCAGGTTAAATCTGAAGTTTTCCTAATAACAAAGCCCAAAAACATATATGTGTTTTTGTTTGAGCAAATAGCACTTAAAAATTATTTATATTTCGAGAGAGAGTGCAAGTGGGAAAGGGACAGGAAGAGGGAGAGACAGAATCCCAAACAGGCTCTGTGATATCAGTGCAGAGCCCAACACGGGGCTCAAACTTGTGAACCAAACTATGGACGCTTAACTGACTGAGCACCCAGGCACCCCTGAACAGACAACGTTTTTAAGGGGGGTGATCACTGTGTTACAAATATGTAAAACATGGGTCAGCAAGCAATAGCCCTTGGGCCAAATTTGACTCTGACTATTTTTGTATAGCCTGTGAACTAAGAATGGTTTTACATTTTTAAGTGGTTGGGAAAAAAAGAAAAACAATAATTGTATTTAATGATGTGAAAATTACATGATTCAAATTTCAAACATACATATTCATATATATGTGTATATATAGAGAGAGATAGAGGGAGAGAGAGAAAGAGAACTACCTGGAACCTTTAATCCGATACAGTGCATTTTGCTTTTCCAAAAGTATAATATTGTAGACAATGTCTCCCAAATGTATTTTGATGGCCACAATCATTTCCTCAAAACTAATGTTAATATCACTGAGCATACCAGTGTTCCATAAATGGGTGTTCCCATAAGAATTGAGAAATACTGCATTAGATATACACCTGAAGATATTGCCTGTTAAGTCTCATGTGTTAAAGGTATAGGATAGATTCACACCATCTACCATTAATTTTTATCTTTTTAAATTCTTATTTTTTAATGTTTATTTATTTATTTTGAGAGAGAGCGAGAATGAGAGAGCATGAGTCAGGCAGAGGTAGAAAGAGAGAATCTTAAGTATGTTTAGCGTGGAGCCTGATGCAGGGCTTGATCTCAGAACTGTGAGATTGTGACCTGAGCTGAAATTGAGGTGGATGCTTAACTGACTGAGCTACCCAGGCACCCCTCTACAATTAATTTTTAAAACAAACAGAATCAACTTTTGTTTTGCTCTAATTGTATGTAATGTACTTAAGTGGATGATGGCTTCCTGCCCAGTGTGGACTCTCTCTTCTCTCTCCTCCACCTGGCTCAGCCATCTTTGGTGGGAAAAGAGGCAGGAAGAACATGGAGGCAGCAGGCAGCCACACTCCTTAGCAGCTGATGCCTGCTCAGGAAAGTCACTAGGAGAAGGAAAATCAGTCCCTGGTTTCTTTGTCACAGCAGCGGCATTAGGTGTGGGGTAACATAAATTCATTAACACTTGGCTGTGACTACACAGGAAAGAGAAAAAAACAAGTGGCACAGTGGTTTGAAAGACTTTTTTCTATCCACTCTGATTTTATGTTAACAGAGCCACCCTGTACTCATTTGTACTGGCTACCTGGCTCTGCTCCAGTCAATGCAATCTTAGTGGGATTGCGCTGGCCAACACTCAGTAAAAAAAGTAGTTTGGAGATGAGTCAGCCAATGGCCACGTCCTAAGGAGACTGTCTATTATTTCTGTTGCTGGGGGCTGAGAGCCACCAAGGTTACTGTCATTCTGAGGCCTGGGCATTCTACTTGAATTATGGGAGCTCTCCAGTATCCTTCTAACAAATAGATTTTTACTGTTTAAGTAAGTGAATGGGGAATTTGCCACCCCAAAATATGCCACTTTGGCATAATGATTAATTTGAACTGAAGGCAACTGAGAAGAGCCAATACATGGAAAGCTCTCTGCCCTCTCCTTATTTGCCTAAAAATGCAGGACATAAATTTGTAAAGATGTAACCTCTTCCTGTCTTTATCAGGAAGGTGAAGAATTAGTTACTGGGACTCCTCTAGAAACTTATCAACCAAGAGATGGCAGCCAAGGAATCTACATAACAAACCTTGCTGAACATTGTTGTTCTTTTCTAAGGTGCTAATCACATCTTTAAGTTACTCACTACTGGGTTCTCCATGTGGAAGTGTGATGTATCTTTTTGTTTTCTCTTGTTAATGTGTCTTTTGTCAGTCTACTTTGCAGGGCTCCAGCCAAGGAACGTAGGATGGATAGAAGAAAAAGAAAAATGTCCTCCCCCACAGAAGTCAAGAGTCAGTTTTCCTGTCTCACAAAGAAAGAACAATAGAATTGGGGTGGGGTTGGGGACAGTATAATCAGAGAATGTACAGTAAGGTTTTAATAGTAGCAGAGTTTTTTCCCTCATTTTTCTTGACTGTATTTCCTACAATGAATAATGAATATGTATTACTTTTATGATATGAAGTCAAAGGTTAATCAAGTTATTTTTACAAATAGGATCACAGACAGAAACGGGACCTGGAATGCACTGGTTACCACACCTGAGCCCTTAGTTTAGATCTGATTTTTTTCTGGAAGTTAAGGAAAAAAGTTGAGACAGGAAGCATATGGGTTATTTAGTCTGATAAAAAGAAGCAAACATGTTTTTCTAAAGAGACAAGGTTTTTCCTGGCACTGAATATTAGGAGAAATTTTTTTTATATGTGTGGGTTCTTGTTTAAGATACACTGAGTAATTTAATATTTGAAATGTGGTTTTGCAAAAGACAGACTGTTCTTCAAGTAGATTTTTTATATTAGTATGTGCTATAATCTAAGAGACAGACATCAAATCTTAACAGTGAAGACATTCCGCAACAGGCCAAAATAATAAGATCAAGGTAGTTTAATTGTCCAGATATGACCTGACGTCGGTAACAGACCCTACAGTCTTATCAACTTCAGAGTCAAATTTAGAATTTCATTACTTCATCCAAAGTAGATCCAAATCACATTACTTTTAACAATGGATATATTTGTGGTTAAATTATGATTCACATTCTTCACCAAGTAGTGGAAACTTAATAAAACTCATTCAGTAGAGTTTGTTACCCTTCCGCAGTTACCCCCTTTTCTCCTCCAAATCATTGCAATTCCTCTGTGAAGTCCAGATACAGCATTTGTCCTCAGCTGATGACAATCCAGCTCTCGCTTATTGTATTCAATAAAGCAAAAGCCCGGTTTGTTTAATGGAATAACTGCCATTTATTGTTCTCAAACAAGACCCTTAATGCCTTACCAACTTACCAAAAAATGACATCTGAGGGACTTCTGCTTTTGATATGATGTTGGACCAGATAGTCTTGAGAGTCCTCCTCTTACAAAACAACTTGAACTTACATAAAACGCAACATTTTTTTTATTACATTGTTTTTATCACAGTGAATAGGGAACTTTCCGAAGGAAAGAACAAGCAAGAACCCAATGAATCTCAGTGCCCCTGAGAAGGCAGAGTTGAGCAGAAACAAACGAAATTGCACTATTAGCCCTGCAATCCAGAAACTANGGGGCTCGAACCCACGAACCGTGAGATCATGACCTAAGCGAAAGTCGGACGCTTAACCGACTAAGCCACCCAGGCGCCCCCAGAAACTAAGTTCTTAGGCCACTGGCAAGTTGGGGGGAGTAGGGAGGAAGGAGCAATGAGTCTGGGGCTCTTCATGCTCCAAATAGAGATTAAAAGTAGTTGTAGATTTGTAGCAGTCCCTGACTCCTTGCAGAAGTGAATAAAAATCTTATCTAGAGGAAACATGCTCAGTTTAGGCCACACATGCTTCAATAGATAAGTATCAACCAAATATCAGCATACAATCAAAGATCACCAAAACCACACAGGAAAAAGAGAAGAGTGAGAGATGCCTAGGTGGCTCAGTCACTTAAGCATCTGACTTTGGATCAGGTCATGATGGCATGGTTCATGAGTTCGAGCCTCGCATCAGGCTCTGGGCTGACAGCTCGGAGTCTAGAGCCTGCTTTGGATTTTGTGTCTCCTTCTCTCTCTCTGCTCCTCATGCTCTGTCTATCTCTCAAAAATAAATAAACATTTTAAAAAATTATTAAAAAAAGAAAAAAGAGAAGAATGAGATTCCATACAAACTGAAACCACCAAGAACTTTAGGTATAGAATATCAGATAGGAAATATGAAATAGCTATGGATGAAATGTTTAAAAACACAAAAGAAGAAATCATAAAGATGACTTAGTTCCAAACAGACTATAAAATATACTCAGGTAGCTATAAAAAATAATTTCAAACCTGAGGGGACCAGGTAGCACACAATATATTTCCAAAAAATGCCATAGATTTGGGGAAAGAATTAAATATTCATCAGCAATAAATTGGATAAGTTTTGGACAAAAGAATATCATACTTCAATGAAAATGAACAAATTAGAGCTATATGCAATAATAGAAAGGCATCTCTCAATGCCAAACAAACAAACAAAAAACAAGACCCTCAACTGTACAAATGGGATTCCATATAGTTCCAAAATAAGCATAATTAAGCTAGAGTAATCAAAATAATTTGGCATTGGAATAAAGGCAGATATGTAGACCAATGGAATAGAACAGAAAGCCCAGAAATAAAACCTTGCATATATGGTCAAATGATTTTCTTTTTTTTTTTATTTTTATTTTTATTTTTTTATTTTTTATTTTTATTTTTTTTTAATTTTTTTTTTGTCAAATGATTTTCAACAGGGTGCCGAAAACTTTCAGTAGGGGAAAGGACAGTCTTTTCACCAAACGATGCTGAGAAAACTGGGTACCTGTATGGAAAAGAATGAAGCTGGACCCTTACCCTATACCATAAAAACAAACAAACAAACAACAACAACAACAAACCCTTATAATGGACCTAAATGTAACAGTTAAAACCATAAAACTCTTAGAAGAAAACATAGAGGGAAATCCTTATTACATTGAATTTGGCAATGACTTTTTGGTTATGATGCCAAAAGCATAGACAATAAAAGAAAAATAAATTGGACTACCTCAAAATTACAGTCTTTTCTGCACAAAAGGACACAATCAACAGAATAACAAAGCAATCTATAAAAAGGGAGAAAATGAAAATCGTATTTCTGATAGGGGGTTGATATTCAGAATATATGAAAAACTTTTACAACTCAATAACAAAAATCCCAAATAACTCTATTAAAAAATGGGCAAAGGACTTTAATAAACATTCTCCAAAGAAGATATACAAATGTCCAACAAGCATATGAAAAGATGCTGAGCATCATGAATCATTAGGGAGTGCATATCAAAACTACAATGAGGTATCACCTCACATCTATTAGGATGACTGTTACCAAAAAACCCGAGGGGGTGCCTAGGAGGCTCAGTCAGTTAAGCATCTGATTTCAGTTCAAGTCATGATCTCGCAGTTCTTGAGTTTGAGCCCCGTATAGGGCTCTGTATTGACAGCTCAGAGCCTGGAGCCTGCTTCAGATTCTTTGTTTCCCTCTCTCTCTGCCCCTCCTCTGCTCTCTCTCTCTCTTTCTCTCTCTTTGTCTCTGTGCCTCTCAAAAATAAATGAACATTTAAAAAATTAGAAAAACAAACAAGCAAAAAACCGGTCCCCCTCTTCGGAAAACGGAAAAAAAAAAAAGAAAATAGCAAGTGTTGAAGAGGATGTGGAGAAATTAGAACACTTGTGCACTGTTTATGAGAATGTATAATGAGGCAGCTGCTATGGAAAACGGTATGGTGCTTCCACAAAAAGTTAAAAACAGATTTACCATATTATTCAGCAATACCGCTTCTGGGTATATACCCAAAAGAACCGAAAGAAGGATCTTGAAGAAATGATTGTACATTCATGTTCACAGCAGCAATATCCATAACAGCCAAAAGGTGGAAGCCACCCAGATGTCCACAGCAGGTGAATGGACAAACACAATGTGGTCTGTACATATAGTGGACTATTACTTGACCTTAAGAGGGAAGGAAATTCTGACACATGCTACAACATGGATGGAACTTTAAGATATGCTATATGAGATAAGCTAGTTACAAAAAGACAAAATAAAATATTGCATCATTTCACTTAGATGAAGTATCTAAAGTTAGTCAAAGTCATAGAAACAGAAAGTTTCTATGACTACCAAGGACTGTGGGGAGGGGGAAATGGGAGTTATTTAATGAGTATAAAGTTTCAGGTTTGCATGATGAAAAGTTCTGGAGTACTGTTGCACAATAATTTGATTGTACTTAATAATTTGATTGTAAACTTAAACTATTTGATTGCACTTAAACTTAAACTGCACACTTAAAAATGCTTTTGACGGTGGGGAGCCTGGATGGCTCCGCTGGTTAAGCTGACTGGCTCAAGTTGTGATCTCATGATCACTGAGTTCCAGCCCTGCACCAGCTTTCTGCTGTCAGTGCAGAGCCAGCTTTGGAACCTCCGTCCCTCTCTCTCTCTGCCCCTCTCCTCCCTTTCTCTCTCTCAAAAATAAACATTTGTGGGGCACCTGGGTGGCTCAGTCGGTTAAGCAACTGACTTCACTCAGGTCATGATCTCACAGTTCGTGAGTTCGAGCCCCGTGTTGGGCTCTGTGCTCATAGCTCAGAGTCTGGAGCCTGCTTCAAATTCTGTGCCTCCCTCTCTCTCTGCCCCTCACCTGCTCACACTCTGTCTCTCTGTCAAAAGTAAATAAATATTAAAAATACAAACATTGTGTTATGTAAATTTTGCCACAATTTAAACATTTAAAAAATAAGCAAAATTGCTATACTGTTTAGAAATACACTTCTCTTTGTACATTTATGTGCGCACATAAATTATAAAGGAAAACCATGATTACTATGCAGTCAAATAGTTGTGATCTCTGGCGGGAGAGAGAAATATATAAAGGAGAGGGAAACATGGAGGTGTGTAGGCTGTTGGGAATATTCTATTTCTTGACTTGGGTGATGGTTACACATAAATTTACTTCATAATTTTTCTTTAAACTGCTAATATGGGGGCGCTGGTTAAGTGTCTGACTCTTGATTGCAGCTCAGGTCATGATATCATCATTCATGATATCAATCCCAGAGTTGAGCTCTGCACTGACAGCATGGAGCTTGTTTGGGATTCTCTCTCTTTCAAAATAAATAAATTTAAAAAAACCCTGCTTATATGTTTTATGCATATATATGTTTTTATCTTTTTTTTAAAAGCCATTTTCTTTAAACTGTTGGGGCACCTGAGTGGCTTGTCAGTTAAGCCTCCAACTTCGGCTCAGGTCATGATCTCACAGTTCGTGAGTATGAGCCCTGCATCAGGCTCTGTGCAGACAGCTCAGAGCCTGGAGACTGCTTCAGATTCTGTGTCTCCCTCTTTCTCTGCCCTCCCCTACTTATGCTCTGCCTCTCTCTCTCTCTCTCTCTCTCTCAAAAATAAACATTAAAAAATTTAAGTGTATATACATACCTATATGTGTATATATACGTATTAGGTTTTCATTGCTACTGTAACAAATTACAAAAAAATTAGGAGCTTAAAACAATACAAATTAATTAACATACATATATGTGTATATATACGTATTAGGTTTTCATTGCTACTGTAACAAATCACAAAAACAAATAGGAACTTAAAACAACACAAATTAATTCTCTTACGGTTTAGAGATCAAAAGTTGACATGAGTTGACAGGGCTGTGTTTTTTTTTCTGATAGCTTCAGGGGAAAATCTCTTTCCTTGCCTTTTTAGCTCTAAGAGATGACCTCCTGTCTTTGGCCAAGGCTTCAACTTCTGTCTTCAAAACCAGCAGCATAGCGTCTTCCAATCTCTCTCTGCTTCCATCTTTTCCTGCTTTTCCTCTCTCATACTGTCTTTTCCTGATTCTGACCCTTCTGTCTGGCTTTTATTAGAAACCTTGTAATTACATTGGCCCCAACTGGATAATCCCCAATAATCTCCCCATCTCAATATCCTGAACTTAATCATATTTAAAGTCTCTTTTGGTGTGTAAGGTAATATAGGTACAAATTCTAGCAATTAGGATGTGGACATCTTTGCAAGAGGCATTGTTTAGCTTACCACCAAATGTTGATTTCTTTTTTGACCTCTTTTTATTGGGTTGTTAATTTTTTATCATTAAGTTTTGAGAGTTCTTCATATATTCTAGATACAGTACAGAAATGTGACCTGCAAATATTTTCTCGCAATCTGTGCCTTGTCTTTCTGTTTACTTAGTGGTGTCTTTTAAGGAGAAACATTGTAAATTAACAATAATTTAAATTTAATTAAATTTAATAATAAATTAAATTTTTATTTCATTAAAATGTTTTTATTTATTTTGAGAGAGAGAGAGAGAAAGCACCAGTCGAGGAGGAGCAGAGAGAGAGAGGGAGAGAACCCTAAGCAGGATCTGTGTTGTCAGTGCAGAGCCCGACATGGTGCTCAATCCCATGAACTGTGGGATCATGATCTGAGCCCAAAGCAAGAGTTGGATGCTCAACCAACTGAGCCACCCAGGTGCCCCAAAAAGTTGTTAAGTTTAAAGAATTCTAATTCATCGATTTGTTTTTCTTAGGCATCATGAATTTACTGCTATATCTAAGAAATCCTTGCCAAACTTAAGGCCACAACAATTTTTCCTATTTTTCTTCTGCAAGTTTTCTAGTTTTACATTTTGCACTTAGAGACTTTACACATTTTGAGTTAATGTGTGTATGAGGTGTGAGGCATGTGTCTTTTTTAGGACTTTAAGTCTTGAGTAAATAATCCAAAGACTAAAATATAGTTAGAATTCACTGGTGGAAGTGGTGGTTCATGGTGTGTATTCTGTAGCAGCCACAGCAGCAGCCTCATTCATGGCTGTGTGCCTATCAGAGTCCCCTTCATTTCTGTCTTCACCTATGACAAGGTAACCATGCTGTAGATAAAAACAGTATCTGTGTTCAACAAAACACTAATGATATCCCCAAATAACATCAACAATAAACAAAAACACCTTCCTTAAAAAAGAGTTTGAGATGATAAATACCCTTTTATCTACCACATTGAAAAATGTTCTGGGGCACCTGGGTGGCTCAGTCGGTTAAGCTCTGCCTTCAGCTCAGGTCATGATCTCATGGTTCGTGAGTTTAATCCCCACATCGGGCTCTGCATTGACAGTGTGGAATCTCCTTGGGATTCTCTCTCCCCGTACCCTACTTGTGCACTCTCTCAAAATAAATGAGTAAACTTTAAAAAATTAAAAAAAGAATATTAAAAAGAGAAAAATGTTAAAATAGAGGATTTATTATAGGCACTGAATAAGAATAAGACTGATTTATATTGTACTGTTTATTTGACAAGTTATGTGAGGAAACCTGAACTGAACAGTATAATTTTTATTTATCCCAATAAGTATAATAAATAAGTATATTATTCATTAATTGTAATAAATAATTTATCATTATCTCAATGATATTAGATTGACATACAGATTAATGTCCTAGAATATTGCTTGTTTGGCCCCTCCCTTAATGCAGGTCTCTGTTTATGTGTCCTTCTCACGTTTCCATAAAGGAAAGAGATTTCCTCTCTATCATTATAGTCTAGTACTATGTTCTTATTTGGCTGAAATTTGGGAGAGGAGGGGGGTGGAATATGAGATCTCAAAACACCCTGGACGCTTAAGTGCTTAAACATTATTTCTATGTTTCTCTTTGCCTCTATGATGTTGTTTATCCTGTTTATTTTATACCTGATGACATACAGATTTACATGGATAATTTCTGAATGAGCATTCACAAATGCTAAATGCTACAGGATCAGAGATGGGAGAACATGGGCCTTGGTATTAGATAGATCTGGGTTTCAATCCAAGCTTTGGCATTTACTATACTTTAGAGAGTTCCTTAGTCTCTCTGAACCTCAGTTTTCCCTTCTGCAAGATGGAAATAATGGTACCTTTCCTGGATGCAGACTCTGTGCTTTATAAACATAGCGCTATAGAGGAGACCTTTGAAGGTTGAGAGGAGGCCACATTTACATTCTCCAGAGCATTTACTGAAGAGGGCTCCTGCCTAGGTCCTGAGTGATGAAGAGGTTGCTTTCTCTGGCTTTTGCTTTTCACCTCCTTTTTTGTCACTGTGACAAAGTATGCGTCCCTCCTGCCTGTTTTTGCCGTTACCATAGCAATCCAGATTCTATTTAGCCAGAGTTTGTGGCACGACAGATTGGTTTGTGATTTGTGAAATCTCACTCTCTATAATAGGGACCAAGCAGTGACAGCAGAAATTATGTGGAGCTGGGCAGAGTTCCTGCCACCCCTCGCGGTAGGTGGAGGTCTATGGTTAGCTGGTTATTGGGGAGGGCCGTTACCTGAATGGGTGAGATACTTACTGGGCATTATTACATAGAGTTGCTCATAATTGATTTCAGATAAGTTTTATTTTTATTTTTTAATTAATTAATTATTGTTAAAGATTTCTTTCATTTTTAAGTAATCTCTACCCTCAACGTGGGCTTGAACTCACAACCCTGAGATCAAGAGTCGCATGCTCCACCAGCTGAGCCAGCCAGGCACTCCTCAGAAAAGTTTTTATTATGGGAAGTTTCAAACATAAAAAAGTAGATAGTATTCATCACCCAATTTCAATAATTACCCATTTATGACCAATGTTCACCCCCACCCTTTAGAAATTTCACGTACTTACTAGACTTTAGAGAGTTCCCTCGTATTTTTGAAGCAAATTACAGAAATTATATCACTTAGTCCACAAATATTTCAATATAATTGCTAAAAGATAAGGATTATTGTTGTCGCTGGTGTGTGTGTGTGTGTGTGTGTGTGTGTGTGTTTAACATGACCGAAATATCATTGAAATGGATGTTGGAGATACTTTATCTCTCTTGGAGAGGTATGAAGGATAAAATTATTGACTTCTACTTCTTCCCATGAAGGTTTAACTGCAACAAGAATTTCCCTCTTGTAATAAACAACTAGAAATTCAAACAGCAGGAACAACTGTTTTCAGATAGTGGACAGCAGGTAGCATAGGGCTGTGAAACTCAAGAGAAGGAAAATAAATAAAGCAAGCCCTATGATTGTCCCAGCTGACTGTCTGAAGCCATTTCCAGGCCATGGAGGAGAACTGAAACAGCCTAGTAGGCTCACTGAACTGAGGAGCAGAGATGAGAAGGGCAGACCTTCTAGAATATTCAGGGTAGATTATTAGTGGGGAGGGATGGAATAGAGAGATTGAAATGCACTGGATATCTGCAGAGCAGTCTGCTTGGAGCTTTGGCTAACTACTGACTGGTGCACACATGGGCCAAAATTCTACCAGGCCAGGAAAGAACCATGTGAAAGCAGTAGGTTAAATAATTCCCAGCAGTAGGGCTGGGAATAGTTTGCATTGCTACCAGCCAGAGTGGAAAGACCTTGCAATATTTGCAGACTATCTGTTGGACTTTACCTTGGACTTTGGGGAAACAAGCTTTTAATAAGATAAAGTATATAGAAAACATATGTAGATGGATATTGTCCAGTATAGACCCCCTCATACAGAGCTCATGCCATGATAACCAGCTAGCGGAATGGTCTCCTCTTACATCACATGATAATTCTGAGTGGTATAAAGATAGCCAATGCTATCCATCTTTTAAGTTTATTTCTTAATAATTTTTAATAGTTCTTGGGTTATCTGTAAACTTCTTATCTGTTCCAATTATTACATAGGGGATATAAAACATGTATTTTTATTTCCATATTTTATATATGTATTTATATATACATATATACATATATTTTAGTTGTAATGAAATAGGAATTTTTACTATTATTTAACCATGATCAGAAAGATTAATATAAACTCCTTATAATGCAAGTTATTTTTTTTTTTAGCATCTCTTACCTCAACACCTATTGACTTTCACCAACTTTATAGAGAAGATCAATCTGGTTAATTTCTTTATGCTGTATTATCTTCCAACTTCTCTATCCTATGGGATCAGTAGGGTTCTACGTTGCTTAACATCCACCTATTTACTGTATACCACTTCCAGCTCCTTGGTAATGTCTGCTTTGATGATATTTCAGTTCAAAACAATTACTGCCTATGCTATACAGCCTTGATTAATCATTTATACATTTATATATATGATAAAGCAGACCAACAACCATTTTCCCATAAAAATTTTAAAGAAATCCTGTAACTACCAAACATAGAAGTGCACTCATTTATTGAGGTGTGGATTACTTGCGCCTTTGACCAGATTTAGCCTGTGTCAATGGAAGCAATATTATCTTTTAACACAAATGGTAACATGCAGTGTTACCCTTCATCCATCCATTCACTTATCGTTGAAATATTGTTTACAGGGTTGCTCATATGTACCAGATTGTGTTCTGGATGCTGGGGATGCAGCCTGTCTTCTGGTGCACTGTTTGGCCACCAGGAGTAGTTCTAGGTTCAGACTAGCAATGCAGCTAGTAGTACTCGGTTGAACTTAGTTCAGCACCAAGTACACTCTGCAGAATGAAACAGGTCAGGTAAAACAGCATATTTGATCTTATCAGTGATCCAGCAGGTCCTTGTGAGTCGTACCAACAGTTTCCATGAACGAGGTCAAGCTATGTGTGATTCATTTTGAAACAGAGAGTGTACCTCCCTAGTCCCCCACCTGTCTATATGATTCCAGTTGTCTAAGCTCAAGGCTTACACAAGACTCAAGGCTTGCTTGAGTGCCAATATACTGCTCTCTCAGTAAACAGGACAGATAACTAACTCGTGGTATCTGCATTTATACAAGGAAGTAGTGCTGTGAGAAGGCAGAAGGGGATCACCTCCCCAAGCAGTCCTGTTCACCTTTTACTCATACTCACACTCTTGAGGGAGATAGTCAAAACAGATAAGCAGATCAGAAAGACAGTATTGGTGCTATTATGACCAATAAATGAGAAAGAAATGGAGGATGATGGGAGTTTCTGCTCTGTACCTTAGTGAGGGGAATCTTTGTATATTTGTTATTTGCATACAGGTAAGCATATCCAAGGATTTTTGCTCAGAAGCAGATATTCTGGGTCAAAGAATATGTGCTTTCTGTAATTTTGACAACCATTGCCAAATTTCCTTCTGTAGAGTTCATTCTACTTCATAATCCCACCAGCCATATGCTTATTTTTCTGCACCTTCATCCACAAAGAGCGTGATCAAAGTTTTGAATCTGAGCCATCTGATAGGTAAGGAATATTATCTTATGCCTTTGTGCAGTCCTTTATTAGGAACGGGCTCACACAGTTTTTATAAGTTTAAGAATCATTTGGCCTCCCTTTTCTATGAACTGTTGGTTCACATTCTTTACACATTTTCTGCTTTTCTCTTATTTTTTAATATGAATTCTTAGTACACTAAGGAAATTAACCTTTTGTCTGTGATTATATAATCATTTTTTTTTCAGTTTGACATGACTTTTTGTTTGTGGTATCTTTCTCATACATAATTTTGACTTCTCATCTGTGAGAGAGACATGATAATAATAGCTGCCTCATTACACAAAGAGTGTGTAAATTAAATTAAATGAGTTTAAATGACGATTAAATGAGTTTAAAATTAAGGATTTAGTATAGTGCCAAGACATAGTAAGCATGCAATAAATGTAAGGTCTTACTATTGTGGATTCATATTGATCAAGGTGTTAAGAAGACTGCCATCTAAAAAACAATCAACAGCATTTGGAAGGTTAACACAATCCTTAGATGCACTGACATCTGTCTTTCTCATAAAAAGGTGAATCGTTTCTTGTTATTGTTCTTAATATCCTAGAAACCAGGGGCATGAAAATATCCTAGAGGGGCATCTGGGTGGCTCAGTCGGTTAAACGTCCGACTTCACTTCAGGTCATGATCTCATGGTTTGTGGGTTCAAGCCCTGCGTCAGGCTCTGTGCTGAACGCTTGCTCAGAGTCTGGAGCCTGCTTCAGATTCTGTGTCTCCTTTTCTCTCTGCCCCTCCCCTGCTCACACTCTGTCTTACTCTGTCTCTCAAAAATAAATAAATGTAAAAAAATTTAAAAAAAGAAAAGAAAAAGAAAATATCCTGGAAACACTGGTCTTGAAAAAGCTCCCACTACCCAAAACAAACCAACCAAATGTAAACAAATACTATTTATTTCATAGAATTGTAGAATCTAGGTGCTGGAAAAGAATGTAGGTGTTATTGGATCCAGCTTCCCTTCCCGGAGTTACTTGGTAAATATTGAAATAAACCCAAATTTTATCTTTTTTTCTCTATATGTGAGACTAAATTATTTTTAAAGAAATGGTAAGTCTGAATAAGGATGAAATACATGCATCTTATTTCTAAATTTTAAAATGTCAAAAAAATTTCAGAACCAAGTGATGATCAGATATTTCATTTGGTTTAAATTCCATTGGGAAGAGTTTCTCCACCTTTTAAGGAAGGTCGGCGGCGGATAGAAGGCATATGACGTCACTATGAGGCCGGAGCTCCATCCAGCTCCCGACCCCACAGCGTCCGGGTCGCGTCCCGCAGTCAGGCGGTCTTCAGCCAGGACTGTCGCTGCTGCAGAGAAGACGTTGTGCTGACCTAGAAATAACAGCTCGGAGCTGTTGATGTCAGTAACTTTTAAAATAGCTTATTTAAAAATCTCTTCAGTGACCTCGGCTACACTTAATGCCACTTAGCTCATCTGGAAGTGGGCAGGAAATGTAAGAAGGATGGGTGACAACTGGAACTCCAAGCAGCTGTATCTTCAGAGGCCCATTTTAGGAAAGAACTTGTTTGAACAAGTTGAAGACTGAAGATACCCTTGGTATCCAGTGACCGTAATGCAGATATAGAAACTGAGTGTCCAGGGCCCCGCAAGTCTGGGGGGAAACCCAGATCTCATCGTCAGTTGCACATGGTGTTTTTCAGCTGTGCATAGGCCTTCTGTGATGGGAGTTCTGGCTCTCTTCCCTGATTCCCTGTGTATTTTGAAGATTCTGCAGGAGATGACTCACATGGACTCACAGACATTGGCCTTATCAGTTACTGTGGGTTTTCACTGTTGGTTTTCCTTAGATTCTCTCCTGCAAATCCTGAGGCCATTGCAGGGGTGCGAGGGGGGCGGGGAATGTCTGGTGCTGTGTGCTGCATCCAGGCTGCGCATGCCTGACATCGAGGATTCTGCTCTCTGCTCTGAGAGCATGTCGTCTGTGCAGAGTCCAGCTGAGGGTGTTGCTGCCAGGAGAAGTGCTGATGGGCCAGAACGCCTGAAAAGCTGTGCTGAGCCTTCTGGAGCCTTGGGCTTGCTAAAGCTACACCAAAGCAGTGGGCACTTTGACATTTGCTAATGCCATTCATCTGTTAATTGGACACCAAAGCTATACTGTAAAATCCCCAATGCTCAGTACCTATAACTATGGAAATATTTATGGGCCATTTTGAAACATGTCTGTGTGAAAAATTTGACAGTTTAATCCTCACCACTTAGGTCATCACAGGACTCAACCCATTTTCAGCCCAATAAAAGTTCTATGTTCACTATATAAAAACTAGCACATACAATCTCCAACTAGTTTGTGTCCTGCTTTTTTCCACGTATTCCTATTGAATGCCATTTATTTTATTCTACACGTGATTCATAAGTCAGTTAAACAAGCTTTTATTCTCACATATTTAGATACCCCCCTCAACTTCTCATTATTATCAACCATACTGTAAAGAACATCCTCATGGCTATTCCA
>NW_027530368.1:6148091-6230248 GCF_008692635.1 Crocuta crocuta | reverse complement strand
TAGCAGGGAAAATTCTAATTGTTGAGTCAAAAGGGTTGTATTTTTTAAGACTTTTGATACACACTATCTAGTTGCCCTCTCAAACGGTGGGACAGATTTACTCTCCTACCATATTCTTGACAACTCTGGGTAAATCATTAAAAACTAGATGCTTATTGAATTTAAACAAAATTACTGTATTAATACATGCATATGGTAACATGTTCAAATGATGTAGAAGTGATTAAAATATAAGATGAAACCTCTCTCCCTTACTCCTCTTCCCCACTTCATGAAATACTTGGTGCACACTTCCAGACACTTCTGTGCAGGGGCCGATGGAAGGACACAGGTCTGAGACTTTGGCATCTACCTGCTCTGATGTAATGAAAACAACCCTATTGAAATAAAAAAATCACTGGTTTTGATGGGAAACATTAATTCACCCTCTTTCATTTCTCTATTTCAGTTTTTTCTGTACCTTTTGAAATGTTTACAAGTTCATATATTTTTAGAATCTAAAAAATCCACAAGTATATTCATAAGTACATTAGAACTGGAATAACCTAGAAGGAATGCCACCTACTTCCCCAAACCACAAGCCATTTGTGAGTTTACTGTAATACATGTAATATACGCATGCCATGAAATATTGAGAAACATGCTAGAAATTTATTAAGAATTTTTCTGTTGTGGTTTAGAGTTGGGAAGAAAGGCTCATATGGTAGCTCAATTACCAGATTAAATGGAGTTCTATCTTTCAGATTAGAGGTCAAAAAACCAAAGAACAAAAAAACTGCCTCGTGGGCTATAGTGAGCTTGCCACCTATTTTTGTATGACTTGCAGGCTTCCAATATCTTTTTTACACTTTTTAATAGTTGAAAAAATCAGAAGAATATTTTGTGACACAGGAAAATGATATGAAGCTCAATTTTAGTGTGGACAAATAAAGTTTTATTGGAACACAATTACACTCATTCATTTACATATTGTCTGTAGTGGCTTTTTTGCTACAATAGCAGAGCTGAGTAACTGTGACAGAGATTGTATGACTCTTAGACTTGGAAACATTTACTGTCTGGCTTTTTACAGAAAAAGTATACCATGGCCTGGATTTAGATTTTCAAATGAAGAATAGATTTAATTTCACTACTAAGCAGACAAATCTGTTTATTAATTTAAAGATGCATGATCTCATGATAGGTTTTGGAGAGGAATCAGAGAATTTGAGGTGCAGACCACAAATGAAAGCTTGGAGAATGAATGGGCACTTTTTAAGAAGGATCAACAACCCTCTTGGGATAAGCAAGTATAGGAAGTGTATGATCCTTGGGATATGTAGTTAGTCTGTCTCAGAGCATGTGTTTAAAATTTGGGAGGTACTAGCACATTGCTCTATATTTAGAAATTTGTTAATTTCTATTTTCACTAATAGTATATGGGAGTGCCCTCACGCTCTTACCAATATGAAAATGATTTGAAATCTGAGGGCAACATATGACGCATTGTATTTGTTTTAAGTTTGCGTTTCTTTTATTACAACTGAGGTGGGCATTTGTTTCTTTACTAGTAATTTTCACTTATTTTGTAAAATGCTTTTTCATATCATTTGATCATTTTTTTCCTGTGGATTTTCTTCTTCTTTTTAAATGTTTANGAGCCAAAGTCAGATGCTCAACCAACTGAGCCACCCAGATGCCCCTTGATTTTCTTCTTCTATTAGATTTATAAGCATTCTTCCTGTGTTATGAATAGTAACTTTTTGTATTTTATACTTATTCCAAATAGTTTTTCAGGTTGTCATTAATACTTTAACCTTAAAAAAACTAATAATATCTAGTATTTAGTAAGCACTTACTATGTACCAGGCATTCATCTAAGAACTGCACATACTTTATCTCATTTACTTCTCGTAGCAAGTTTATGGGGTGGGAACTATTATTACCCTAGTGCTATAAACAAGGAAACTGAGTTAGTTACAAAGAAGTCAAGTAACTTGCTCAAATCACATAGCTAAGAAATAGTGGAGCTAGGATTAGAGCTCAGGCAGCTGGGTCCAGTGCCAGCCATGGTGTATCTGCCATTCAGGGGTACCAAGGCCAGCCAGGGCTGTGCCAGCAAGGCAAGACCTAGTTCAGGGCTGACCCAACTGGGCTATGGACCTGGAGCAACTGAATGAGTAAGGCTACTTAGGATGAGTCTACTTGAAAGGAGTCTGCATACTAGGGCATCTTTCATGTTCCCTTAGGTTATCATGAAAATAATTTTTCAAATTAAATTTTAACAATGTAGAAAAATGAGGAATTAAAATATGGTACATAATAGATTCTCCCCTCCCCCCAAGCACAAGAGCTAAGGCAGCTGTCCCAGATGTTCTCCTGAGGGACAGCTCTGATGATATATCTTTCACCATATTCATCTGTTCCTTAGACCCTGGAGATATCGTAAAGTCCAACTTAGCAAATAGGGTTGGAGAAGGAGCTAGGATAAGGTGAGAAGCTGATAATTAATCTTCCTCTTTCATTCCAGTTTTCAAACCAGAGGTGAGGAAAGACTGTCAACTAAGAAAAGAATGTTTGGAGTATTATAAAAAAATTTTTAAAGTTTTTTTTTATTTTTGAGACAGAGAGAGACAGAGCATGAGTGGGGGAGGGGCAGAGAGAGAGGGAGACAGAATCTGAAACAGGCTCCAGGCTCTGAGCTGTCAGCACAGAGCCTGATGCGGGGCTCGAACCCATGAACCATGAGATCTGACCTGAGCCGAAGTCAGATGCTTAACCAACTGAGCCACCCAGGCACCCCTGTTTGGAGTATTTTATATTACACTGGACTAGACTTATATGATCATTAGACTGATTTGGATTTTTAAGCTAAGAGTTCTTGGGAAATATTGTGGAACCTGACCAAGATTTCATCCAAGGGGCTCAGAAAGAATAGATTGTCAGAGTGAGGAGCACTGAGAAAAAGTAGGGGCTTTGTGATTGCACCTGACTTGGTCCAGCTTCTTCATGAATGCGTTCCCTTTGTAAGTATCAACTCTTTTCACATCTGCTGATTTTTCTGTTTACTTGTCACCCTTAAAAAGAGAGATCTATATATTTCAAAGTTTAAGTTGGGATAAATTCTGTTCCTGTTCATATTATTTGATCCCAAAGAAAGGAAGCATTTAGACTGAATATTATTTTGTTTTGAAAGATCATTGGAGATATGCAGTCATCTTTTTTTTTTTTTTTTTTTTTTCCAAATTCCAAAGTCTTAAGTTTTCCTTACAGGGATAGAATGTACTACAAGAATGTTTCCAGGTATTGGTCAAATGTGATAATTAAAAGGAAGACAGAAGAGATTTTTAAAAGTAATCTAGACACACATACATGAAAAAGACATCAGAAGAGGTTGTAATTATTTGATCTGGGAACGAGATCTGACAGGGCAGAAGAACATTTGCTCTAACTGGTAAGAAAAGAAAGACCTAAACATGTCATTGATTCAGACAGTTCCCTTTGTTGACCACTAGGTGTTGCTAAGCAGGCATGATGACCTGTGGCGGGCAGAGGAGAAGCAGGAAAGGCAGCATGTAATCCATTCAGGGTACATTCAGCGGATTCAACAAATTTGAGGTGCTCTTGGTGGCAAGACATCTTTACCTAGTCCAGCACCTGGCACATGGTAAGCATTCAACATGTATTTCTTGAAATGAATTATTCAGAATGCAGAGGGTGCTTTTACATTGTGGGCATCCAGATAATATGACATTTCTGTGTAAGGTTTCTTCAAGACCTCTCATCATATTGAGACAAAGGGAGAAAACATTATAAATTAGAAGTCACTTGATGAATTAAACAAAAGGAGATCAACTGAGCCATGGAATCAGACTTGGAAAATCCACGAATCGTGTCCATTGCCTATACAGACACAGACATAGCAAAATACTTGTTTAAATGCAGACACGGCAAACCATGCCTTTATTTGTCTCTGTTTTGCTTGGGTGCCATTGAATGTTGATTCTTCCACTCCTACTCCTCCCAAATTTTGAATAATTTCTTACTGATCTTGGTGCAATGAGACACTGATGGAAAACCATCTATAATTGTACATAATCTGCATCAGCATAAAATGAAAAGTGAAAAATAGAGGGCCAATGACCCCAGGTTAGATACAGAGCGGGAAGGAAGGAGGAGAGGGCATCAGGAGGCTCTAAGAAAACCCCAAGTACAGATCTTCTTCCTGCTCCTAAATTTCCTGGTTCCTCAGATGCCTTCCATGGTTATCAGTTGGTTTGGCCTGCCTAGGGGCCTTTCACTCTTCTTCTGTTAATAGTGCCTCAATTTTACTTTGGGGGATGAGCCCCTGCCCCACTGGGCACTGTCCTGATGGGCTATCAGTTCACAGGCTCCTTCTTCAAGTGGCAGAGAGGTAAGCAGTGAGCCAAGCTACACCAAAGGCCCTGTCTCTGGGGACTTGTAGAGCCTAAAAACCAATGGGATTCTGTTTCATGTCTCAAAGAAACGATTCATTAGTTCTTGCTTTGTGGAATCACAGCTGTCCTGGTTTGTGTTTTTCCAAAGATCTAGTCTTCATTTTTTTCTTCAGGTCTGTGAGCCACCCCATATTCTTCCAGTAAATTAGCTGGAGTTGGTTTCTCTTACTGCAGCCAAAGAATGGAATGAAGAAAAGGGGCTAGTAAAAAACATCTAGTCCTTTGATTACTTCCATAACCTCTGTTAAACTTATCATTGAAAAAGATCAGCCCTACAATAACGGATACTCCCTGGAAATGGGGAATATAACGTTTATGGACACTTACTATGTTCCAGATACTTTTAAAAACACACATATTATCTTTTTATTTTTAATTAAAAAAAGTTAAAGCAGTCTCTACACCCAATGTAGGGCTCAAACTCACAACCCTGAGATCAAGAGTTGCATGCTCTACTAAGCAGGCCAGGCTGGTGCCCCCACATATTATCTTATTTAATCTTCAGAATGATTCAATTGAACAGATGTTACTATCCTCATTTTACAGATGAGAACACTGAGGCATAGAGTGATTAAATAGTCTGCTCATTTTCACATGGTCAAATTAACATTCTTAAAGTTTTTTCTTTTTTTTCTTAAAGTTTTTTTCTATGGAAAACCAGTTTTTCTGAATTATATTAATTTCATGGGGCTGCTCCAACAAAATACCACAAACGGGGCTTAAAACAACCAAAATTTGGGGCGCCTGGGTGGCTTAGTCGGTTAAGCGTCCGACTTTCGCTTAGGTCATGATCTCGCGGTTCGTGGGTTCGAGCCCCGCATCGGGCTCTGTGCTGACTGCCAGCTCGGAGCCTGGAGCCTGTTTCGGAGTCTGTGACTCCCTCTCTCTCTGACCCTCCCCTGCTCACGCTGTCTCTCTCTCTCTCTCTCCTGGAAATAAATAAAAACATTAAAAAAAATTAAAAAAATAAAACAACCAAAATTTATCGTCTCAGTTCTGAAGGCTAGAAGTCTGAAATCAAGGTGTTGGTAGGACCATGCTCTCTATGACTACTCCAGGGGAGAGTCCTTGCTTGTGCTTGCCTCTTTGAGCTTCTGGTATTTGCCAGCAATCCTTGGCATTCCCTGGCTGTTACATGGCTGTCTTCTCTCTATGTGTCTTGCTCTTATAAGAACACTAGTCAGGGGCACCTGGGTGGCTCAGTCGGTTAAGCATCCAACTTCAACTAAGGTCATGATCTCACGGTTCGTGGGTTCAAGCCCCGCATCGGGCTCTGTGCTGACAGCTCAGAGCCTGGAGCCTGCTTCGGATTCTGTGTGTGTCTCTCTCTGCTCCTCCCCAGCTCATGGTCTGTCTCTGTCTCTCAAAAATGAATAAACGTTAAACGTAAAAAAAAACACTAGTCATATCGGATCAAGGGTCCACCTACTCCAGTATTCTTTCTTTTTTTTTCTTAATTTTTTAAAATGTTTTATTTATTTCTAGGAGAGAGAGAGAGAGACAGCGTGAGCAGGGGAGGGTCTGAGAGAGAGGGAGTGACAGACTCTGAAACAGGCTCCAGGCTCTGAGCTGGCAGTCAGCACAAAGCCCGACGCGGGGCCCAAACCAACGAACCGTGAGATCATGACCTAAGCGAAAGTCGGACGCTTAACCGACTAAGCCACCCAGGCGCCCCACTCCAGTATTATTTCATCTTACCTAATTACATCTATTTCCAAATAAGGTCACATTCTAAGGTGTTGGGGGTTAGGACTTCTTTGAGGGGAACACAATTCAACCCATAACATGAATGGCAATACAAATTGTTCAAAAAGGAATTCTGTGGCCAAATAAGTTTGGGAAACACAGGACTGAATATCATTACAGTAGGACTCTGCTGCAGGACTTTTGGAGGGTCTTTAATTGATTCATCTGAAGGGGAGTCACAAAACTGGGACTATCAGGGACAATTGCTCAAGTATGTTTGCTTTTGGACTTCCTTTGACGTGCCTACTGTGGGTTAGCATTCTCAGGTCTCAGACCAGATGGGAGGCAGTAGACCTAGTGAGGTCCCTCCCTACCCTTCTGGTTTCACCTCTTAATCTGCTGTGTGACCTTGAGACAACCACTTTCTTCTCTGAGGCCGAGTTTCCTTATATGTAAGAAAAGGACAATAATATCATTTCCCCATGGGTTTCTTGTAAGAACTAAACAAAATGAGGTATTCTTGTTCATCTTCCTCTTCCTCTCACCATTTTTTTTCCTCTTTAGAAGAATGGTTTTGTTTATGGTAATAAAAATTTACCTGGGGTAAATATTCAACCCCAATGCACTTTTAAGAAGTCTGCAGTGTTAGCAAAGAATGGGTTGTTTCTCTCTGCAGTTCCTCATTCTGGTCTTCCACCCCAGTGAGGGGAAGAGGATGTGATCACGCGATCGCCAGCAGATGGGAAATTGTGAAAGGGACCTCGCTCTAGAAAAGCAGCCCACAACTGCCTCAGCTCTCAGAGGAGGCTGAGCTTCTAACAAGACTTGTCTCAGAGTGGACTCGGCCGTCTGTTTGTCCATTCGACATGGAGCCAAAGCGGATCAGGGAGGGCTACCTTGTGAAGAGGGTAAGCAGAAGTTCCACGTATAAGGGTATCACTGAAAATAGTGTTGGGGATGATCGGTGTCCAGCTTTGGACTCTCCACCCCCACTCATTTTGGGAATGGTTTATGTCAAACCTATTAGGCTGACACAGGAAAGCATCACAGCCTGTAGGCCGTTGCAAGGGGAGCCAGCACATGTTCCATGGCATTCTGTTTCTTAAAGGTGAATTGATCTACTCAAGCATTAGCGCAGTTTGATCTTGTTTGTTCCAGTTTGCAGGATCTGGGAGGTGGGGGCCTAAGCAAAACCTAAGTAATGGCTTAGAGCATTTTTTTTGTGTGTGTGAGTCACATGCGTATTTTATGCTAGAAGACTTACCCTCTTCTCTGATGCAGGTTACTCAGAGACTTTTCCTTTGTTACTTAAATCCCCCTCCTCCTCCTAATTGTTTATTTACTTTTCTTGAGGAAAGGAAAAAAGAGAAGGATTAAAGAAAAGCTGATACAATGACACAGCAATTGTAGCTTATTTCATGAGCCACCTTCTTAGAACGAGTGCATAAAGAAGCTTATCTTTTTTTCTGAAATCAGGCTCAAATCTCTTCATTCACCATTCTGAGTGAATTTGTATAATGTATTGCTAAGGTAATAGGAAGTGATTTTAAAGATTAGGAAATAGGGACAACTTAAATCAAAAACGCTTAGTCTCTCTGGTATGGAATCAATAAATAGAATTTTATTAGCACTGTTTATCTCCTAATGTTGGGTGTATGTCATGTCATTGTGTGAATTCACACACAGGGCTGGTTGGTATCCTGTGGGCAACATCTAGGTGAACAAATACTCTCACAATGACCCAAGTGAGCTCAGCATGTCAGAAGTGAACTAAATTGAGTACATTCTTTCACAAGCCCAAATCCCTAATCGAATGAGCCCCTAATGTGTCTCTGTTTTAGGTCCTTCATTGGTTTAACATTTTAGCCTAAAATGTTCTACCTCAGAGGGGGTTAAGCAGCACACATTACTGCCTGATTCTGTTTTGATTTAAAGCTGGAAGGGACTTCAGGGCTCCTGGCCTCAATACCCCATTTCCAGAAGAGGAGACTGAGACCCGGAAGCTGGGTGCCTGCCCAAGGTCACATGACTGTGACAGAGGTTGACAGCAGAAACCCACTTCTGACTTGGGTTTCTGACTCATCGTGCTGAACTTTGTCCAGTATACCAAGATTTTCTTAGAGTAAGTGTAACTTGAAATAGGGTTAGTAATGCATTTGTGACAGTGAGAGTTATAAGTGGGTGCTGGAGAATAAAGAAGCCCACAGCTGATATGCTCTTTAGCAGAGTATCTCTCTCTACTTTGAAACATCCTTTGGAAAAGATACAAATTGACACACAGAAGAGTAAGTGGATTCTTTGCAACAGGCGCCAACGTTCTCTTTGAGAACCAGTAATAATTAATGTGGACATTTCTTTCCTGGTTGCTGGGGCTAGTATTCAGACAAGAACAAGTGAATGAAACATTTTGCAGTGAAAATTGCTGTTATTAAGTTTGTATGTTCACATTTTAAACTCCACAGATTACAAAATATATAGAAGACTAAATCTCTAATAAGTGAGGCTGCTCCACTAGAAAATGGGTATGAAAGAGTTAGGTTTGTCAAGCTTATAGACTTACAGTAATAAATAGTTTTTAATCGGTGAGAGTAATTCTCTCAGATTATTGCCTATAACAGCAAATCTAGAAAATATCCCTAGGAAAAAGCATAGTCAAAATTCATAGTGACATTTTCACAATTCCTGTCTTCCAGAATTTTCATGTCTACAATTTATATCTTCCATAATTTTTGCATTTTTCTCTGTGACTCTTTGAACAGTCTTTGTTGTAATATGTTAAGATTCTTTGATATGTCATTTTAAAGACATGCTTGGTTCAGAAATGTTCCCTTTTGTTGGCTGCAGAACTACACCTGAAGCCAGAATTCCCTGTAAATGTTTTTAGACATTAAATTTCTTCCAGTTACCGCATACATCTGGATTAAAAACTATATGTGTCAGGAACTTAGCACATAGTAGGTACTATGTGTATGTGACCATGATTATTAATATCAGTATTGATATACACTTCAGTAAATAAGGGTCCTTTTCTAGATGCTAACAGCGATATGCACTGGTGCCTGGGTTGGTTGCCAAGTTAATAGTGAAGAGAGGACCATGGAAATCTTTCTCTGGCAAGGCTGTTAGATGTCTTGACTATGGTTATTGATGTTAAAGCACGACAAACAATAATATATGAATGTCCCTCCATTTACTTTTTTCCCTGATGCAGTTTAAGATCTCTGGGTAGTAATAAGGAATATCTTTCTCCCTATGTCTTGCCTGTTTTGTGAAATAACTGTATTGGAGATAAAAAATTTTGGGTGGCAAAATATAACATTAGAAACGCTGGTTCAAGAATTTTGTCAAGTTCAAAATCTTGGACTCAACAGTCAATGGCATTGACTATGAAATGTGCCTGAGTAGAGCCCAACACAGGGCTTGAACTCATGACCCTGAGATCAAGACCTGAGCTGAGATCAAGAGTAGGACACTTAACCAATTGAGCCACACAGGCGCTCCCCTGCTTTTCTTCTGTGCAAGATAACTGCTCACATTTTACAGTTCAGGTTTCCTCCTTTATCTGCTGCCTCAGGTCTTTAAATAGAAATGATGGTTAAGAGAAGGATAGAAAATACATGATTCTGGCACTTTGCAATTTTTAAATTCTAAATAAGACCTAAATTTCCTTGCCTCAGAGTCTTGCCACTTTTGACTTTAAGAAAAAAAAGAGCACATGGAGCTGACCATATAGCAGCTAGCCACTGTACAAACATGATCTCATTCAATCCTAACGACCCTCTGAGATAGTATCATTATCCCCATTTTGCAGATGAAAAACTGAGGCTTAGAGAGAAGAAGTGACTTTCCCACAGTCAAACAGCTGGTAAAAGGATGACCTGGGATTCAGATCCAGGCTTGCCTAACAGCAAAGCCCCAAATCTCATTGATCCCATGTAGCAGTCTGAAGGCAGGCTTACCTAAGCCAGCAAAAGGGAGGTTAGACAAATTTACCAGAGCTACAGTGGGGCCTGGACAAATTGTACTGTGGGCAATATTGGGTTTAGTAACCTCAACATCCCTTTCTCTCTGATTAGGGGTTAATTCCAGCCAATAAACCTAAATGTCTTTGGATGTCCTTGAAAACATACTACTGATTTGGATGTTTATATTCAATCATAGCTTAAAAAAGGAGAGAGAGGGAGAGAGTAGTGGTTTCCATGCAATAAATAACCTCCATGCAATAAATAACCTAGACTCCACGAAGCCATGTCCCAATGCAATCTCATTCCTAGAGGTTTATTGAGAAAACCGCTATTGATAAATGGACACCATGTAGCAGGCACTTCACGCAGCAGGGCGGATCCCAAGAGTGGCTTCGGGATGGGGTGGCCTGTGAGGCTGGGTGAAAGCGCAGGAATCGGGGTGGCGGGAAAGAGAAGGACCGGGATGCTTGGGCAGGAAAGGAAAGGGCTACAGAGAGCTGTGGTGGAAAGGAGAAAGACTCAGGTGCAAGAGAGAACAGGAGAGTCAGGAGTCCCAGCCCAGGAATCCTTTGGAGAGCTTTCTTGTCTTCTGGACATGGTATTTATTACCATGAAATAATTCCCAGCAATTTTCATTTATTCACTCATCTCTATCACAGTAGCTCACACTTGTGGCACTAACCCAGAGCAAAGACAGACGTAAGCACTGGACAGATGTAAGCATTAATGCACTTAATATTTATAACAACCCTACAAAGTAGGCACATCTATTATCCTTACATTTCAGATGAGGAAACTGAGGTACAAGAGAGGCAAAGGGCCTTGCCCAAGGTCATGCAACTATTATGTGGCAGAGCTGTTCTGAAGTCAGCAGTGTGGCCTCAGTGTCATGAGGAGCCATGCCTAACTATGTTTCTTGTGGCCTTCATGGGCTCATTTGCAGTGATTTTCTTCTGCAAAGCACTGTTGCTGGGAAGGATGGTGCCCAGGATAACTTTATGCCAGAAAGACTTCACAGTATTGTCTACAAACTGTGAAATCTGTTTATGTGGTTACCATTTTTTGAGCATCTACTATAAGCTAGCTGCTGTGCTAAATCCTTTAAGTAATTTATCTTATTTAATCTTTGCAACATTTCCATTGTACAGGTGAGGAGACTAATGTCTAAGTAACTTGGCTAAAGCCATATAGCCTGGGAGAGGCAAAGTTGAGATTTGAACCCAGATCCCTAAGACTCGAGAAATCATTCTGTTGAGCACTCAGTGCCATTTCTCTATTGCTCACCCAATATGTTTTTATTGAGAAACTGTTCAGTGTGGAAGGATTTACTTCGATAAAAAATATATTGAATAGATCAGTTTCCTTGCCTTCAAAGAATTTAAATAGGTACAAAATGAAGGTTTACCTGGGATGTTAAAAAAGTGATCTCATGAATCAGTTTGGAAAACTAGATGATACAATTTATGTACTTATTTTTAAAATTATTTTAAAAATATTTATTCATTTTTGAGGGGGGGAAGGGGCAGAGAGAAAGTGAGACACAGAATCCGAAGCAGGCTCCAGGCTCTGAGCTGTCAGCACAGAGCCCAATGTGGGGCTCAAATCCATGAACTATGAGATCACGACCTGAGCCGAAGTCGGACGCTTAAATGACTGGGCCACCAAGTGCCCCTGGATGATACAATTTATGATGTACCAGAAATGAGGACTTAATTTAACAACAACTTAAAAATAACATATCCTATGAGTATGGGAGAATAGACGATACCCACTCACAGTTCTGCTTTAGATACGTGGTTTTGCTCATAATGTAATTTCCTTTGAATTCCAGCTACACGTCAACATACGAAAAGAGAAGTCTGAGTGAAAGAAGAAGTTAAACGAGGTGTTTGCACTCTGTGGGAGGTGTTTGGGAGGGGTTCTAAACACCAAATTCAGATTTCCCCAATCCTCAGCAACGAGCTGTGGCTTTCTTCCAGTGAAGCATGCTTCAGTTTGTGCATTGGTCTTACTGAACTGGAGCTGTCGTTCAAGGTCGCTCTCTCCTCTGCTTAGACTGGGAACAGTTTGACAGCAGAGCCTGCCTCTTGGTCAATTTTATACCCCAATACCCAGGCCAGTGTCTGAAGCATAGAAGCTGTTTTATCATGAATTGTTCAATGAACATGTCTCAAAAAGAAAGAAATTTGCTGGAAAAAGACATGTAGAAACTGAGAAATCAGGGCTCCATATCATAGGAACTCTTGAAGTATGAGAAAAAATTTTCAATGGAGTATTCATTTTTAGATGATCATGTTAAATGTTTTTAAGATGTATTTATTTTTGGCTTGTAGGTAAGACCCAAAGTTTGGCAGGATGTCTGTAAATAGAAGACTCAAGGGACAAAAGGGACAACAGGTTTTTTTCTGGAATAGATATGTAGAATCTGAGGGTTGAAAGGAATATTCAGTCCTTAAAAAAGTATTTCATTGAACTTTCCTATCTGTGGCTTGCATTCCTTTTTACTAAACCACTAACAAGCATGTTGTAGTACCTCTTGGGACAGGAAACTCATTAAAATTTCTACCTTAAGTTATGCAGTGAACCATTTTTTTTCTGAAACCTCCACCTACTGGGCCCCCAAACAGCCTATGATAATGTTTCACACCTTTGAGAACAGTCCTCATCTGTTTTGCCTGTCCCATTTTGGGCTAAAACCTAGCTGCTTTCTCCAACAATTTCCCAAGAGAGATATGCCAAATAAATTGTCCCTGTCTTTTGAAGAGGCCCCGATTCTCTGCAGCTTTGAGGTTTCCTCAACTCAAGGTCATTCTCCAGATGCACCTATAAGCACAGAATTATAGGGAATAGGGAATATTTCCTGGGTGCTTACTGTGTTCTAGATTTTGCCCTAAGCAATTTACATGGAGTATTTTATAATAACGCAATAATACTAAGAAATAGATAGTAGCATTTTCCCCATTAGCCAGATGTAGAAAATGAGGTTTAAAAACTTGCTCCAGTTTGCATTACTAGAATGCGGCAGAGTTGGGATTTGAGCTCACGCTATTCAGCTCCAGATCCATTGTTATCTAGTGGTTATGCTCCATTTAAAGTTAGAGTATTACTTTCATCACTTTAGATCATATGCTTCTATTTATACAGCCTACAATGACTGAGTTTCTTTGACAGCCTACATCAAACTGCTGACTCACAGAGCTCCTTTTTTCAAATGCCCATTTCCCCAAATCTTCACCAATACATTTTATACATCTTTAAAATACCTTATTAATAAAAAGTTATTATCTTACCAATTTTAATTTGTGTTTCTCTGAATGCTGTTAAAGCAGTACATTTTTATGTTTATTCAACCCAGACATTTCTTCTTTTGAGAATTGCCTGTTTATATTGTTTGCCCATTAAAAAAATCGGGTTTGTATGTTTCTTTTGACTCTAAAGAGTTTTAAAAATATATTAAAAATATTAACCTTTAATTGTATGATAATATATTATAAACATCCATGCATTTATATTTGTTTTTCATTCATTGCAGGAATTTTAAAAAATGTACAGAAGTTTAATTTTTTATATTGCCAAATGTCTTGTCTTTTAAGATTTCTTCTTTTGGTGTCATGCACTGTCAGACTCTTGTGTGCTAAACTATACCAGTCCCATGACGATAAGCAGGTGTTCACTGGGAAATTTTAAATCTGACTCAGCATCTAAAACCAGCCCATTGTGATATGAAATTATTTAGGTTTTGGCCTATAATGGGAAAAAACAGACATATGCTATATATATGTATGAAATCATAAAACGTGTCTATTATGTATCTATAAGATCATGATGTAATATGGTTTAGATGTTTTATGATTATTCATTTATAACTACATGTTTATGATTATGTAATATACATTATATTATATTACGATATATATTTATATATACATTTGAGCTTGTATATATGGCTAGCTAAGTAGCCTAAGAATTTTGATTTAGAGTCCAGAATTACTCACAGTTATGGAAGAACCAAAAGGAAGATGGCATTTGAGGGAAGGAAAATGGTAAGAGCATACAACTGAGAATCAAGACACCTGGATTCTAGTCGCAATTCCGCATTAACTGGTCAGGTGTACTAGGCCCAGTCACTTAACTGGGCCTCAACATTCTTACCTGTATGATGAGTGTGTTGGTAGATGATCCTAACTGCCTCTATGGCCTGGACATTCCATGATCACACTTCCAGGTGTGTTACTGAATGAGCACCAAGCGTGGCTAAGGTGAAATGCTGTCAGGTTGCTCCAGCGAGAGGCTGCAGTAATAGCTAAGAGGAGACAGATCACACACAATTTCATCACCCTCACCTAATTAACTGTTGCCAAGCCTGAAAGAGTTTCCACTTTTTAAATGGTCAGATTTCTTTTGTCACAGAACATTGGCCTCCTCACTGTGCATAACGAGCCCAAACCCCAGATGACACGTTCTTCTCTGAGGGAGCTGACAGAGTCCCTAAGACTACATTGGAATTAGGAAAGCCCAAATTCATTTTGAACAGTGGCTCTGGGGTAGCTTTATTTGTCTACAGAAGGAATGCAGTGCTGGCTGACCTCTCCCAATTTATCCCAATTCCAAGGTCAAAAGCCTGGAATGACTGGCCCTTATTAGTCTTTGAGAGACCTGAGGTAAGACATAAAGTTTTGAAGTTGAAAAGCATTTTCCCCTTCATCTAGCCTAGCTTCTTACTCCTAGCTCTGTGAATATATCTTTGATTACTTTTAGTTATTTTACTTTTGTATTAAATAGACTTCCCATATTTCTCTAAAAGTACATCCCAAATTAAAAACATTTAAAAAATATTTTTATTTTTTATTTTTGAGAGAGACAGCACGTGAGTGGGGGAGGGGCAGAGAGATAAGAAGACAGAATCTGAAGCAGGCTCCAGGCTCTGAGCTGTCAGCACGGAGCCCAACGCATGGCTTGAACTCAGGAACGTGAGATCGTGACCTGAGCCCAAGTCAGATGCTTAACTGACTGAGCCACCCAGGTGCCCCCTAAATTTTAATATGTATTAGTGTCAGGGGTTGTTTATTTATTAATTTTTCTCAATTTTTGAAAAATTTCAAACCCATAGGGAAATAGGAAAAATAGTAGGATTATCCATATATTTTTTCCCTAGATTTATCAACTATTAATGCAAGGTGCTTTTGCTTTCTTTGTCTTGCCTCTGTATCTCTGTATAAATACAGACACATATTTTTACGCTGAGATATTTGCGAATAAGTTGAAGACATCATGCTACTTCACACCTAAATACTTCAACATTTATCTTAGAAGAATTAGGACATTCTCCACAGTTTTCTATATTGGATGCACCATTTTGCACTCCTGCCAGCCATGTATGAGAGTTTCAGTTATCATCCTTTCCAAATCTTGCTCTTCTCAATCTTTTTAATTTTAGATACACTTGTGGGTGTGTAGAGGTATCTCACTTGCTTTTAACCTGCATTTCCCTAGTAAAAAATGAAATTGAACACCTTTTCAGAGGCTTTTTGGATATCCTCTTTAATAAGATGCCTCTTTCAGTCTCTTGCCCATTTAAAAAATAGGTTGTATTCTTCTTACTGATTTACAAGAGCTCTTTATATTCTGAATAGTAGTTTCTCTTAAATAGATATAAAACAGATAGGCATTTGATTGACATTATATGATATATTGGCATAGTGTCTGACATTGCCCATTTTTATTTTTTAATGTTTTATTTATTTCTGAGAGAGAGAGAGAGACAGTGTGAGCAGGGGAGGGTCAGAGAGAGAGCGATACACAGAATCTGAAACAAGCTTCAGGCCCTGAGCTGGCTGTCAGCACAGAACCCGACGCGGGGCTCAAACCCACGAACCGTGAGATCATGACTTGAGCTGAAGTCGGACTCTTAACCAACTGAGCCACTAGGTGCCCCTGGCATTGCCCATTTTTAAAAAAGAGAAATAATCCAGTGTCAGTATGGACAGTTATTCTGCCTGTGCAGAAAAGAGATAGTGTGGTCTAATTAAAAAATTTTTTTTCAGTAACTAAAACAAAGGAAACACATGGACAGGCAAATTGATAGTCCCACAAGTATTTATCTTCATTGCATAAATAGTCTTCCTTTTGGGCAACTGGACCTTTATATAGAAGCTGTTTGTATTTTAAGATAAGCAGCAGGATCTGCTGGGAACTGGATGATAACTCTATTTTGTGGTAGTCATGACAAGGTGACACCATGGGTTCAAAGATGAGAGGCAAAGAACCTCTTCCTTTTCCAAAGTCCTCCCAAAATACGGATAAGAAAGAGAGACTTTCTTGATGTAGTTAGAATGCTTAATTTATTGCTAAAAGGGTGGTTGGCATTAACCCCAAGTGAAAACATTTTAACTAAGGATTTGCCTAAGGCCACATTGACATGGATAGTCTCATTGTGTTATTATAGACTGTCCTGCAAGTGATTTTCATACAACTTATCCATGCTCATATATAAGGCTTCTCTCTGAGTTTCTTCTTGATGTTCATATTCAGATAAAATCTGATTAGACCAAAGGATGGCAGTAACTGCAGGTAGCATATATCACCATTTATGGCCTCCATGCCCACAGTCAAAACAGCTATTCGATTATGGCACCTTTCCAGTGAGTCTGGCCTCAGACATCAGTTACCATTCAGTCTGAATTGATACTTGAGATAGAATCTATTTGCAGTCCCTAAGTGGAATGAACACAGTGGGAAGAGTTGGGAGCAGAAAATAAGGCCTTCTGTGGCTGAAATGCACAAGAAGGGGGTTAGAGAGCCATGCCATATTCTCTTGGTAATGGCCCATGGGAAGCTTAAGGCCTGCTTACAGAGGTATATACATGTTATCTTAATTTTTTTTTAAGTTTCCAGCAGAATGGCAGTCTCCTTCTCCCCTGAAGGCTGCTTTTCTATAAGCCTGGTTGTGTGACCAATGTGCATCACCTGAATCCACACTGGCCAAAGCTAGGCTATTTACCAAGTTGTGCACCATCTCTAGAATCATTTTAGAAGACATTGTTGCACGGCCCTTTTTGTTGTCATTACAGGGCAGTGTGTTCAACACCTGGAAACCCATGTGGGTGGTATTGTTAGAAGATGGAATTGAATTCTATAAGAAGAAAAGTGACAACAGCCCCAAAGGAATGATTCCCCTGAAAGGAAGCACACTGACTAGTCCTTGTCAAGACTTTGGCAAAAGGATGGTAAGTCAACATTCCTAGCCACAACGAACACCTTGTCATGCATTGGCCTTAGAGCCTGTGCATAGCCTACGATGTGAATGGTGCTCCCTGGGTCTGTTCTTCTCACCACCAACCCCACTGAACCCTAGGCATTTGGGTCTCTGTTGGCTAAGCACTTCCAGAATGGGGTTGACTCAAGTGCTGTGCTTCATAAGGGAACTCAGCCCTTTGAAAAGAATCTATCCTAATGGGATGTGTTTTGATTTTTAGTTTGTATTTAAGATCACTACGACCAAACAGCAGGACCACTTCTTCCAGGCAGCCTTCCTGGAGGAGAGAGATGCTTGGGTTCGAGACACCAAGAAGGCCATTAAATGCATTGAAGGAGGTCAGAAGTTTGCAAGGAAATCTACCAGGAGGTCCATTCGACTGCCAGAAACTGTTGACTTAGGGTGATTTTCTTTGCTTTACTCTACCCCCGTGCCCCCTCGCTATGGAAATCTCACAACAGATCTTGCTCCAAGGCTTGCTTTGGTCACCTCTGAAGGCTGTATCCACTCCTCCAAATTGATACTGGCACTTGGTGTACTGAGATGTTTATATGAGTCTGAAGGAGTGATTATAGCTTTTCCAAGGCCTAGCAGCTGAGGAGAGGAGGCCAATGCAATATAAATCCCCTCATTTTGCATAATCTTGGTAGAGAGAGAGAGACAGAGACAGAGACAGAGAGAGAATGTATAATTGCATTTTTGAAGTAGCCATAATAAGTTAGTCTTGAAAGAAAGGTTCAGGATCTCTAGATAGGCAGGAAAAAGTAAGTAAGGTTTCAAGTTCAAGTTCATGCATCTACACAGCCAACAAGAGCCAGCTAGGGTGAACAGCCATTCTAGATAGAAGCCATCGGTTCCCTGATGTGGTTTAAATGGTCTCTTCTGTTGGCTGATTTGGATTTGCTGGTGAGAGTTGTTGTCTAAAGGTTTTTAGAGGCTCACAGGTAAGCGCCGTCCCTGACAGGGGTTGGTAACAGGGTTTCTTCCTTTCTGCATGTTTCATATCTCCTATCACATGATCCTCTTTCCCTAGGAGTCTCTTCACTTCTTGCTAGTTTTGCTTTTATGTTGGACATACCCTGAAACAGGAGCCCTGCCAGGAAGAATTCCATGTTAGTTGCTTAACATTGCCAACAAGGATTCTATTTACAAATGGGGAGGGTTTCTGGGACTGAAGAAACCCCTTATGCAAGCCCACCACGGGACTTGGCATATTGCAGGGATTTAATAAAGTTTGTGCTTTGGGCTTGGTGAGAATAAGCACCTTCTCTCACCAAGAAAGCTTTTTGGTAAGGACCCAAGAGGCAGTGCCTCATCCAGCTGTAGTTGCTGGGAGGGGTTGTTAAGTGACCATGTTTCCAGCCACAGCTGTCAGTGATAAGTGGGGATGACACTTGTGCTCCATGGAGCCACAGGATACATGAAAGTGGCCTTCTATTTAGTTGTCTGCAGTTTCTCTGATAAGGCCATCTTTGCTTTATTATTTCAAGGTAAAAAATGAGAACTTGCCATCTCTCATAGGTTTTAGAAGTAAGAGATAAGCTTAGTGCAAATTTTCACTTTCTTGGAGGCAAATATCTACACAGATGGTCTCTTAAAGGACACTCACAGAACTAAGACATGAGGACTGAAGGCAATTAAAGATCTAGAATGTATAAGAACAATTGGCCCCAGGAACCTCTCCTCTTGGCACTTAACTGGGACAACTCTCTATTTCCAGCGCTAGGAGTTAAATCGAACCAAAGAGCTCAAAGAGCTTAATGTCTCTTAAAGTAAGAGACATTAAGTACCTTCCTAGTTCATTTTGCTGAATGCTGTATAGGCCACCGAGTTACACAAATATGAACCCAGCCCTTTAACTACTTATGATCCAGTGGAGAGACCAGGCTCAGAGGCCAACTGAGGAGGGGGAAACTTGTGGTCATGGCAAGCCACTTCAAAGTGGTGACTCCGAGAAAGGACTTGCCATTCTGAAAGACTCCCACTCATTTGTCTGTTTTCATCTCTGCACAGTGCCTTGTATCTGTCCATGAAAGACACTGAAAAAGGAATAAAAGAGCTGAATCTAGAGAAGGACAAGAAGATTTTTAATCACTGCTTCACAGGTAAAGGGCCTAGCAGGTCTGAAATAGGGCAGCTGGGGAAGGCAATATGTAGTTCTCGCTCAGCTTTATGTGTGGGAGGGTGCATGAAGCATGGTGGGTGAATGGGGTCATAGAACTCATGCTGGTGAACATGAGAATTGAATGTCCCCAAGGTGAAAGCAGAAGGAAAGGTAGAAAAGAATTATGTTGTTCAAGTTAAAATTTTGGAAAGTACTAGCTAATCAATCAAAGGGTCTCTACCCACAACCCAAAATAAATGGCATTATGTTGAAATAGACACAGTTGAATAAGATGACAAACAGGAATCAAGGTATAGAATGTAAGATTTAGGGGACAATACTAGAGATGTGTGAGGCTGCACAGGATCAGGAATTAAGTGTCACAAATTTAGGTGGATGGCATAGAAGTTAAAAACATGTTCTTTGGAGACAGACTGCCTTAGTTTAAATCCTAGCTCTGCCACTTACTTGCTATAAAACCTTAGGCCAATAACTTAGCCTCTCTGTGCTTTACTTTCCTTGTTTATAAAATGGGGATAACCATAGTACACCCACTTTATAGGTTCTCTAATATGTTTAGAACAGTGCCTGGTATACAGTAAATACTATATGGTATGAGCTCTCAGGTGGTTATTATAATTGAGAGGTCACATGTCTGCACAGACAATTCTGAGTTCAGAAAAGAGAAAGAACTCAGGGGGTTATTGAGACACATTGAAGTAGAGGCCTAAATTTTACTCAAAGAGTTGGGTGGCGTTTCATTAAGTATGGTGAGGACAAAATTACGTGGCAGAGATATACAGAATATGCATCCAGAAGAAGGCAATGACCAGTCTGGCAGGGCTGATGGTTCATTAGGGGGCGAAATGGGACATGCAGTTGGGATTAGGTTGTCAGAAGCTAGGCATGCCTTATTTATGGTGACAGAAGAGATCAAGAGAGAAAAACTCTGAGAAGATACAATGTAGAATCTGAGGGGATATCCAATCAACAGATACTTCACAAAAACCATTCAGGTCAAAGTCAGGAGGTGTGATCTGCAGTAGCAGGGTAGTGTCCCATGGTAATCAGCCTCAGAGAGTTAAGGTTGTAGCCTAGTAGCATTAGAAAAGTCAGGGCTGAAATTTGAGTTCAAGATACCAAGCCATGAGCAGTGGTAAGGGAAGCTGACAGGGGCAAGTCAGGGTCTTAACTCTAGCAGGATTGACATCACTAGGACAGAGCCTCTAGCAAAGGAGACAAGGAAGAGGTTCTGAAATAGTTCTGGGGACAAGGTCCAGGCCATACCTATTTCCTGTGAAATGTGTTACTGAGTCCCAGAGTACAGGGCTAGAACTTCTTAAGTCCTCCCCACTGAAGGTCAGTGTAAGTTCTAGAAATTCAAGTAGGATCAAGTTCTTTCATGGAGTCAGGTAGTCTCAGTGGAGAAACAAGACTATGGCAGAGATTGGGACTCGGGCACTGCTGACAAGTGATGGAGGACCTTGAATGTCAGACAACAGGAAGACTGAACTTATCTTCCGAGCTTCTGCATGCCTGGCTGAGCACATATGGACTCCAGGGTTAGAACACTTGAGTGAAGGGCCATTGTTGGTGTAACTCAGGCCTGAGGTCACTTAAACTCTCTGTGCATCAATTTTCTCATTCTTAAATGAGGTCTGTAATCACTGCCTTGACTCTTTCATGGGGTCACGATGAGTAGTAAAAGCAGAACTGTACTATTAGTTTATCCTTCTACAAAATAAAAGTAGGTAAAGGTGTTTCATATATGATGCTCATGGAAGGCTCACTAAGCAACTCCTGTTTCAAAGATAGTGTATCCTATTGCTTTTGCTTTGATGACCAGGAACTTGTTGCCTGTTATGCTGGCTCCCTGGTTGGCTGCATTTATATAGAATATGCCATTTTTCATATAAATCTTCAAAGTTGTAGTCTGCTAGTAATTCACATGATGGGTCAATTCCCTTTAATCTTCTTTTTAAAAGAGGTTTTTTAATGTTTATTTATTTTTTGAGAGAGAGAGACAGAGTGCAGATGGGGGAGGGGCAGAGAGAGGGAGACATAGAATCTGAAACAAGGCTTCAGGCTCTGAGCTGTCAGCACAGAGCCCATTGCTGGGCTTGAACTCACTAACTGCGAAATCATGACTTGAGCCGAAGTCAGATACTCAACTGAATGAGCCACCCAGGTGCCCCTTCATTGCCAGATTTCTTAATATGCCATCAAAGCTTTCCCACTCACCCTGTGCCTTCTCTCTCTCTCTCTCTCTCCTCTCTCTCTCTCTCTCTCTCTCTCGTCTTCTTTCACTTTCTTTCCACCAACTCCACCTTCTGCCCTCAAAAGGGGCTGCTTCATGCCTGTGTGCTTCTGTTCCCATGCTGCTGTTCCTCTCAGCCCGTTTTATGTGCTTGGCAAGCATTTATTCATGTTTTAAGCCTGAGCCCCATGCCACTTCCCTTATGAATCTTTTCTCAACAGCACACACCAGCCTTGCACCCTACCCACCTTCCTGCAGATCTGACCTAGTAGCTCCACTGCGCTGCATTGACCCACAGCAGAACGCTTGTTGCAATCGTCAAGTATATCCCATCTCTCCCTTTTAGATTCCCTGAGGGAGCATCCCCAATACCCATCACAGCACTTAGCACCTAGTAGATGATTAGTAAGTGTCTATTCATTAGTGGAGTAAATGGGTGGGTTAGTAAAACCTATTTCTCTGATGCATGGACTGCTCCTTAAGGAGCATGTGGAAGTATCTATCTCACTGATTTCATTTTTCCTTCTTAGAATAACAGGGAAGATGAGACAAGTGAGACACTTGGGTGCTCTGGAGCTCTTCAGGGTTGACTATCAGTGGCTTGTTCTTTGGTACTTCCATAGGGATTGTTAACCTTCCCTCTGATGGTCCCATCCAGGCAGCTGTGTCATTGACTGGCTGGTTTCCAATAAGTCTGTTCGGAATCGCCAGGAAGGCCTCATGATTGCCTCCTCACTGCTCAATGAAGGGTACCTGCAGCCTGCTGGAGAACTGTCCAAGAATGCAGTGGATGGAACTGCTGAAAACCCTTTCCTGGACAACCCTGATGCCTTCTACTACTTTGTAAGTGAGAAATGCTACCCCTTTACTCTTCTTGTGATGAGGGCTGCCCTGCATAGCTTCTAGGTTGGTTTTAATCCATATCCGCATGTGCAGAAGAAAGGGCCCAGCCCTGTAGAGAACTGCTAGATGTCTCTGATTTGTCCACCTCTGCAATGCCTGCTATATCCACTTAAAAGAAAAATATTGTTTACTTGGATAGTTTCTTTTAAAGTGACTTTTAAAACTTTATTCGATTTTTAATTTTAGAGAAAGAGAGAGAGAGAGAGAGCACTGAAGGGGAGAGGGGAAAAGGGGGAGAGAGAGAGACAGAGAGAGACAGAGAGAGAATGGAGAAAATCTTAAGCAGGCTCCAGGCTCAGCATGGAGCCTGACATGGGGCTCAATCCCACGAACTGTGAGATCATGACCTGAGCCAAAATCAAGAGTTGGATGCTCAACTAACTGAGACCCAGGTGCCCAAAACCTTATTCTTATTCTAAGCAACAATTTTTTTTATAAAAGCTTATTAGGTCCTAGTACATTCCAGGCACTCTCCTAGACAGAAGAGATACAGCAGTGAAAAAAAAATAATGGGCAAAAACTGTGGCCCTCAGGGAGCTTCCTTTTTTAGAGGGAGATCTGTAAAATCACAATGTGATACTTATATTTTTCTAAATATATATTACAATATACTACTCTTTTTTTAATATTTATTTATTTTTGAGAGAGAGACAGAGAGAGACAGAGAGAGACAGAGAGAGACAGACAGACAGACAGACAGACAGAGACAGAGTACAAGCCAGAGGAGGGCAGAAACAGAGGGAGACACAGAATCTAAAGCAGGCTCCAGGCTCTGAGCTGTCAGCACAAAGCCTGACGTGGGGCTCAAACCCATGGATCATGAGATCATGATCTGAGCTGAAGTCATACGCTTAACTGAGTCACCCAGGCACCCCTACAATCCACTACACTTAAAATAAAATGCTTTCATCCATGTCCCCTCCCCCAATCATCTTGTTTACCTCCCATGTATGCTTACCACAGATTAGGAAACACTGTATTGCCCAATATGGACCTAATCTTGGGCCATATAAGAAAGCCAGCAACAATGGATTTCTGGGGGGATTTTGGTAGTTTTGTTTCAATTTGGGTTCATAGCACAAAAGCTAGGAAGCCAAATGAGGGAACCATCGCCCTACAAAAATGAAGTGAATATCCCCAAGAGAGTTTCATTTCATTTTGGGGGAAGTTCCACTGTCAGTATTTTCTTCTTTCTAGACCTTTGATCTGGTTGTTTATAGCCATTTAAATGTGGGATTCTAAAAATACCTACCAGAGTGGCTCTTCTTCCTCTGTGTGATTCATTACTTGCTTATAGCTGAGCAAGGCCTAGTTTGCTTTTGACCTTAGAACTTGAGGCTGGACACATGATGTTCTCAGTCTTCTCAAAGTGGGAGGGGCTGAGTGGTAAACGTCATAATGGAGATTGTGTTATGTAGTGTTTCATAAACTAGCTAAACTCTACTTTCAAGGATGTGGCCATGAGATGCCAAGAGAAGGAAGGCTTTGAAGGAAGAAATGTGAAGAGCTAGACTTAGAATACAGCTTGGGGAACCCAGGAGGATGAAAGGATATTGACAAGATCACACCTGAGTGGAGATAAGAGAACGTCTAGCAATAAGAAACAAGCATCCAGAGACAAGAAACAGTAGGAGGGGAAATGAGCTAACCAAGGACAACATGAAGTTTAGGATATGAACCACAGTAGGAAGGAGAAAAGGAACCTACTCCAGTGGCTGGAGGGGAGATGAAGGGAAGAAAGTACAAGGACTCATATGCCTAAGACTGATAAAACAAACTTGCTGCTTGGTTTCCCAATAGCCAGACAGCGGGTTCTTCTGTGAAGAGAATTCCAGTGATGATGATGTGATTCTGAAAGAAGAATTCAGAGGGGTCATTATCAAGCAGGGATGTTTACTGAAGCAGGTGAGTGGCCACTACTATTCTCTCCAGTCTTTTCCTCCTTACAAGTTTCTTTAATTTCTAAATTACCAAATGGCATTTGGTTTAAACAAACCAATACACAACTAGAAAATGAGCCCTGCAGAGTGAAAGACAAAAAGCTAAGCAGATGATCAAAGTGACCTTAGGACAGGAGGACTGAGGCAGGTAGGGTAAAAGATGCATCTTAAAATAAGGAAACTTTTCTTTTTTTTTTTTTTTAAGTTTATTTATTTACTTTAAGAGAGAGGATGTGTGAATGGAGGAGAGAGAGAGAGAGGGAGAGAGAAAGAGATTCCCAAGCAGACTCCTCACTGTCAGTACAGAGCCCTATGTGGGGTTTGAGTCCATGAACTGTGAGATCATGACCTGAGTGGAAATCAAGAGTCAGACGTTTAACTGACTAAACCATCCAGGCACCCGGATAAACTGTTCTTGGGGAAAAGAAATGTTTTCTGGGGCGCCTGGGTGGCTTACTTGGTTAAGCGTCCGACTTTCGCTTAGGTCATGATCTCGCGGTTCGTGGGTTCGAGCCCCGCGTCGGGCTCTGTGCTGACTGCCAGCTCAGACTGCTGGAGCCTGTTTCAGAGTCTGTATCTCCCTCTCTCTCTGACCCTCCCCTGCTCATGCTGTCTCTCTCTCTCTCCTAGAAATAAATAAAAATATATGTATAAAAAAAAGAAATGTTTCCAAAAAAACCCCCAAAAGACCTTTCATAAGCTGGAAGAAATCAATTAGCTAAAAGGTGCCAGCCGAAACACAGAGATGTTTCACAGTAAAAGTACTTCCACTCGCCTATCCTTTCTTCTTGCAAGGTGACCAGGAAACAGGAATAGGCCACACTCAAAGAAGAAACATTATTTACCATCAAAAGCAAGGAAGTCATATTCCAGACTGTGGGTAGGTCATGGGGAGACCAAATTCAGGGCATGTCTGAAGCCAACTCTGCAGGAGCCGTAGCAGACAAATGTCAGATCCAGTCAGAGGGCACGCACTCAGTCCTGGGGGGCAGGACATATGCAGTTACCAGGTCTCCATAGGCACAGGCCATTGTCAGTCTGGGAAACAATGGCTGGGGTGAATCGAAGAGCTCTAGTTAGTTACCAGGTGCTAAGGCACAGGATGCCAAGAGGTAAGAGAATATAAGGGCTGGGGCTGAGTGAGGAGGCCAGGGTCAACACCTGGTAGAGGAAAAAACAACAGGAAGACATGAGAATATCCAGGGTGAAAAAACTGATGCTAGCATATGGTATCATAGAAAAACCAAAGCTGCTTCATAAGGCCAAGGTTTTAACTTCCTGGCTGTGCTGTGGTCTGTCTTCAGGGCACTGCTTAGTATATAACTGTGGGACTGAGATTTGACTTACCTCATAAGAGAACCTTGAACTTTCGGGGTGAAGAGGGAAGAACCAAAGTTGACCATATACAAAAAATGACATTTAAAAAAAGAACTTTGGACTAGTTGAGATTAGGTGTAGATACAGATTTTGAGTTTCATTAGGGAAAGGGGAGCATTAGTGTGAAACACAACTTAACATCAGGTTTTGAGAACACAGGGTTCGAAGAGATAATACAGCAAGGATTTAGAAAGAATTCACAGACTATTCTAATGAATTTCATGACAAGGTGACCACTGACTAGATTAAAGGGGAAGTACAGGAGCAGGGCCAGCCTTCTCTAGGGAAGGCTCTGGCAATTGTCTGTGGGTAGAGTTTGCCCATTGCCAGCTTCCTCTGGTTCTGCCAAGCATTCTCATATTCCTGGCTTTTTGATTACAGGGGCTGGAAAGTGGATGTTAAGACAAGAGGAACTTGGGAAGGAATTTCATTATTTCCTTATTTTGTGGATTCTGTCTATAATTCTATCTTATCAGTTGTGACTTTTCTTGAATTAGTTGATCTGACAAGTGTTAGTCTAAAGTGGATCTCTGAGAAAACTGAACATGAAGATTGAAAAGGGGTAGACAAAATCTGGGCTGGACTGGAGTCATGTCTTGGCAAAGCATCCTAAAGGATACCTGTATGGTCAAAGATTTGACTGAGGGTAATTGTTATCTGCGTGTGTGTTGAAGATAGTGGGGACTTGAAGGAGGCTTACTTCTGTGTTTTTCCTCACCTTCCTTTACTTGGCTTTTGATAAGTGCTATTTAGACTTAGCTAGCCCAATTGGTGCACATTTTAATCCTCCAGGGATCTGTTAAAATTGCACCCAAGACCAATAAAACCAGAGTCTTTGGATTTTAGAGCTTACAGAATCAGGTGATTCTGATGTGTGTCCAAGGCTGAGAATCACAGAGCTAGCCCTTTTCTTCAAAGCTAACTTATCCTACCGCCAAAATACCACTATTTATATAGTCATTCCTCTTAGCCTCCTTTTACTATGGAGAAAACAGCAATCAATGTATATTCAGAAACTTTGTTTTTTCACAATATTCTTTCCTCTAATTTTTGAGGGGGAGCGAGGGGGAACAGAAACCTCTTCTACTTTGATTGATGGCCACACTTAATGTTACCAGTCTCTTAGCTCTGTGGTTTATAACCCCGGTTCATATCATAATCACCTGAGGGAATTAAAGAACTTCTTAAGTGTCACAAAGCTAAACCACTCTGTGTCTGCTGCTGGGAGTTAGCAGGGTTAATGTGTGTAGAAGGCTTATCATATAAAAGGACACCTGTGTCCCACACCTCACAGGTGGGAAGTAACTGTGTCCAATTGGAGGTCTGTCCTACCCCCTCCCCCCCATTTTTCCCACTTCTCCCATCCAAGAGGAAATTATTCTACTTGGGGGATGTAGCAAATTTGAGGATGATTGATAGTGAATTATATTCAATATAATTCCCTTTTAATAGATTATTCTGTTATGACAATGAACAAAATATACGGTTTTTAAACCATGTGTAGGTATTTTGATGAGGAGGTACAACATATCATATGTTTTTCTCATACCTTCTACAGAGTTCAGCATCCTTCTTGGTCTATAATAGATAATAAACATTTGTAGAGTGAATTAAATTGAATATAAGTAGCTGGCAGGTCAGTAACAACTCTTAGAAGCCCCAGGCACGCCCCAGGATTCCTTAAAATCTCCCAGGAAATACTCATTAAATGAAGAATGGCCAGATAATGCACTTACTAACCTTAAACTTTTCAATGGGTCACATTGTGATGTCAATGAGGGCTTAAAGGCAATAGGTAGTTGGCCAGGGTTTGCTGATTTCACATTTTCTTGTTGCCTTCCCCTTCCACTGATTCACAAGAACTTGTTATTCACCCAGTGATTGCATGTGAGATCATGAAATGTGTGTCTATAGGTCAAGAGGAAATGATGTAGGGCAGAAGCTTTAGCATTCTCATCTTTTGGGCAAGATTATCTAAGGCAAAGAACAAGAATTCATTAAAAGAATTTTAGAAATTGATGCTTTGCAAAAGCTATTTTAGATATGTCATAACAGAGAGAAATATGTCTGTTCTCCCATATGACTCTATAGGATTTCTGGCTCCCACCATTCAAGCAAGTAAAAGCCTCTTTGGAGATGAGCTCCTTGACCAAATGCTTGGCCAAATAACTTAAACTCATTCTTAAAATCACCCTTTAAACTCCTTAGGCCTGGCATCATGAAGGAGACACCGTTTGCTAAAATCATAAATTTTTCATTTTTTTTTCTATAGGAGTGCAGTGAAAAATATTGGAAAATTTGTGTATGTAAAATGTGTATATGTCAATATGTAGTGCTTTAGAATTAAATGATATGCTTCATATTGGCAAGATAGAAACTATGTATCTTCAATTCATATATACATATATATACACACACACAGATATATATTTGCTTCTGGAGATATTTAAGTCATTTGAATTTTCTGGGGGAAATAATGAAATTAGGTTTACCACAACATTTAAAAAATTGCTTTAAGCTGATTGAAGAATCTGGATAATTTAAGGTAATTACAAGCAGATATAAGGCAGTTTCCATGGTGAGATTCTCTGTATCAGGCATGGACTGGGCATTGGAGGAACAAAGGTCAACAAAACATAAGTCCTGCCCTCTAACCCACAGTCTGGATGGTGTCATCGTGTTGGGAAAGCCCAGTTCCTATTTGTTTTCATCATGTCTGTCACATTGACGATTCCTTCCCGTTTCCATTGCTGCTACCTGACGTTAGTCCCTAACAATTCTATGCTTGGATTGTTGCAATAATTTCCTAATGAACTTCTTTTTACCTTAGTATCTTTCCTCTGGGTTATCTTTAACCTAGCCAGCTGGTCCATCCTATATGTGGTCACCATATTAATCTTCCTAAAATGTGACTGTAATCTTTCACCTCTGACTCAGAAGCCATCAGCAACCACCCACCCCCACCTTTTAAGTCTCTTTCCACTTTCGCAATCATGCCTCATGAACCCTGCATTCCAGCCAGACTGGTCTTATTCATCAATGTCTGCATATGCCTTGTATGTTCCCATTGCTGCTTTTTTGTTGTTAAGTCTTTCCACCCACCTCTTTCCCATCCATCTGCCTCCTGTATTCTCTGTGGAGAAGTGCAGAGGCTCTCTTTGACATCCCAAACCCACAATGACATATCCTACATTTAATTCCCTTGAAATCCGTTATCTATACCAATTACTTGATTTGGACATTTACTGTTTTATATTTCCACATAGATTATAAACTCTTTGAAGCATAGGGCTATGTCTTAACCTCTTTATATCCTCCATGTTACCTAATATACCACGTATGTACATTGTATAAAATGCTGTCTTATATAATACTAAAGCTGGAAGACAATCTTAGAAATAATTAATCCATAATTTCATAACATTCAAATTGTTCATTGGCTGTAGTGCTATCTCTTGGACAAAGACCTGGGTTGGGGCCTTGTTTCCTGGAGTTGGCATTTCATCTTTTTCTTTTTTCAATTCAACAAAGCTTACAATGTAGACACTGTATGTACAGAGTACTGCTAAGAACTCATCATGCCACTTGACAATAAACTATTTGTAAAAAAAAAAAAAGAATATACAGAACAAAGTAGGAAAAAAAAAGAACTCATCATGCCTCTTTTTATGTTGATCTTGGATACAGGGACACAGAAGGAAAAACTGGAAAGTGAGGAAGTTCATTCTGAGAGAAGACCCTGCCTACCTGCACTACTATGACCCTGCTGGGGTGAGATCCTGTGGTCAACAAATCTACTGCACTCAAACCTCCAGTGGATCTGGGCTTTCCATTCTCCTTTCTGCTCTATTTCTATCTGCATTTACTCTGTCCCCTACCACTTCTTTTTCTCCTACTCTCCTCTAACTTTTCCTCTCCTCTCTTAACTGCAAATGTCTGCAGTCTTAGGCTTTGAGGCCAGCAGAAGCTCAGGGATGAAAGAAAATATTCTATATTGTCATTTATTTGGTCAACTCGACATAATTAGTTTTCGTTTGCCCCAATCTGAAAATTTCAGAGGAAGTCAACCAGTCCAATTCATTGTTCCTGGTTTAATATGCAAAACAGTGATAATTCCTCCTCCAGGCCAATTTGGATGAGAGCATTGTTTAATGCTCTCCTCAGCCTCTGCTTACAGTGCAGGGTTCTTTGATTCCCTCCCTTGAAGGTTATGTTACTGGGTCAGTGACATGGGGCCAAAGAGTTCTGGAAACATGCAATGGCTCTCTCATGGGACCTGGCAATGCAGTCTCTCCACCTGCCCTGCCACTTTCCTCTACATAGGAAACTCAGATTGACCTGTGTCTCCTCATCTAGCCTCCCTGAGCAAAGTAGGGGGTGGAGGATCTCGAAGAGGTTTTCTTCAGTCTTCTGCTCTTACCCATTTGGGGTGCCCTAATCTATACCAGAGTGAGTCTGTGTGGCTTTTGTGCCAACAGGATAAGGTATGTTCATGCATTGTACATTGGAAACATAACGAAGGACTCTTCTCTTCTCTAGGGGGAGGATCCCCTGGGAGCAATTCACTTGAGAGGCTGTGTAGTGACTTCAGTGGAGAGCAACCCAGATGGTAAGAATGAATTTTTGTTTGAGGGAGCTTTCCTTTCCACACCTGGGTGTCCTGAGCTGACAACAATCAATAATTCACTTCATCAATCAGGCTAAGCATGAATTAATTTCTGTCTGAAAACCTGGGAGAAAACAAGAGTTATTTTCTCCCAGATGCTGCCTGGTCTCTCTGGGCCTTGGAGAGAAGTGGCTTTGTGGATGACTTGAGCAAATCCTTGAGCAATGCTGAGAAAAACCCTCCCCTCGGAACTGGCTTAGATGGAGAGACTTGTTACCTCCTGATGCCTGTAATTGAGCTATAGCATTCCTTAAAAGGGACCTTTTACATATCCAGACCAGGAAATCTCCCGCAGCAAAAGGAACATTTGTTCAGTGAGGCAGTGAAGTGAGTGGAAAGTGCACTTGCCTTGTAGTTATGTCTGTGCTAGTTAGTTAGTGGCATGGTCTAGGGTAAATCACCTAATGCCTCTGGGTCCCAGATCTCAAGTCTATGATGCAGCACATGAAATAGCCATGCTGGTGTTGACTGACTTCACAGCTGCAGGAATGAAGGGTATCACAGGGGAGATATGGTTTAGAACCCCCCCCCGCCGGTTTTGCCATGTCATTTTGGGTTTATGATGTTATAAAGGCTGATGGGAAAACACTACAGCTGCAAAAGTCTAGATTTTGACTACTCCTGGATCTGCTCACTGTCTCCTCCTTATGGAATTACAATTTTTGATTTGAGGTGGATGTTTTAAGTCTTTGTCGCACTGTTGGCCAGTTAACAACCTTCGGATCTCTCAACAGAGACTCTAACTTAGCCTCTGATAAAAAAAAGTTCAAGCTTGTTTTTTTGTTTTTTGTTTTTTGTTTTTTAATGGAAGTGGGTCTGGATTTTCATTTTTGTTTTTTATTTTAATATATTAGAGTCAGTCCTTGGTTTATATTATGAACGGAGGAAAAGTAGTCATTAGGTTCTCGTAGAGGTACCCATTAGACGTAATTGGTATGCAGAAGTAGGAAATTTAGTTTGCTCATAAACTGTAAAAGAAACTGTAAACTGTCCTTGAGTATTTTACTTATTTCTTAAACATATACCACACACAATTATATTATGTACTTAACTATAAACACTATATCTATCTATAGGATTAGTATACTATAGTATATTACAGCATATATAAATGCTATATATAATTATATAATAAATATATATGATCATACAATGATGATAAGTTTGAAAACCACATATTTAAGTTTCTTAGAATACGAAAAAAGCTAAAATTTCATTCCTTGCAAAAGGAGGGTGAACTGGGCGGCCTCTCTGTGCATGTGCTTTGTCATTCACTTTCTTTTTCACCAGGCAGGAAAAGCGAAGAAGAAAACCTGTTTGAGATCATCACAGCTGATGAAGTTCATTATTTCTTGCAAGCGGCCACTGCCAAGGAGCGTACTGAGTGGATCAAAGCCATCCAGGTGGCCTCTCGGACTGGGAAGTGAGAATGTTTCTGCAGCTCATCATCACTCTCCCGAGGGAACCCCAGGGATAAGCTCGGTCTAGGAACTGTCCACTTCTGGCAACAAATCAATGAGAAAGGGCCCAAGGTTGGGAAATTTTCATCTGCAGAGGTTCTGAATGTAACTAACCACATGCCACGTCCTGTTCACCTGCACCAACCACATTGCTCACTGAAGCCTCTCCATGTCTTACCACGCAGATATAACAAGCTGTGTGGCATGGCTTCACTGCTTAACCTCTCCAGGCCCAAGCTTAAAGACCAAAAGCCCTGTGATTCTAATACCCACGGAGGTGAAGTATATCTAGTTGTGTAGCTAGTGTCCCTGCTAGGCTCAGTCTTGGCCTTCAGAACCTGAGATACTCTGCCCTTTAAAACTGTTCCCAATCTATACTTAAAGGACTAGGCATAAACCTCCTTTTTTCTTGTTCACCACCTTCTCTTAACTCTTGGCCATTAGATCGTGTTTCAGAATGAAGGAGAACTTTCTTCTTACTTCCTCACTCTAACCAGAAACTTCCTGAAAGTCAGTGCCACAGTGGTATCTTTTAGGTTGAAGCCTTCTATCACTTACTATAGCCTGGAAAGTTATACCTTCTGAGAAAATGACCCAAGGAAGCCAGGAGTAAACAAGGGGCTTTTCCATGCCCAGAAGCCACCCAGAGCAGGTATATCCCACTCCCACTCAATGCTGACCTGAGATGGGTGTATTTTTGTCCCTTCCCAGAACATTTCTCTACCATTGGCTGTAACTGGGGGTGGGGGTGGGGTCTCCATACCTCTGAGATTCTCTTTCCTTTGAATGTTTGCACAAAAAAGTGGCCAGATGGGTTCCATCCATAGGTCTCTCCATGCATGGGGGGTCTGGAGACTGGCTGTCTAATGTACATCCCTCAGTTCTAGAGGCTGCAGGGGCTGGACTGAAGGCTGGAAGGTTGGATGATGGACTTATATAAAGATAATATTGAGAGGACTTAAGCCCAGACAGAGCTCACTGAGGTGGCCATCAACACTGTGTAGCATCTTTAATTCTCCAGTTAATGATATTGTAGTAATACCTGAGCTTTAAGCCCAAGCTGTAGCTGCTCCTGCTTGGCCTTCACAGGGCCTCATGAACCCATTACCAATCAGAGTAATCTGATCTAGATTCAAATTGAGTACCTGTTTTCAACTTTTGACCCTGTCCACCAACTAGTGATTCTAACCCCAAATTGAGAAAAACCAAACAAAAAAACCAAAACAAAACAACCAAACCAGGTATGTATGTGAAGGTGCATTTTCCTACTTCAGATTTGTAACTTTAAGGCTATAGTAAGAAAAGAAGAGCAGAAAATTCTTCCTGATTTTATCAACTCCTCTCCCTCCCCCAATTCCACATGATATCCATGAGGTTATTCCTACTCCTGAATTGTTTTAGCAATGGCCTAGAGGTAAAAGGCTATCTTTTCTCTGATTCTTTAGTAAGCTGTCTTTTTAGAACATGCACAAGTTTCTCTATTCAGTGTTAAAAGTATTTATTGATATGGAGTCAACTTTATGTTTTGAAATAAACATGACCATGTTTAACATCTCTTTGGTATGATGGTTCTGATGTTTTGCTTCCCATTGATGACTCTCCTTTTCCACAACACACTTTTACTTCCTGAGGATAATACCATTTCTCATCTCTCAAGTTATCTCAATGACTTTAAAACATATTTTATTTTATTTATTTTATTTTAGCTATTTATTTTTGAGAGAGAAAGAAAGAGCGAGCACAAGTGGGGGAGGGGCAGAAAGAGAGAGGGAGACACAGAACCTGAAGCAGGCTCCAAGCTCTGAGCTGTCAACACAGAGCTCCACTCAGTGTTCAAACCCACGAACTGTGAGATCATGACCTGAACTGAAGTCGAACGCTCAGCAGACTGAGCCACCTAGGTACACCCGGAATATTTTTTAAAAAACAAAATAAGTCTGGGGCACCTGGGTGGCTCAGTCGGTTGAGTGTCTGACTTCAGTTCAGGTCATTATCTCACCACTCATGGATTCAAACCCCGCATCAGGCTCTGTGCTGACAGCTTGCTCACAGCCTGGAACCTGCTTTAAATTCTGTGTATCCTTCTCTCTCTGCTACTCCCCAACTCTCACTCTGTCTCTCAAAAATAAATAAAATGTAAAAAAAATTTTAAAAACCAACAAAGTAAGTCTATTCTAGGGAATAATACAAATATGGGGAAAATATAGAGTAAATATCACTAATTTTTTTTTAAATATCACTAATTTTTAATTTATAAGACCTGATTATAATATTCAGGCAAGCAAAGGAGTCTTTAAGTGGCCATTATCTATTAAGGAAGACTATTTTCATTAGGGAAAATACGTTTCTCACTGAAGGGCTGCCCTGTATGGTTGAGCAGCATGTGCACTACTCAACTCCAGAAGACACTATTCACGTTGCAGTTTAGGTGACTGTCACTTCTTGGATTTCCATTACACAATCAACAGATTTGTATCCAGCTGTATGTAGAGAATTCAAAGTGTCATTATGATTTCCTAACATGGGTAATTCTTCCTGGTGACATGAAAGAGCCACTCGCCAAAGTGGACATTTAGAGTATAGGTATAGATTTATGTCTGAACCTATTTGGTTAAGAAATCATGCTCAGGTCCTTTTAGGCATAGTAATAGGAAAATCTTCATGCGTCTGAGCCCCAGACTGACAGATATTTCCCTTAGTGATGTGGATGAAGGAATGTACAAGCTGTCGATTCCATCTGAAGAACATTTAAAGCTGCGAAGAAAGGCTGCTCAGCATTTACCCAGGATTCCAATTTAGAGTGGGAGAAAAATAAAGGGTAAAATAATCAATTGTGGAAGAATTAAGAAAGTATATATAAAGGGAGGGAAATATCTTTTTGCATCATGTGACTGACAGCAGGTCAGTAAAATAAAGCATTCAATCTGAAAAATCAAACACCCTTTTGGGAAAAAAATAGAAAGAAGCATTCATTGTAAGGTGAGACTATTACATGAAGGTGGAGAATACAGTACGGATTTAAGATATTAAGTGTCTTTTGTAGATGCATATAGACACATAAACACATATAGTGGCTAAAATTCTACCAGCAGAGGCTAACTTTCAAAGGCAGAATGAGTAACTTGCTTAGATTAAAATAATGAACAGTTTTCCAGTGCTTGGTGGTAGACATTAGAAAAAGCTAAACAGGAGGGGCACCTGGGTGGCTTAGTCGTTAAGTGTCCGACTTTTGCTTAGGTCATGATCTCGGTTCGTGGGTTCGAGCCCCGCGTCGGGCTCTGTGCTGACTGCCAGCTCAGAGCCTGGAGCCTATTTCAGGGTCTGTATCTCCCTCTCTCTCTGACCCTCCCTGCTCACACTGTCTCTCTCTCTCTCCTAGAAATAAATAAAAATATTTTTAAAAAATTGTTTGTTTATTTTTGAGAGGGGGGAGGGAGAGGCAGAGAGAGAAGGAGACAGGATCCGAAGTGAGCTCTGCACGGACAGCAGAGAGCCTGATATGGGGCTCAAACTCACAAGCCATGAGGTCATGACCTTAGCTGAAGTCCCTTAACCAACTGAGCCAGCCAAGTACCCGATGTTCTTTAAAAAAAATTTTTTTTAGGGGCGCCTGGGTGGCTTAGTCGGTTAAGCGTCCGACTTTCGCTTAGGTCATGATCTCGCGGTTCGTGGGTTCGAGCCCCGCATCGGGCTTTGTGCTAACTGCCAGCTCGGAGCCTGGAGCCTGTTTCAGAGTCTGTATCTCCCTCTCTCTCTGACCCTCCCCTGCTCACGCTGTCTCTCTCTCTCCTAGAAATAAAAATATATATATAAAAAAAAGAAAAAGCTAAACAGGAAAAGAGAGAGAGAGAGAAAGAAAAAGCTAAACAGAATGTTGACATCCTTTCCTTTGGATTTTGTGTGAAGCTTACCATGGACAACACCCACTGTTGCCATTCTACATCAGCTTTAGGGTAAAAGAAAACCACAAACGGAATTATTTAAGATTTCAGGTTCCATTTTGTGTTCTACTCTGAATGAAGAGTTTCAAAACTCTGTAGCATAGTTTATAGAGAGACATTGGAGAGAAAAGGGTGGGAGAAAGAGAAAGAAAGTTAGGAGAAGCTTGCTTTAAAAAATAAACTCTGCTTGAAATGATAGCCCCAGTGGCTTAGGCTCAGTTTCAGCACACAGGGAAGGTAAGATTTAGACACTACTGAAGGAGAGTAATGAGGATGCGAGCAGTGTTTATGATACCACATTTGCTACCTGACTTACTTTGAGCTGTGTTAAGTATCAAGGGGAAAATGCACAAGTGTTTATTGTGGAAAATGCACAAGAGGTTTATGTGATATAGTGGGAAATGCAGTGGTCCTGGAGCCTGGGGCCTATGTTTGAATGTCCAGTCTGTTACTTACTGCATTTGCAACGCGAGTATTGGCCTTTTTAGACCTAAGATGAGAATAATAATATCCTTCTCTCAGGATTGTTCTTGAGACTAAATGAAATAATAGCTATAAGACACCTGGCATGTGTGAGTACTCAACAAATCCTAATTTCCTTTCTTCTGAACCTTCTGCCCTTGAGGCTATTCATGGTGATCCAGGCTTCATTTCATTTCATTTCATTTCATTTCATTTCATTTCATTTCATTTCATTTCATTTCATTTCATTTCAAGACAGAGAGAGAAAGAGGGAGCATGAGTGGGATAGCAGCAGCAGCAGAGAGAGAGGGAGATAGAGAGAATCCCAAGCAGGCTGTGCACTGTCTGCCTGGAGCCTGATGCGGGGCTCGAACCATGAACTATGAGATCATGACCTGAGCCAAAATCTGGAGTCGGACACTTTACCAACTGAAGCATCCAGGCATCCTTGCCATCCAGGGTTTTTTTTTTTTTTAATTTTTTAATGTTTTATTTATTTCTGAGAGAGAGAGAGAGAGAGAGAGAGAGATTGTGAGCATGGGAGGGTCAGAGAGAGAGTGGGAGACACAGAATCTGAAATAGGCTCCAGGCTCTGAGCTCGCTGTTGAGCACAGAGCCTGACGTGGAGCTGGAACCCATGAACCGTGGGATCATGACCTGGCTGAAGTTGGGCGCTTAACCGACTGAGCCACTCCGGCGCCCCATCCATTCAGGTTTTAATGGCTCTTTAGCAGTAAATTTCAGCTTTTGGTCTCTGTGACAATGGCCTGTGGAATTCTTTTGCCAAACGTGCCTGAGCCCCGGCTTCAAGGATCTGATTTCATATGCAGAGCATATTCTGATTCATGTGCAGAGGGGGCTATATGTTTGTACTTCTAATTTTTTAAATAAAATAGATGGGTAATTTTTGTCAACATAAAGTTAAAAACTACGAGTAAACTATTTGAATCCTCGCTGCCTATTTAGACATTGAAGCACTAGCTTAGCATGAAGGTCCTTCACAAATTCGCCCTCACCTATTCCCTGACAGAGTTTTCCTTTGTCTACCTTTCGTTCCAGACGTACTGCCCTGTCACTGGTGCTTGGGACAACCATTGCATGGCTGTAACCTCCTCTTGTTCATACACTTCCAAGGTCTAGGGTGTTCTGTTGTCTGTCTCTTTGGTTCTAGCATTCTTATTCCTCCTTCAAGATCCAACTTAATGCTTTAGCTGTTCCCTCTCTCTTCACACTTCCCTCCACTTCCTAGTAGACCTTATGCCTCTGAATTTCTCATCTATTTGTACCAGGCATTTAGCTATAGTCACGGATCATGTTGGCTGAAGTCATTAACCATCCTTCCTGTTTTAGGGTTTGTGGTCTTTGGGGTCAGAAAACTGTTTGTGTTTTACAATTTTTTCAGTCCCTCCTAACACCTAGGTCAGTGCTTGTACATAAAGATGCTCTATAAACAGCAGGTTAGTGAAAGAAATAATTTCTAGTCACAGTCAGGAGCCTCTTTATATACTGACTTGAGCCCAGGGAGATCACTGCAGCTATGACAGCAAACACTTCCGGTCTGCTATCATCCACCATTCTAAGTACTTTGCAGATAGAAACTCGGTTAATGTTCCTAACAACCCTAGGAAATTTATACCATATTATTCCCCTTTAAAGTTTACTTATTTATTTTGAGACAGAGACAGAGACTGCGAGTGGGGAGGGGTAGGGAAAGAGGGGGAGAGAAAATCCCAAGCAGGCTCTGAGCTGTCAGCGCAGAGCCTAACACATAGCTCCATCTCATGAAGCATGAGATCATGACCTGAGCTGAAATCAAGAGTTGGCCACTTAACCAACTGAGCCACCCAAGTGCCCTATATTATTCCCATTTAATGGAAGAAGAAATTGTGGCACAGAGAGGTAAAGTGACTTGTCCAAGATCACATAGCTAAGAATTGTCAGCTAAGAATTGTTGGGGTTCTATCCCAGTTTGGCTGGCCCAGGAGTTTTAAGCCCAATCCCAACTTTAAACTTTCTCTTCATAATAAGAGATGGAATTTAATTAGTGCTATGAGTTCCAGGAACTTTGCTACATACCACACATTTTTTCCCTCTTAATTAGTACAACAATGATGCAAGTCAGCTTCATCCCATTTTGCAAATAAAGGAAAAAAGTTTGATCAAATTGCCCAAGACCTCTGGGCCAGTAGTCTAATAAGATTCAAATCCAGGTCTGACTGGCATCTGAATCCATAAGCGCTCTGCTCTGTTACTGAGGGTATATTTGTCTCTTACCACTTTTTGGTTATCTATCTAATTGTGACAGGAACACCCTGCTTACTGCACCCCCCATCCATATTCTGTCAGCTGCAGTAACATTTCCTGTCATGCCACAACCCACCACAAAACTGGGCTCTAGGCTTTTCTTTACATAAAGGAAAACCTCCATGGTCAGATACAGCAATGGAAATATCTCTGCCTTGCTGATACATTGGTTTTGAGGATTTTATTCTCTAACACATATATGTATATATATGCATGTGCATATATGATGTTTTAATTTTGAGAGAGAGAGAGAGAGAGAGAGAAGGAGAAGGGGAGAGGGAGAGGGGGACAGAGGATCTGAAGCGGGCTCTGTGCTGATAGCAGAGAGCCTGATTCAGGGCCCAAACTCATGAACCTGAGATCATGACCTGAGCTAAAGTTGGATGCTTAACTAACTGAGCCATCCAGGAGCCCCATGTGTGTAATTTTTATACTCTAGTGCACTTGTATATGTACTTAAAACTTTTAAAACCTAATTCTACTGATAACATTGGGTTGCATGCACAGGAAAAACAATTGCGAAAGGGTGTGGCTAACGGCCAGTTCTTTAGCCCCTTTACTTTTCTCGCATCTGGAAGATCTAAAAGAGTTGAAGAGATCTGTTGGGTATTAGGGAGATTGTTTTGTTGGGGAAAGTAGTTGCAGTGAAATGGACATTTCCTCTCCACTCCATGGGAATGATATGGGAAGTACCCTTTATCTCAATCAGACTGTGAAGGGCTTCAAGAAAATTTGGACCTTTACTTGTTATCTGATGGAATGTGTGTAGCCCAGAGGCTGGTGGTAGATCATTCCTGGAAACAGGCTAAAGGCTAGAGGCTGTGGTTGGCCGGTGCCTGGGTGGCAGAGGAAAGGAGAGGGGGCAGTACTGGAAATGGCCTGTGTCCTAGATTGCTGGAGCAAAGCACGCCTGAGTGTTTCTCAGGATGGGCCCCCAGGGAAGAGAGGGCCACGCAGGCTTTAAGAAATCCTGCTGAAGAAGCGTGCCTGAACAGGAAGCGTATGAGCTTGACAAAATGGACCATCAGATTCCTAGAGGCTGAAGGAGAACATGTAGACAGCCACACCACAGGAAGTGCGTCTTAATGTTGTTGGGGTGGGGGGTGATGTCTTTGGAAACCCATCCAAACCTCCCTGAAAAGGCAGCTTTGACCTTGGGCAAGTTACACCAGGTACCAGGGAAGCAAAGCCTTTCCTGTCCCCTGCATCTACACACGTCATTCGACTTCTGAAGGAGCTGAAGGAAGAGGGGGCAGAAGTACAGGGCAGGGAAATGGGGAGGTCTTGACCACGTGGGCACCCTTTCCCTCTACAGACTTCGTCAGCCTCACAGGCTTTATCTGTGGGAGACAGACTCTCTAACTCTCAATGAGGTTCAGAGTATTACATGGGATACTACATTTTAATTACCCAGTTGAGATAGTTTTGTGACTTGCAATGACTAAGGACTTTTTATTACCTCAGGGAGACTGGAAAACATTATGGAACCTGCCTGAGGGTCCATCCCAGGGTGGGGAAAGATCTAGATCCACAGAACCTATTTGAATAGATTGTGGGAGAAAAAAATATAGGCTTATTCTGATTGCCTCCTAGGTCCTGGCTTTTCAACATAATAGTTACAGTAGTTATGACAGAAAGATTTTCATGGAGGCATAGGTGACAGTCCTGAAGGCTGCTCATGACACAGGGCCAGCTACCTCCAATGAATATGGCTGGATTGCACTTCTCACCTCTTGGGGTTGGGTGTTTCCATGTGACCAGTTTGGTGCTGAGCATTTCATCGTAGTGTAAGACTCTATTCTTGTCCAGATCCACCCTGCAGCCACTGGGTAGCCACATGTGGCCCCTGAGCACTTGAATGTGGCTAGTCCAAACTGAGATGTGCTGGTAGTATAAAAGACTTAACAGATTTCAAAGGCTTGGTACCAACAGAATGCTTGGAAAGACTTTATTTATTTATTTATTTTTTTACAAATAGTTTATTGTCAAATTAGTTTCCACATAACACTCAGTGCTCATCCCCACAAGTGTCCTCCTCCATGCCTCTCCCCCCCTCCCCCCCACATCCATCAGTCCTCAGTTTTTGTCAGCATTCAAGAGTCTCTCATGGTTTGCCTCTCTCCCTTTCCCCCACCATTTCCGCCCTTCTTCTTCCCCTTGTTCCTCCGTCAAGTTCCTCCTAATCCTCCTATACGTGCAAACATATGATATTTGTCCTTCTCTGCCTGACTTATTTCGCTCAGCATAACACCCTCAAGGTCCATCCATGTTGCTACACATGGCCAGATTTCATTGTTTCTCATTGCCATGTAGTATTCCATGGTATAGATAAACCACATCTTCTTGATCCATTCATCTGTTGATGGACACTTAGGCTGGAAAGACTTTATTAATAATGTTTAAATGTATTGCTTGTTGAAAGATATTATTTTGAATAAAGTGGGTAGAGTAAAAGATATTAGTAAAAGTACTTTCATGGTGTTTCTTTTTTTCTTTTTCCTATTCCTCTTAGGGTCTATTTATTTTACAACAAACAAGAGAGTCAGTTAAATAACCCCATCAGGTCCCCCACTTCCTGACACCTCCTTTCTTGCACTGTCAATGGTTTATTTTTTACTATACTAGATATTTTTATTTTAATTTTTTAAGCTATTCATTACTTAAACATAACACCCGTGCTCATCCCAACAAGTATCCTTAATGCCCCTAGTCCATTCATCCCATCCCCCCACCCAACACCACCAACAACCCTCAGTTTGTTCTATGTATTTAAGAGTCTTTCATGGTTTGTCTCCCTCTCTGTTTTTATCTTATTTTTGCTTCCTTTCCCTTATGTTCATCTGTTTTGTATCTTATTCCACATATGAGTGAAATCATATGAGATTTGTCTTTCTCTGATGGACTTATTTCGCTTAGCCTAATGCCCTCTAGTTCCATTCATGTTGTTGCAAATGGCAAGATTTTATTCTTTTGATTGCTGAGTAATATTCCATTGTGTGGGTGTGGGTATATATATATACCATCTTCTTTATCCATTCATCAGTGGATGGACATTTGGTCTCTTTCCATACATTGGTTATTGTTCACAGTGCTGCTGTAAACATTGAGGTACAAGCACCCATATCTTTTGGATAAATACCTATTAGTGCAATTGCTGGATCATAGGGTAGTTCTATTTTTAATTTTTTGAGGAACCTCCACACTGTTTTCCAGAGTTGTTGCACCAGTTTGCATTCCCACCAGCAGTGCAAAAAAGAAGCTCTTTCTCCGCATCCTCACCAACGTCTGTTGTTTCCTGAGTTGTTAATTTTAGCCATTCTGAGGAGGTATCTCATTGTGATTTTTATTTGTGTTTCCCTGATGACGACTGATGTTGAGCATTTTTTCATGTGTCTGTTAGCCATCTGGATGTCTTCTTTGGAAAAAGGTCTAGTCACATGTTTTGCCCATTTTTTCACTGGATTATTTTTTGTTTGGGTGTTGAGTTCGATAAGTTCTTTATAGATTTTGGATACTAACCCTTTATCTGATATGTCATTTGCAAATATCTTCTCCCATTCTGTTGGTTGCCTTTTAGTTTTGCTGATTGTTCCCTTTGCTGTGCAGAATCTTTTTATCTTGATGAGGTCTCAGTTCATTTTTGCTTTTGTTTCCCTTGCCTCTGGAAACATGACAAGTAAGAAGCTGCTGAAGCTGAGGTAAATTCCCCTCTAGGATTTTGATAGCATCCTGTCTTATGTTTAGGTCTATTTTGAGTTTATTTTTATGCATGGTTTAAGAAAGTGGTCCAGGTTAATTCTTCTGTATGTCACTGTCCAATTTTTCTCATCACCATTTGCTGAAGAGACTATCTTTTATCGGTTGGATATTCTTTCCTGTTTTGTCAAAGAGTAGTTGGCCATAGGTTTGTGGGTCAGTTTCTGGGTTCTCTATTCTGCTCCATTGATCTATGTGTCTATTTTTGTGCCAGTACCATACTGTCTTGATGGCTGCAGCTTTGTAAGACAGTGTGAAGTCTGAAATTGTGATACCTCAAGCTTTTTCTTTTTCATTTAATTGTTTTGGCTGTTAAGGGTCTTTCCTGGTTCCATCAAATTTTAGGACTGTGTGTTCTAATTCTGTGAAGAATGTTGGTGTTATTTTGATGGGGATTGAATGTTGGTGTTATTTTGATGGGGATTGCATTGAATGTGTAGATTGCTTTGGGTAGTACTGACATTTTTTTAAAAAATTTATTTCTAGGAGAGAGAGAGAGAGACAGCGTGAACAGGGGAGGGTTAGAGAGAGAGGGAGACACAGACTCCGAAATAGGCTCCAGGCTCTGAGCTGGCAGTCAGCACAGAGCCCGACGTGGGGCTTGAACCCACGAACCGCAAGATCATGACCTAAGCGAAAGTTGGACGCTTAACCGACTAAGCCACCCAGGCGCCTGTAGTATTGACATTTTAACAATATTTGTTCTTCCAATCCATGAGTATGGAATGCTTTCCCATTTGTGTGTGTCTTCTTCAATTTCTTTCATAAGTTTTCTATAGTTTTCAGTGTATAGATTTTTCATCTCTTTGGTTGGATTTGTTCCTAGGTATCTTATGGTTTTTGGTGCAACTGTAAATGGGATCAATTTCTTGATTTCTCCTTCTTCTGCTTCATTGTTGGTGTATAGAAATGCAACTGATTCCTGTACATTGATTTTATATCCTGCAACTTTGCTGAATTCATGGATCAGTTCTAGCAGTTTTTTGGTGGAGTCTGTCGGGTTTTCCACATAGAGTATCATGTCATCTGTAAAGAAAGTTTGACCTCATCCTGGCTGATTTGGATGCTTTTATTTTTTTGTATTGTCTGATTGCTGAGGCTAGGACTTCTAATACTATGTTGAATAACAGTGGTGAGAGTGGACGTCCTTTTCGCGTTTCTGACTTTAGGGGGAAAGCTTTCAGTTTTTCCATATTGAGGATGATATTAGTTGTGGGTCTTCCATATATGGCTTTTACTATCTTGAGGTATGATCCTTGTATCCCTACTCTCTTGAGGGATTTTATCAGGAAGGAATGATGTATTTTGTCAACTGCTTTCTCTGGATCTATTGAGAGGATCATGTAGTTCTTATACTTTCTTTTATTAATGGGATGTATCATACTGATTGATTTGCAGACATTGAACCAGCCCTTCACAACAGGAATAAATCACACTTGATCGTGGAGTGAATAATTCTTTTAATGTATTGTTGGATCTGGTTGGCTAATATCTTGTTGAGGATTTTTGCATCCATGTTTATCAGGGAAATTGGTCTGTAGTTCTCCTTTTTAGTAGGGTCTTTGGTTTTGGAATCAAGGTAATGCTCATAGAATGATTTTGGAAGTTTTCCTTCCATTTCCATTTTCAGGAATAGTTTTAAAATAACTGGTGTTAACTCTTCTTTAAACGTTTGGTAGAATTCCCCTGTAAAGTCATCTGGCCCTTGTCATCTGGCTCTGTTCAAATTTTCTACTTCTTGTTTCAGTTTTGGTAGTTTGTATGTTTCTAGGAATCTGTTCATTTCTTCCAGATTGTCCAATTTGTTGGCATATAATTGCTCATAATATTCTCTTATTATTGTTTGTATTTCTGTGGTGTTGGTTGTGATCTCTCCTCTTTCATTCATGACTTTATTACTTGGGTCCTTTCCTTTTTCTTTTTGATCTACCTGGCTAGGGGTTTATTAATTTTCTTGTTTCAAAGAACCAGCTCCTGGGGCACCTGGGAGGCTCAGTCGTTAAGAATTCAACTTTCGCCTAAGTCATGATCTCACAGTTTGTGGGTTTGGGCCCTGCATTGGGCTCTGTGCTAACAGCGCAGAGTCTGGAGCCTGCTTCAAATTTTGTGCATCTCTCTCTCTCTCTCTGCTCCTACCCTGCTACTCTCTTTCTCTCTAAAATAAAAAAATAAAAACCATTAAAAAAATAAAAAAGAACCAGCTCCTGGTTTCATTAATCTGTAGTTTTTTTGATTTTGATATCATTGATTTATGCCCTAATTTTTATTATTTCCCCTCCTCTGCTGGTTGGCAGCTTTATTTGCTGTTTGTTTTTTTATAGCTCTTTTAGGTATAAGGTTAGGTTGTGTATTTGAGACCTTTCCCCTTTCTTTAGGGAGACCTGGATTGCTATGTACTTCCCTTCTAATGACCACCTTTGCTGCATCCCAGAGGTTTTGGGCTGTCATGTTTACATTTTCATTGCCTTCTACGTACTTTTATTTTTTTTACTTTTTTTTTTAATGTTTATTTTTGAGAGAGAGACACACACATAGAGTGCTGGTGGGAGGAGGGGCAGAGAAAGAGAGGGAGACACAGAATCCAAGGCAGTCTCCAGGCTCCGAGCCATCAGCACAGAACCTGATGTGGGGCTGGAACCCATGAACTGAGAGATCAGGACCTAAGCTGAAGTCAGATGCTTAACTGACTGAGCCATGCAGGTGCCCTGGCTTCCATGTACTTGTTAATTTCTTCCTTAATGGGTTTCTTGTTTAAGCCATTCATTCTTTAGAAGGATATTCTTTAATCTCCAAGTATTCATGGTCTTTCCAAATTTTTTCTTGTGGTTGATTTGTTTCATAGTGTTGTGGTCTGAAAATATGCAAGGTATGATCTCAATTTTTTTGTGCTTGTTGAGGGCTGATTTGTGTTCCTGTATATGATCTATTCTGGAGAATGTTCCATGTGTACTCAAGAAGAATGTGTATTCTGCTGCTTTAGGATGAAATGTTCTGAATATATCTGTTAAGTCCATCTGGTCCAGCATGTCATTCAAAGCCATCATTTCCTTGTTGATTTTCTGCTTAGATGATCTGTCCATTGCTGTAAATGGGGTGTTGAAGTCTTCTACTATTTAGTATTATTATCAATGGGTTTCTTTATGTTTGTGATTGATTTACATATGTGCCACATTGGGGGCATAAATATTTACAATTGTTAGATCTTCTTGGTGAATAGTCCCCTTAATTATGATATAATGCCCTTCTTCATCTCTTGTTACAGTCTTTATTTTAAAATCTAGTCTGTCTGGTATAAGTATGGCTACTCCAGCTTTCTTTTGACGACCAATAGCATGATAGATGGTTCTCCATCCCTTCCTTTCAATCTGCAAATGTCTTTAGTTTTTAAATGGGTTTCTTGTAAGCAGCATATCGATGGGTCTTATTGTCTTATCTATTCTGATACTCTATGTCTTTTGATTGGAGCTTTAGTCCAATGACATTTAGAGTGAATACTGAAAGATATGAATTTAGTGCCATTGTGTTGCCTGTAGAGTTAGTGTTTCTGGTAATGTTCTCTGGTCCTTTCTAGTCTTTGTTGCTTTTGGCCTTTTTTGTTTTGTTTCATCTTTTCTCCATTTAAAGAGTTCCCCTTAAAATTTCCTGTATGGCTGGTTTAGTGGCCATGAACTCCTTTAGTTTTGTTTGTCTGGGAAACGCTTTATCTCTCCTTCTATTTTATTNGACACGGAGCCCGAACCCACGAACCATGAGATCATGACCTGAGCCGAAGTTGGATGCTTAACTGACTGAGCCACCCAGGCGCCCCTCTCTCCTTCTATTTTAAATAAAAGCCTTCTTGGATAAAGAATTCTTAGCTGCATATTTTTCTGATTCAGCACGTTGAATATATCCTGCCACTCCTTTCTGGCCAGCTGTTTTTGTGGATAGGTCTGCTGCGAACCTGATCTGTCTTTTCTTGTAGACGAAGGACTTTTTTTTTCCACCCCTTGCTACTTTCATAATTCATTCCTTGTCTGTGTATTTTGTAAATTTGACTATGTCTTGGTGATGGTTGGTTTTTGTTGACTCTAACAGGAGTTCTCTGTTCTTGGATTTTGACCTCTGTATCCTTCCCCAGATTAGAAAAGTTTCCTGCTATAATTTGCTCACATAAATCTTCTGCCCCTTTTTCTCTCTCTTCATTTTCTGGGACTCCTATGATTTCAATGTTATTCCTTTTTGATAAGTCATTGAGTACTCTAAGTCTTGTATTGTGCTCTTTTCCATTTGTTTCCCTCTTTTTTTCTGCTTCATTATTCTCTAAAATTTTGTCTTCTATATCACTGATTCACTGCTCTGCCTTGTCCATACTTTCCATCATGCCATCCATCCAAGATTGAATCTTGGTTATAGCATTTTAAATTTCATTCTGACTAGATTTTACTTCTTTTATCTTCACAGAAAGGGATTCTAGGCTTTTTTTCAACCTAGCTACTACTCTTATTACTGTGGCTCTAAATTCTAGTTCAGACATCTTGCTTATATCTGTGTTGATTAGGCCCCTTCCTGTCATTTCTTCCTGTTCTTTCTTTTGGAGTTAATTCCTTCATTTTGTCATTTTGAAGGAAGAAAAATTAATAAAAAATTAAAATTAAATAATTAAAAACAAATAAAATCAAATAAAGGAAGCTAGATCCTAGATGTGTTTTTGTCTGCTTATTGAAAGAAGCTTGATAGAATAGAGATAAAAAGGAAAGAGAAAAAAGGTAAGAAAAAATTTAAAAATTAGGAAAATTTTATGTAATAAAAATAGAACAGAAAACTTAAAAAAATAAAAATTAAGGTAAAAATAATTTTAAAAACTTTAATTAAAAAAACAAAAGTAAAAATACAATTTTCTCTTTCTGTATCCAAGAAAAAGTAAAGAAAAAACCCAACAAAAACAATGTAAACAAAAACAGAAGCAAAAAAAAACCCACCCAAATAAATGAACCAGCAAAAAGAATGAAATTGAACAAAGTTACATATAGTTTCCTCTAGAACACAAACTACGAAGCCTTCTATAGTCCACACACTTAGCAGGTGGAGAGACTTGTGCTGATTTTCTAGGAGATGTGCTTGGAAGGTACAGCTGGGTGAGGCTTAGTGTAACTGCTTCATTCACCTTTAGAGGGCGCTGCTTAGCTCACTGGGATGGATCAGTGTGGCGCGCATGGACGGGGAGAGATGGAAATGGCTTCACCCAGCTCCCTGGTCTCTGGCATAGGAACTCTGAGTTCTCACTAATGCGTGATCAAGCACTCATGGTGTTTCTTTTTACTGTTTAAAATATGGCTATTAGAAAATTTAAAATTGTACACATGGCTTACGTTCGTGGCTTGCATTGTGTTTTTATTGGATAATGTGGTTCCAGACAGCAGTTCTTCTAACAGTCTGGGTGCTTTCTAAAGAGGGGTTGTCAAAAACACGGAGTAGATCCTGCAGCCAATTCACAACGGATCTATAATGTGAGCAAGAAATAAATGTTTGCCTTTTTAAGCCACTGGGGTTTGGGGTTGTTTGTAGTATTAATGTCTTCACTATTCTGATTGCGTCAACACGGAAAAGGAAAAGCAGCAGAAGTGAACCTCCTGAATATTCTATTCTCTGAAATCTCCATGAATGTCTATTTTGCTTCTTTAGACTCATCTCCATGACCTACAACCAGAAATATCAGAATCTAAAAACTTTCCTTATCTTTTTAAATGAATTCTGGTCTAGAAGTAATTCAGAAGGAGAAAGGCAAATCTGATATCACTGTATGGATTTTTTTAAAAGTTTTTTTTGTTGTTGTTTATTTATTTATTTTGAGAGCAAAAGAGCATGCAAGAATGGGGCAGGGGCAGAGAGAGGACAGTCTTCACACTGTCAGCACAAAGCCCAATGGGGGGCCCGAATTCATGAACCATGAGATCATGACTTGAGCAAAAATCAAGAGTCAGACACTTAATTGAGCCACTCGGGTGCCCCTGGATATTATTATTATTATTATTTTTTTTTTTGTGTGTCTTGACACACAAAGAAGATGACTTTCTAATTGTCTTGTCTTTGTAAATGAGGTCAACATAAGGCCAGAAGACTCATACCCCAGTTTGGTCATTTGCTTCCTGTCACAATGACCCTTGGATAAATAGCCCACTCTTTTTTTTTCATGTTTTATTTATTTTTGAGAGAGAGATAGAGACAGCATGAGCAGGAGAGGGTCAGAGAGAGAGGGAGGTACAGAATCTGAAGGAGGCTCCAGGCTCTGAGCTAGCTGTCAGCACAGAGCCCTATGTGGGGCTCGAACCCACAAACCGTGAGATCCTGACCTGAGCCAAAGTTGGATGCTTAACCGACTGAGCCTCCCTGGTGCCCCTACAGCCCACTCTTTTAAAAAAATTTTTTTTAATGTTTATTTATTTTTGAGACAGAGAGAAACAGAGCATGAGCTGGGGAGGGGCAGAGAGAGAGGGAGACACAGAATCTGAAGCAGGTTCCAGGCTCTGAGATGGCAGCACAGAGCCCGATGCAGGGCTTGAACCCACAAACTGTGGGATCATGACTTGAGCCGTAATCAGAGGCTTAACCAACTGAGCCACCTAGGTGTTCCAAACAGTCCACTCTTTCAGTTAAGCCTCCCTTCCTGTTTCTCTTGCTCCCTGGGCCTCTTTACGAAGTGTTCACATTAGGGTTTTATAAGCATATTCCAATGACAGTGTGAAGGGCATATGGAGCTGGACATCCCTGGAAGAACAGTGGCAGTCAAACTTGTTGTCATAATCCAGGGAAGAGATGACAGAATCACACCAGTGAGGGTGAGGCCGGTAAGAGTTCATTTCAATCATTAGTTGAACAAATATTTACAGAAAATGCATCATATATCAGAAACTGTACCTGGATAAGAGGCAGCTAAGTTTTACTCTCTGCCCTCAAAGAGCTCTTAAGGTGATGATTTCAACATCCAGTGAGTGCTGAATGCTATGATGTGTGGGTAAAGAAAAGAAAATATGCTGTTCTGTGAAGCTTTCCTAGAAATGGTGATAACTGAATGAAGTCTTGGAGGATGAATGGGATTTACCAGGGAAAGAGGGTAGGAGAAAGATTTGAAAGATACTTAGGGCAAGGAATCAATAAGAAGAAGGAATCTTAGATGATTTCCAGTTTATGACTTAGCACCTAGAAGATGGTTCTTAATTGATGAGTAAATCAATTTTATTCCTTACAGAATAAAAGAAAAGCCTGGTTAGCAGAAAAAAAGGATGCATTTAGATTTTAATAAAACAGTGAGTTTAGAGTTCTAGTTAGGAATCTAGGAGTGACTGCCCATTAGTGGTTAGAGATCTATAGGACTGGAGCAAAGAAGAAAGGTCAAAGCTTTCAGATTTCAGAGTCAAGAGCTCGTCTGTGGGTGTTTGAAATTATAATAATGGGTGTAAATGCCCAGGGAGAACAAGAGTCTGTGTATTCATTCCCTTATACATTCAGTGTTTATTGAGAGCCCACTATGTGGTAAATGAAAAAATGTGAAATCAGCCTGGGTAGGTGTGTACTTTTTTAAAAAGCAGGAGTGTAGACTCTTCTTTCAAGAAACTTTTGTTTGTTCAGGGAAAGTGATCAATAGCTGATAACTAGATAGGATAAGAAACCAAGAGAACACTTTTTAAGGATGAGAGAGACTTTCTGGAGTTGAAAATGTAGTTGAATTTGAAAAAAAGCTTTTCATCAATGAGAGAAAAGTTGGTTTTATGCATAGCTTTTAATATTATTAAAATTTGCAGAGGTTTCATATTTATTAATGTAACTGCTCACTTCTCTCATTATCTGATTGTTCCGCACTGCAAATAATGAATCTAGAAGACTTACGCTTCAAAAGAAATTGGTTAAACAAATTTTAATTGGCCATCTCCTGAGGTGTTATGCAGGCACAGAAAAGTTAAGACCCAATCATGCCATCTGGGACTTACCATCTGTTTATAAAGATTAATGCCTGTGAACTGCATAGATGATCACTGTGAAGAGATTGCACTTCCATTTGTAGAAAATCTCTTAAAAAGTAAGAAAGTGGAAACATTGAGGAAAGTCTAGAAAATTGAATTGAGGTTCTGTTTGTGTCAAATGAACAACTAAATAATTTAGCTTTCTCTTTTTCTTTGTAGGCAATGGGATCCATTTATTAAAGGGGCCTCTGCATAGAGGGGTCTTGTAGGACAGTGACTAAAAGGACAGGGAAATCAGATAGTGACTATTGTGGTTTATCGGTATGGGAGTTAACAGTGCGTAGGTAGTAGAGATAAGGATGAACACAACTATTTCAGAGGAGGAATCCACAGATCATACCAACTGAATAAGATGGTGAGTATTAAGAGGTACTCAGGAAGGACTATAGTGTCTTGATCCTCTGAAGAGAGTAGTTTCTTAACAGAAAAAAGAAAGTCATAGAATGAGGTGGGTTTGGGACATGAGTTTGAAGATAAGGAGAGAGGGGAGATGCAAGGATCTGCTTAGACTCATGAACAAAGAAGTAAGAGCTGAGGTCCAAGGAGATGTGTTCACTAAAGGAGAATATGTAGAATTAAGAAATTAACACAGTTTTTGTTGTTTCGAAGGGGCACATGCAGCCCAGTTTTTATAGCAGTGCTATCAACAATAGCCAAAGTATGGAAGGGCCTCAATGTCCATTCCAGCAATCAAAATGAATGAAATATTGCCATTTGCAACAATGTGGATGGAACTAGATGATATTATGCTAGGCGAAATAAGTCAGTCAGAGAAAGACAAATATCATACGACTTTTAGGATAGAAAACAGATGAACATAAGGGAAGGGAAGCAAAGATAATATAAAAACAGGAAGGGGGACCAAACATAAGAGGCTCTTAAATACAGAGAACAAACTGAGGGTTGCTGGAGGGGCTGTGGGTGGGGGGATGAGCTAAATGGGTAAGGGGAATTAAAGAAGAGACTTGTTGGAATGAGCACTGGGTGTTATGCATAGGGGCTGAATCACTGGAATCTACTCCGGAAATCATTATTGCGATATATACTAACTAAATTGGGTGTAAATTAAAAAAAAAAAAAAGGAAATTGACACAGTTTTATGTCAGACAACTGGGAAGAACCATGGTAGAGATCGGAAGCAGGAAGAGGATCCAGCAAAGGGATTGGTAAAAGTGTGGTTTACAGAAGAAGACAGAAGTTTAGGGAGAAGGGTGATTCTACAAGAAGGAGGAAGTGGTCAAAAGTGTCAAATGCATAGAGCTTACAGAGGCTGAGGCCTCAAAAAGGCAGTTGAGTTTGGTGACTAATGTGCCATGGTGACCTTCAAGGGGGCAGTTTCAGAAGGAGGCCAAGGGAAAAGTCACACATAGAGAAAATGGGGTGGGGCTAGTGAAAAGGGGAAGGAGAGGTTGCAGACTATTCATTATAGAAGTTTGTTATAGTGAATTATAGAGAACTGGTTTGTAGTTTCCAGGAATTAATAGGTAACTCATTCATTTATTTGTTTACTAGGACCATATTTATTAGAGCCTACTAGGTGCTTGTTCACTGCTGGGTGAATAAGGTGGGCATGATCCCCATATTACAGAACTTGCGTTCTAGTGTGGAGGGATAGTCTGTGAATAATGAAGACAACTCCAGATATCGAAAGTGCTGTTGATGAAAATAAAATAAGGCATGAAATAAGCACATAGCTGTCTATGGAAAGAGAAAATGTGTAGAACTTGAGGCAGGAATGAGCACCATATGTTCAAGGAACCCAAAGGACAGTATGTCTAGTGCTTGATACACCAGGGGAGAGTGATGGGAGACATCAGAGAGACATAGGGAAGGACTTTGAATTTTATTCCATGTTTAAGAGAACAGAGACCATTGGTGGATTTTAAATGAGAAGTGACATGATCAGATTTACAACTTTCAAATTCTCTTTGGCTGCTGTGAAGAATGGATTGTAGAAGAAAGCATGAGTTCAAGCTTGGACACATTATGAGAAGCTGCTGAATAATTCAGCAAAGGGATAAGCATGGCTTAGACCAGACTGTAGCCCTGAAAATGGGGAGAAGGGATCAGATTTGGGATATGTTTTGGTGGTAGAATCACCAATAGGGTATGCTAAATGATGCTGAGGATAAGGGGAAGAGACAAATGAAGAATGCTGATATGGGAAGACTGGAGGAGGTGCACTTGTGGGGTGTGGTATGGTGGTAGGGATCAGGGGTTTCATTATGCTTATATGGGACATGTTCTGAGTCATCCAAGGTGAGGTGGGGTTCAGAGGAGTGCTCTCCTAGTGAAGGGCTGTATGTTTGTAAGGCATAGATTGAGGGCAGGAATATAATGGAGAGAAGAAGAGAGGAGGAATGAGGGTTTGGGAGGGGGTGAAAAGAAGGATTGGATCACTGGCCTAGACAGTGGGTTTCCATGGAAAGCAGGAGGGACACCACTGATGCAGAAAAGGAAATAAAGACACATGTAGCAATAGAGTCCTTTAGAGGCTGAAGGAAGAAAGGAGACAAAGCTTAGGCTGAATGCCCTCTGATGTTTCTCTGAAGAGAGTGATGAAAGTCACCTGCTCAGGGGGATGTGAGTGGAAGGAACTGTTGGAGCCTGAAGACACAGAAGGTTTGGAATACCATTTTGGAGAATCATTTGAGAGCTGAGAGCCTGGAGTGAGAAAGCCCTTGACTTCTGTCAGAGTCCTTAGTGACCCTAAGGAAAGAACAAGGAACCCGAATAGAATAACCCAGTGAGGGAATGTGTGGGATACAAAAAGGTCCTAGCGCACTGAGAGGGGCTGAGAGGTTAGGTTCTTGGTGTAGACAAAAGGCTGGGTGTTTGCAGTAGCATAAAAATGTGGAAGTGCAATTAAAAGCTGGGTCTACAGACCACGGTTTCAGCATCCCCTGGCAGGCTGTTCTAGAAAGCCAGCACTCCAACCGAGATCTGAGTCAGGCCGTGCAATTTAATTAGGTCCCTGGGTAATGTCCTGTGTGTATTAAAATTTGTAATGAGCTGCTCTAGGGAATGAGGCTTTTAAGGGTTAAACACTTTAAAAAATAAGAATGGTGTATTTCTACCAATGGTCAGAGGATCTTTCTTATAGATTAATTTAATACATTTTCCTTTTTATAGATTTTATGTTTTCCTGATTTTAAAAAAGAATGTAGACTTATTTCAGAAGTGGAAATATGGGCATGTAAGAAGACACTAATGTCAAGCCACATTCTTAGGGCCTTTTCAATAATAGAAGGAACTGAGTAATGACTGTGAGTCTCCCCGCAAGTTTAGACTCTCCCAGGGAGTTATCGCCAGGAGGCAGTTTAGCAGCAGAGCATTTATTTCCTTGTAAGAAGATCTTCAGCCAGTTGCTTAACTTATCCTCTGTTTCTTTATCAGCAAAATGGTTATGTAAGTAATACTACATATGGTTAACATAAGAATTACATTAAAAATTTATGTAAATACCTTAATAAAAGTTCCAAAAGTTATTATTATATGTTAAGATTGTACTAGGGTAAGAAATCTCTAAGCAAAACAAACTTTTAATGCATATGAGACAATACATATGCCCAATGTGAGGCACATGGTCAGGGAATGGAAGCCGAGGTTTGTGCAAAGGGAAACAAGGCATGAAGACTTTGATGTGGGAAATTGGAAGCAACAGAGCAAAATTCCAGGACCTGGATGGAACACAGGCTTCTCCTGGGGCTTCTTCCACTTTGTATTTGGTGTTAATACCTTTTCCCTTTGTCTCATTAAGTCCCTAGCTGCAATGTAAATTGCTTTTGCAGTTAATAGCTGCAAATCACATGCAATTTGGAAATCCCCCATTTTCTCATGGTGGCTTGCCTACATATTTAAATAAGTACTGATGAAACACTATGATACGTGTTCAGCATGATGCCATATAAGGGTATATGAGATGCTTAATTTGCCATGTGGCAAGTGTAAGGCCGAAGGAGTCCATACCTTCTAATGCGCTGAGTGTGTCCCTCTTTCTGAAAGTCCCTCTAACTACAGGTTGTGCTTGAGCTACAGCAATAATATTATCTTTGTGTGAGGGAATAATGAAAAACCCTGGTCTTGCTTCTTTAACATCCTTTGCATCCCGGAGAATGAACGCAGAATTGAAATTATTTTATGCGTGGTAGATTTGTTTACAAGAGCAAAGATGGTACACTTTGGGTGGCACAGTTTTAACTGCATTTTTGCAGTTCTTCTGGGTGAAAGATGCACACTATCATTAATTCCTTGAGGAGTGACACGTGATATTAGAGCTTCCTTGGATTTAATACAATAACAACCACTTACAGAATAGGTAGCCTGGGCTTGACACTGTGTTAGGTACTTGGCAAGCATTGTTTTATTCCAACCTCACACTAATCCTCTGAGGCAGTTCCTTCTATTATTCCCAGATAAGGGCACTGAGGCTCAGAAGAGTGAAGTAAATTGGCCAAGTTTACGGGACTAGAATAGTAGAGATGGGTTTCAAACCCAGATTTTGCACTTGTAATCAATGTTATGTTTTTTCTTCTTATTCCTCACACTCTTCCTTGGGATGTCATTCGAGTCATGTACTACATTTAACATCTACTGTAGCAGGAATTCTTCAGCTTTCTAAGGTTACCTTTTCTTTTAGCATCCAAATAAAATGACTCTGTTCCTTTATACTGGCATACCCGAGAAATCTAACCACCTCATCAACTTTTCAAAAACGTCTGAAGGGTAGAGGAGAAGACTTACATTCTTCCATCCCTTCTTATTCTGAATTCTTCCTTCTATCTTAGTTCTCATTACCTGCCCCTGACATAAAGCTGTTGCTGTTCACTGTCAACATATAGCCTCATATCCCACACATGCACACAGCCTTTCCTTCTCCATTATCCTGAACACCACTCATCTAAAGGGAGAATATATCAACTGGGTTTTCTGGAAAGCAGAAGCTGAGACAGAATTAGAAGTGGAAGAGGTTTATTGAAAAGTGGAGGTTGTAATCCCATGTAAGATGAAAGAAAAAAGAAGCAGAGTTGGGCAGAGAAGGCCTTCAGACTGTGATATAGATCTGACAGGGGTGGCCTTGAATGAGAGTCTCACAGGTTAATCCTCCTAATAGACACAGCTTTGAGCTTTGTTTGGAAGAAGAAGTGGCCCAAGATGACAATATATATGGACTCATGAAGTGGCCAATGGCTCGGTCAGGGTCCTTTAAAGAAAAAGATCATAGACAAGAAAGACTGAGGTAGCAGCATATGGACATAACGGGAGTGGGCCTGAAGTCTGAAGGTGTTTGTATCATTTGTTAATACCCTGAAAAAGGCATTCGCCCCCAAATCAGTTGGCCATTTGATGTTATCCAGTTCCTGGTCTACTCTAGAACCGGCAGAACAGGCACATGAATAGAGTGGTTGCAGTGGCAGAGATGGGGGCTACGCCTAATGCCCACAGTCTAGACTTCCACTGTCCAAGGCTCATCTAGCTACTTCCATCTCTGAATGCCCAATCTGTGAGTAACAGAGCCTGATGCTGAGCTCCCTGTATGGCACTGTTCTTCAAGGAGGCGAACCAGTCATTTGGCAAGTTGACTACATTGAACACCTTCCATCCTGGTAGAGCCAATTATTTATTCTCATAGGAATGGATATCAGCTTTGAGTGTGAATTTTCCTTTCCTGTCCATAGAGTTCTCAGCCAACATCACTATCCAAGAGCTTATAGAGTGCTTGACCTAAGGCATGGGACCATATACAGCATAGCATCCAAACAGCCGACTCACTTCGCAATGAGGGAGGTGAGGAAATGAACCTGTTACTGTGGGATCCATTAGTCCTATGACTTATGGTACCATCCAGAAGCTTTGGGGGGCATGGTATAAAATCTGTGAAATTGCTTTTGGCAGATGACATGATACTCTACATGAAAAACCCGACAGACTCCACCAAAATCTGCTAGAACTGATACATGAATTCAGCAAAGTCACAGGGTCCAAAATCAATGTACAGAAATCGGTTACATTTTTATACAGAAATAATGAAGCAAAAGAAAGAGAAATAAATAAAATGACCCCATTCACAATTGCACCAAAAACCATGAAATGCCTAGGAATAAACCTAACCAAAGATGTAAAATATCTGTATGCTGAAAATTATAGGAAACTTATGAAGAAAATAGAACAAGACACAAAGAAATGGAAAAACATTCCATGCTCATGGATTGGAAGAATAAATATTGTTAAAATGTCAACACTACCCAAAGCAATCTACACATTGAATGCAATCCCAATCAAAATTGCACCAGCATTCTTCTCAAAACTAGAACAAACTAGTGTTACATGGAAACCAACTTGACAATAAACTATTTGTAAACAAAAACAAAAACAAAAACTAGAACAAACTATTCTAAAATTTGTATGGAACCATAAAAACCTCAAATAGCCAAAGTAATACTAAAGAAGAAAACCAAAACAGGAGGCATCACAATCCCAGATTTTAGCCTCTACTACAAAGCTGTAATCATCAAGACAGTATGGTATTGGGACAAAAGCAGACACAGAGACCAATGGACTAGAATAGAGAACCCAGAACTGGACCCACAAATGTATGGCCCACTAATCTTTGACAAAGCAGGTAAGAGTATCTAATGGAAAAAAGACAGCCTCTTTAACAGATGGTGCTGGGAGAACTGGACAGCAGCATTCAGAAGAATGAAACTAGACCACTTTCTTATGCCATACACAAAAATAGACCCAAAATACATGAAGGACCTGAATGTGAGACAGGAAACCATCAAAGCCCTAGAGGAGAAAGCAGGAAACAACCTCCTTGACCTCAGCCGCAACAATTTCTTACTCGACGCACCTCCAAAGGCAAGGAAATCAAAAACAAAAATGAACTATTGGGACCTCATCAAGATAAAGAAGCTTCTGCACTGCAAAAGGAAAACAATCAACAAAACCAATAGGCAACGGACAGAATGGGAAAAGATAGTTGCAAATGACATATTGAATAAAGGGCTAGTATCCAAATATATAAGGAACTCAACAAACTCCATACCCAAAAAACAAATAATCCAGTGATGAAATGGGCAGAAGACATGAATAGACACTTTTACAAAGAAGACGTCCAGATGGCCAACAGACACATGAAACGATGTTCTGCGTCATTCATCATCAGGGAAATACAAATAAAAATCACACTGAGATACCACCTTATGCCGGTCAGAGTAGCTAAAATGAACAAATCAGAAAACTATAGATGCTCGTGAGGATGTGGAGAAATGGGCACCCTCTTACACTGTTGGTGGGAATGCAAACTGGTGCAGCTGTTCTGGAGAACAGTGTGGAGGTTCCTCAAAAAATTAAAAATAGAACTCTCCTATGACCCAGCAATAGCACTGCTAGGAATTTACCCAAGAGATACAGGAGTGCTGATGCATAGGGGCACGTGTATCCCAATGTTCACAGCAGCACTTTCAATAATATCCAAATCACGGAAAGAGCCTAAGTGTCCATCAACTGACAAATGGATCAAGAAGATGTGGTTTATGTATACGATGGAATACTACATGGCAATGAGAAAGAATGAAATCTGACCATTTGTAGCAACGTGGATGGAACTGGAGGATATTAAGCTAAGTGAAATATGTCAGGCAGAGAAAGACAGAAACCACATGTTTTCACTGATATGTGGATCTTGAGAAACTTAACAGAAGACCATGTGGGAGGGGAAGGGGAAAAAAGTTACAGAGAGGGAGGGAGGCAAACCACAAGAGACTCTTAAAGACTGAGAACAAATTGAGGGTTGTTGAGGGGTGGGGAAGAGGGGAAAGTGGGTGATGGGTATGGAGGAGGGTACTTGCTTGGATGAGTACTGGGTGTTATATGGAGACCAATTTGACAATAAATTATATTTAAAAAATAAAATCTGTGAAATTGCAGGAGGGAATCTTGTAGGATGGTGGAATGTTCCCTAACTTGACCTAGGAACTGTGTATTAATATGTGAAATGCTATCTTGTTACCTGTACATCTTGCACACATTTCTGTGGCTATCATTATGCATTCATGCATCAGTACTGAATGTTCTCTCTCTATGTGGATGCTACTTCAGGGCCCACAGACTTATCAGAAATTGGAAAAATACCTTTCAAATCGTTTCTCTCCCACATCCTCCAGATCCTTACTCTTCATTTGCATTTGCCTTTGGGGACTGGTTTCTTGCATTGTCAGGTGAATCAGCAAAGATGCAAATGTCCCCTTACTGGATTTGTTTCTTGTGTTTCAAAGGTGCCAGGGATGCTGTTTCAAAGTCCATGGTGTCTGTGCATATGGTGAACTGCACACAAGTGAAGGCATCCATTTACCTCCTCTACGCCATCTGGACCTGGATGTCAGCTACAAATACTAATTGGTTGAATGGTTTGTATGCTTTCTCTTACAAAGCCTGAAGTTTAAAAAAAAAACCCTGAAATTTCTTTTTATTTTTAAAAGTTATTTTAACTATTTTTATTTGAGAGAGAGAGAGAGAAAAAAAGAGAGCATGAGCAGGGAAGAGGGGCAAGAGGAGAGACAGAATCTTAAGCAACCTCCACAATGAGCAATGCCATGACCCTGGGATCACGACTGGAGCCAAAATCAAGAGTTACGCATTCAACCGATTGAGCCACCCAGGTGCCTCAAAACTGACTTTTCTAAAATCAGTAGAATGGTTAGTTAAAAAGTGAAGCCTCAAAAGAAAATGTGGTCATTATAGTTTATTAAAGATTAACTTAGGCAAATTATTTAAAATGGAAGTAAATTTAAAGTAATATATAGGCACTATTGTGTGATTTTCTATTAACTAGTGTGCAAACACTTTTATAGTATATATTTTTCTCATTCATTCAAAGTGAAGTCAAAAACTTCAGAAACAGTTGTTACTGAATGGTATTCAGAGAATAGGAAAGAATTACACTAGTGCTTTGAGGAGAATGCTCCTGTGCAGCCATTTATATCTTACTAGATAGAAGTATATGTGTGGGAGTGTAAGACATTTGCCTTGTAGATTATAAAAAACATGTCCCTTAATCAAAGTTGGGGTTTTCTCCCTTCTTGGGAGGTTATTATGCTGTAACGAGTTACTGTGAAAATATTCTAATTGTTTTTCATTCATTCATTTATTTTTATTTATTAAAAATATTTTAAATATGTTTATTTTTGAGAGAGAGACACAGAGAGAGACAGAGTGTGTGTTGAGAAGGGGAAGAGAGAGAAGGAGACACAGAATCTGAAGCAGGCTCCAGCCTCTGAGCTGTCAGCACAGAGCTTGACACAGGGCTTGAACTCACAAACAGGAGATTATGACCTGAGCAAAAGTCAGAAGCTTAACTGACTAAGCCACCCAGACACCCCTATTTTTATGATTTTTTAAATGTTTGTTTATTTGAGGGATGCCTGGGTGGCTCAGTTGGTTAAGCATCTGACTTCGGCTCAGGTCATGATCTTACGGTTCGTGGATTCGAGCCCTGCATCGGGGTCTGTGTTGATTGCTAGCTCAGAGCCTGCAGCCTGTTTCAGATTCTGTGTCTCCTTCTCTCTCTGACCCTTTCCTGCTCACACTGTCTCTCTCAGAAATAGATAAAACATTTTAAAAAATTAAAAAAAATGTTTATTTGAGAGAGAGAGAGAGAGAGAGAGAGAATGGGCAGTGAGAGGGAGAGAGGGAATCCCAAGCAGGCTCCACATGGAGCCCATCACAGGGCTTGATCTCATGACGGTGTGATCATGACCTGAACCGAAATCAAGAATTGGACATTCAACTGACTGAGCCACTCATGCACCTCTCATTTCATTTATTTAATATCCATTAGAAATATTTATTGATTAACCACTATGTACAGCAAATAAGAAAAAAGTTGAGGGTCAGTGGCTAGTGGTACTCTTTTAGTGAGGATAGTTAGGAAAGTCTTCTCCAATAAGATGACATTGGATAGAGACCTAAAGGAAGAGAGCGAGCCATGTTGATATCTGGAGGAAAAGCATCCCAGATCAAGAGAACAGCAAGTGCAAAGATCCTGAGGTGGCTTGAGGAACATCAAGGATGCCAGTATGGCAAAAGTAGAGTATGAGTGGGAGGCAGAAAAAGGTCCTGAAGGTAAGATCAAAGCAGCAGTGGAGTCCAGGTGAGTTAAGACCATTTAAGAAAATACCACATATAAGTAAAAACTTCTATGTAATGTGTTCTATAAGTTCTCTGGCATTTTTAAAATTCCTGAGCAACAGTATCTTCAATTAGATTTATATATGCAATAAATTGCATCTGCCAGCCTACTGGCTACTTAGATGACCTCCACATAGTTCAAACCAATGGTCACAGTCATCCTATTATTTGACCTATCAGCGCCTTCTGATGTCAGTCATCCTCCCAACCTCCTTAAAGCATTTCACTTTACTCCCTAGTTTTCCCTCTACTTCACTTCTCAGTTTCTGGCTCCTTTTCATCCTCTTCAGTCTCTCAATGATGTAGTGTCGCAGGGCTTAATCCTTGGATCTCTTTTTTTATCTAGTTAATCCTGTGCTGTGAAAAGTCTTGAACTTCTTAATATGATTATGATCAAAATGATTATTCTCCTGTGATGGTTGGTGTTGATGCTGAACTTGTTACAAAACTTAAATTAAAAGGCAAAATACTTTGCAAGGATACAATACATGAAGATACTCACTAGTCATCAAGAATACTCTGTCCTTGGGGCGCCCGGGTGGCTTAGTCGGTTAAGCGTCCGACTTTCGCTCAGGTCATGATCTCGCGGTTCGTGGGTTCGAGCCCCGCGTAGGGCTCTGTGCTGACTGCCAGCTCAGAGCCTGGAGCCTGTTTCAGTCTGTGACTCCCTCTCTCTCTGACCCTCCCCTGCTTGCGCTGTCTCTCTCTCTCTCTCCTATAAATAAATTTAAAAAAAAAATTAAAAAAAAAAAAAGAATACTCTGTCCTTAAAATCAAATATGGAAACACTATGGATGTGGGGCACCTGGGTGGCTCAGTTGGTTGAGCATCCAACTTCGGCTCAGGTCATGATCTCACGGTTCGTGGGTTCGAGCCCTGTGTCAGGCTCTGTGCTGACAGCCAGCTCAGAGCCTGGAGCCTGCTTTGGATTCTGTGTCTCCCTCTCTCTCTGACCCTCCCCTGCTCACGTTATCTCTCTCTCTCTCTCTCTCTCAGAAATAAATAAAATAAAAAAATTTTTTAAAAAAGGAAACACTATGGATGTATTGCTTGTGAACTAAATATGGCCCCATTGCTTGATACCCAGGCAGTTCCATGCTCTGCTTAATAAACTGGCTGCATGATGTGGTAGCAGCAATTGAATGGGTTATTTCTGCAAAATGTTGAAGAGATTGTTTGAAATGTGAAAATGAAACAAAACAACCAACTTGTTTTATGCCATTAAAGAAAAACAATCCCTGCCATAGGTAACCATCAAGCTCAGATCAAAGACTTGGTCATTTGGTTGACATTTCCACTCATCACACTGAGTATAACCTTGCATGGGCACTCATAGGTGGTGACATAAATACATCATGTAATCTACTTATCCTTCATGAAACTGTGTCTTGAGGAAATTCAAGCGGTGGAAAATAATCTGACCCACTTTGCTACATTGAAGTCAGTTTCCAAAAATAGAAATCACGGTATAAAGTATAATTGTGAAGCTAAATTTCAAAAAGTTCTCTGATTTCAACTTTATGAAAATGAACTAAGATTATTCTTTTTACCATCTGAGTATTGATACTGTGGAAAATTGCTACAAAGGAAAGTTACTAAATGCAGTTCAATAAGAGCATAGAAAAAGAAATCAAATGATTTTAGGAGAGCAGAATTTTACAAGTACTTTAAGAATGGTAACTCTAGGTATAAAAACCATGATGCAAAGACTATCCATATTTGCAAGTACCTATATTTGTGATCAGTTGATTTCACTATGAATAAAAATAAATCTCTTTCTTACCTAAATGATTTAAGGCTAAATTCTGCATTGCAAACTATAAGAAGAGATACAAACTTGATAAGGACAGCTTAGTGAGGAAGAAAATGCATGATATTTTATATCCAAATTAAAGTAGTAACCAATTAAAAAAGGAAAATACAATTTAACGGTAGTGATATTTAAAGAAAAGTTATTATTTTGTACTTTACAAGTACATGACCATTTTCCTGGTTAGCCTTGGAGGAGATTTGGATCTGTTAACTGAAGCAATGTGAGAACAAAATAAGGCATTACTCTTTTATTGGCATGCTTTGAAATTTACAGAAAGACAATATGCTTAAGATTCAGTTAATGGGAGACTGAGAGGGCTTGTGTTTTTCTAAGACTTGAAAAACTGAGATCATAGTGCTCATGTAAAGGAGAGACTCCTCTGGGACAGCCAGCTGGGGAGGCTAGAGCACAGAAAGGGATGGTGGTGGTTGAAACCCACCCATTCTACTTCTGGGGTTGTGGGAGAAGGCAGAGAGAAAGAATCAGTGTTTGTGGTTGTCCATCTTTGGGCCTTGGTGTTGAGAATGGGAAATCAGATAAACTGAAGGGAGAATGGCTTTCCCTGCACTCAGGTGGAGATTCTGGAGGAGATTCCTGTGTAAAGGCTCCGTGCCAGTATGGGTGAACCAAGAGAGCTATTGGGTGTGGCCAGGAAGAGAGCAACTCTCACTTAGACACCCAGCCTCTCTTGGTTCCACACTGAGAGCCGGGGGGCTTGTCATCAGGCCTGCCATTGTTGGGAGCAGGTTGCCCCACAGCAGATCCTGAACGGGGAGCTACTGGCGGTGAGACTGCATGGAGGACCTAGGGGAGTCAGGTCTATAGGCAGGCGATAGCTAAAGGCAGGCCTGCTTAGCATGAGACAGCGGACAAAAGCCCATGTGTGCATTCATGTAAGCCAGCAGTAGAGGCCAGTAGAAAGCCCAGGACAGTATCAGCCAACCATGCGTTAGCAGCCATGAGATCAGATGATGTAGAAGAATAAATGTCACATGACTTCTGGTACAAAACCACATGAATCCTCTGCGCTCAGTGTCTTCACCATTTTGAATGAGAACAGGGCAGAGATCAATGGAAACACAAGATAATGAGCATTTTTCTCAGAAGTTTGATATTTAATAATTCTTTATGTTACTGCGTGGTCTAAGGCTTGAAATGGATTGAACAGTAAACCTTTCCTCTGCTGAAACTTAGAGGTTGGAAGCTTGCAAGGGTTTATTTATTTATACTTTTCAATTTGTATTATTTCATTTTTAAAATAAAACTTTCAGTATTCTATGAATGTGTTTGAGATTCTGTGCTTAAGCCACAATTCTATAAAAATAAGTCAAGTTTGGGGGCATCTGGGTGGCTCAGTTGGTTAAGCACCTGACCTCAGCTCAGGTCATGATCTCATGATTTTTGAGTTTGAGACCCCCATCAGGCTCTGCACTGAAAGTGAGGAGCCTGCTTCAGATCCTCTGTCTCCCTTTCTCTCTGCCCCTCTCCAGCACATGCTCTCTCTCTCAAAATAAATAAATAAACATTAAATAAAAATAAGGCAAATTTGGTTATCTGTCTTCACTGGACTTTTCTTACACTCAGCTTGCTTCATTCCTGTGTATTGCCAGCTTGTGCCCTGAAGGTATTTGCAGTTTATGTATTTCTGTATTTAAAGAAATCAAATGACTCTTTAGGAACTCCTTGACTCTAGAAGGAACACAAAGAGAGGAAAGAAAATAAAATTCACACACTAAACTTACACATTGAAAGGATCTTTCAGTAATTCCATGAAAAATGAACACAAATCCAATTAAAATGAATTCCAAATCCAAAAATCCATAGAAGGAGGTTTTTGAAGAATGGGTTTGCTTTATTACATTGGGGTTTAGGGGACGGTTAAATACTATATGGTTCCTTACAAAAGTAAGCCTTTTTTTTTTTTTAAACCAGGATGGAGCTAAGAATAAATCAGAAAAGTAAAGTAAGAGATTTGGTTTTAAAAAAGAAAAACAAAAGAGTAAGACAGATTTAGCTAAAAAATTAAACAAAGATTACAGATAAATATTAGACCTAAATAAAGGGATATGAAAAGGATAAAATATACACTGTAAAGTCAAGAATAGATAGGGTGAAAAGTAAAAACAAAGCTAAAATAAATAAGCTAAAGGATAAATAGAGAGAACAAAAATAGAGAGGTGACAAAAGACTAAAACGGGAAGTGCACAAAATCAAAATGTTAAACCTTACTAAATTTAACTCCAAATCTTCAAGTATTTGTGGAATGAAGGTCTGGAAAAATAAGCTCTCATTACTTAAAAAGAAACAAAGCTGATAAGTCACATAAGTAACTCAGAATGACCTCTGGGCTGAAGTAACTTCCAGGGGTTGGGGTCCCCAGCAGAGCTTCTTAAGGACAGAGATAGCCCGAATTTCTGGGGTCTGCAGTCTCTCAAGGGTCTCTTTAATGTCAACAGCAGGCCTGTTCATCCACAGCAAGAAATCAGCCTGGAGCATCACTGATAACCAATATCAGTATTTCTATTGCCCTCTCTCTGTTCTTATTTGTTACTGCACAAATTTTTATTTATTAGATACTATTTATTATACCATACTGTATAATATAGAAAATATCAGAGGAACAATGTATCTTGAGTATTAATGTATTATTAAATGCCTTCTGTTACTTTAGCTACAAAAGAGATATACTCCATGCTGAAACTGGCAGAAAAGACAGACAAATCACTCAGAAGTCTTTTTTTTTTTTTTTTCTGGGACAGTTTTATCTCTCCTCCTCATGGAACACTCCCCCAGGTACAGTAAGGTTAAAAAACAAACAAAAAACTATTCTCCTGAGAGTCAGAATAGTCAAAACAATCTTTTAAAAGAACAAGGTTAGAGAACTTAGACTTCCCAATTGCACTTAATGCAAAGCTACAGTAATCAAGACAAAGGGGTACTGGAGTAAGAGTAGATAGATCAATGGAATAGAATTGAGAGTCCAGAATGAACCCATGTATCTATGGTCAAGTGATTTTCAACAAGGGTGCCAAACCTATTCAATGAGAAAGGAACAGTCTTTTCAAAAAATAGTGCTGGGAAAAGTAAAGAGCCACACGCAAAAGAATGAAGCCCTACCTCACAACATTTGTAAAAACTGACCTAAGTGAAAAGAATGGGCAAATCTATAGAATCAAGTTGATAAGTAGTAGCTGAGGGAGAGAAAGGGATATGAGATGGAATATGACTGCTGATCTTCAAAACAGTTCCATGAGATGAATCTTTTTGGAATCATATTTCAGATTGAAAATTAAGGCATAGATAACTTGCCCACACAGTTAATAAGGGGAAGATTCAGGAATGGACTGTCTCCAGTGGTTGTTTGAAAGATATCTTGTACATAGTAATAAGCACTTACCTTAGGGTAGCAATTATTATCTATAGACATTAATCTTGAGTGGGGACTCTAATACTACAAATATACTGTACTTTAGGCAGGGTCAGTAAAATAGAATACAAAACTAAGTGATATGATAAAAAAATTATACAGTGTACTTGAGCACATTTTGCTTTCCATTTTGAGATGTGAATATTGTATATAAAATAAAATGTGTAATCCAGGATATGGATTTCAAAATGTACATGTGACAGGTTTATTTGTAAGTGAAAGAGAATCTTGCACACAAATTTTGATTACCTTGCTCAGTTCCTCAAGGCCCCTGGCTCACTCTTTCTGCCCAAATTAGTTTCAAAGGGAAATAATAAAAACATAATTCTAGAAGAGTCTTCACCTCTGGATGAATTCCTTTTATAGTCTCTTCATATACGGGAGTAGAATTTAGTCACAGTATTGGTAAAAGGGTGAGAAATTTATTGACACCTAAAGACTGTTTAACCATAAATGTCTAATTCTAAGCTCTTGGAGTCATTTTCAGAGCTTATATCTGTTACTCAGAAGAATATACTCACACTAACAGCCCAACTTCATAGAACTACAGTATCCATGGACCCTGGGCTGAAAATTTGGAGAACTTGTGGAAAATGAAATAATGCCCTCATGTAAAGACATGTACATAGAATAATGACGTGGGCCTACATTTTTGGGGAAAAAATTGTAAAACTGAATTCATATGTTCTTTATTGTGCCTTTGGAAATGAAGCTAGAACTCTCTTGGGCAGTGGAGACAAGAATGAAGGGCAGAGTGGGATAAGAATCTTTTTCATTGGAGGGTTATAGTCCCTGACATCTTAACATTCTAGCTAGAAAGGTTGATTATGATTTTTGAGTTATATCCAGTCTTCTCTTGTTGGAAAGGCCTAGAAGATGGGCAGAATTAATTTCAGTTCTGTCATTTACAACAAAAGGGTTTGTACAAATTCTGACTTCTGACATTTTGCAATCAGCTAACATGGCTGAAATGAGGAACTGTGACTTCCCACACGTAAGCTCTTGTCAGTTTCAATAGAAGTATTGCTCCCTCTGCTGGCAGCTGATTAGTATTTACCAGGTCTCAAGGATGGTGTAGCCGACCCAGCTCCCTGAACCAGTCCTGAGGTCAGGGTCCTTTTCTCCAGGTACAAGCTGCTCGACCTGACTCAAATTACGTTGCTTACATGAAACTCAATTTTTGTATTTTAAAAATATTGAAAACTATCTTTCAAGACTATTTGATGGGTAAATGGCCATGTAAAATGTGCTCAATCATTGGAAGATATTATTATAAGACAATTTGGGGGAAGAAAGCTAGCCTGTTCATCAAGTTTTTCATTGTTGTAAAATAGGATTTTCAATATTGTTGGTTTTCTGGATCTGAAACAAAATGCATGTGTTATAGCAACTTAAGAAGCTATTGCCACAGCATGTAGAATAATAACAAAATGTTTGTCAAGTTCTTAAAAATTCTCAGGTGTATAACTTAAGTCATAGATGCCAAACAGTCATTTTATGAAATTCAGTATCCACTGCTAATAAAAGTAGTAGATAAAAATAGAAATTAATGGATATTCCTTTGATGTGATTAATCTAATCTAATATAAATGATATAATTATTATATATTGTCCTGTAACTATATACATAGTTATATATCTTTTTTAGCCTGCTGATTACTGAACTATTTTGTTCATATTGGTGTTATCATTGATTCTATTGGGTTTTCCAGATATATTATCATACCACCTGCAAGTGGAATTTTACTTCTCTTCCAATTCTTATGCCTCTACTTTTTTCCCCCCTTGAATGAGTACACTGACTAATGCATCCAGTATGGTATGAAATAATAATGGAGATGGGGATTGTGGACATTTGTATCTTGTTCCTTACCTTCATGGGGATGCTTTCACTGGGAGAGAATGTTGAAATAAAGAAACACTGAAAGCATTCCCATGAAGGTAAGCAACAAGGCAAAAATGTATTCACCCCTCAGTAGTTCTTGCAGAAATTGGCAAATGCTCCATGGCAAGAATAACTTCAATCATGGGCCTAGGTCTCTGGTTCTCTTTATTTCCCAACACTGGTCCAATATTTCTTTACTATTTGTTAGCTCTATCTTCAGGAAACTATTTTTTTTTTTTTTTTTTTTTGCCCCAGGTTTTCAAGTTGTCGTAAGTAGGAAGGCTTCTTCCATTAGCATAAATGTCAAGTTCTATACATCTAATATTAATTTCCTCTGATTTTCTAGATATTTGTATTGGGAGGTGTTCCTTTTTAGCCTTAGTCCTTTATGTTGCCTTAATGTAAGGACTTTCAAAAGTGCTATACTCTAGTGGTTAAAAACTTGGTCTCTGAAATCAAAGAGAGCTGGGTTTAAATAGTGGCTTTACCTCTCTTTATATTGATATGGAAAACAACTTGGAGATGATTTCCTGTGTTCTTCTTTAAAAGTCTAATTATGAAGATGGAATATGAAAATATTATAAAGAGGTTAGCATAGGGTTTAGTTAACAGGGAATACTTTAGAAATTGGTTCTTGAAAAAAGAAGTCTTAACTCTATAAGAAAATATCCTTTGAATGGAAAGATTTGAGGATTACCACCTCAATCAAATAATCAGACTTATCTGGTCACACAGACATTAGGTGGCTCTTAATGTGGTGCATTAAGAAGCATACTACATTTACCTGTGTAGAATAATTGCTAAAATACATTTTACCTGAACCAAGTAATGAAGAGATAATCAGACAAATCATTTACAGAACATTAAACCAACCTGAATTCTTTAAAAAACCCAACAAATCAGGGCACCTGGGTGGCACAGTTGGTTCTTGGTTTTGGCTCAGGTCATGATCTCACAATTCGTGGGTCCAACTGAGCTCTGCTTCAGGCTTGCAGCTGGAAGCATGGGTCCTGCTTGGGATTCTCTCTCTCTCTCTCTCTCTCTCTCTCTCTCTGCCCTCCACCCACTTGCACCATCTCTGTCTCTCTCAAAATAAATGAATACACTTAAACAAACAAACAAAAAACCCCCAACAAGTCAATATTTTGAAGAACAAAACCAAGGGCAGAGGGATATACTTCTGGTTCCGAGCGATTAAGGGGACATAAAAAATGATATGCATTTGTAAACCTTGTTTGGATCCTGAATTGGAAAAAAAAAATCTACATATTTTTGATGCCATTAAGGAAATTTACATAGGGATTAAAAGTTACATTATTGAATCAATATAAAATTTTATATGTGATAATGGTATTGCATATAGGAGAATGTACTTAGGAGACGTATGTTAAAGTATTGAGCGGTAAAGTATTATCATGTCGCAACATAGTTTCAAATGCTTCAGCTAAATAAACAACAAATAAAACAAACGTGAAAATGTTAACAACTGGCCTAAGTGAAGGCAACGATCTGCACAACCTGAAACACAGAACTCAGCAGGTACACAGTGCGAACAGGTGAACCGGCGGAGAGAGAAGCCGTAGAGGTCAGGGAGCTGTTGTTTTTGCTTGCAGAGAGAGGACAGAGACAAGGGGAGAGTATGGGAAAAGCACCCTCCCCGCCATAAGTAGCTGGAGAGAAAGTGGAAAAGTGGAAACAGCCACAGGGACTGAACTAAAAATGGAGAAAGGAGAGGGCTTAAATTCAATTAAGACTCTATAAACAGGGAAAGCACAGAGTCTATACCTGGCGGTGCTCTGGTGAGAAGGGTGAATCCCCAGGAGTAGAGTGAAGTCCCAGGGTCCTTGGGCCACACAAGAGATGCGGTTCCTCCCTGCTGGGAGGACATTTGGTAGAGGTGGCATGGCCTCCCCACAGGCAAAAGTCCTAGCAGACCCCAGAGAACAACCACATTCGCTGGTGCTGGAACAAGGTCATTAAGGGTGAAGCCTGATGCCAGATGTGTTGTGATTTTCCATAATCTCTGCAACGCTGCTGCTACACGACCGTGTGAACTTTCTCTGCCCAGCTGCAGTCTCTGGGCATCGTCAGCAGCATGGTGCCACAAACATTCCTGGGTGCGGCCTGCACAGACAGTTGCTCAGTTAGACCCTCCCGCAGAGGGTCAGTAAGAGCCAAAGCCAAAGTTCCTCAGAAGTGACGGGTCGGGAAACACAGCCGCATCTGAGATAAAACTCAGGAGGGAGGTGCTGCCTGGCAATCTGTTGGCTTAGTCGTGGACAGTGTAAAAGCGGGGAGTGGATGGAAACCAGAGACAAGGACCGGTGCGCATTTGCGGCTCGGGAAAAACGGAGACGGGATATCTGGGTGACGCCATTTTCACCGATCCCGCACATGCGTGCACACACCTACAAGCGCCACAACAACGCACCCTAGTAAGCCAAGCAGCGCCATCTAGTGGAGAACGGGGCCATACACTAAGCCCCACCCAACTGAGACAACCTTGCTATACAGGAACACAAGTCTCTTTGCCTGCTTAGTTTACAGACTATAAAGTGCTTCATAGTTTGACTTCTAGAGGAAAACAATGTTATTTCGATTGTATTTCAGTCGGCTCACTGGTGCATCTATTCAATTTTCTTTTTCTTGAATACAGAAAAAATATTTTAATTTTAAATTTTTATTAAAAATATTTTTAATTTTTTTCTACTATTTTTTACTTTTCTTGGTAAATTTTTCAAGTTCCACTTTACTTCCATCATTTCATTTTATTCTATTTCATTGTATTCACTTTCAAATTTTCAAACGTTTTCCTTTTCTTTTTCTTTTTCCCTTTTTTCTCTAATCTATCAAGCTCCTTTCAACACCCAGACCAAAACACACCTAGGATCTAGCATCATTTATTTGATTTGTGTGCGTGTGTGTTTGTGTGTTGTTTTTAATTTTTTAAATTTAACTTTTGGACCTTATTAATTCCTTTTCTTCCTTCAAAATGACGAAATGAAGGAATTCACCCCAAAAGAAAGAGCAGGAAGAAATGACAGCCAGGGACTTAATCAACACAGATACAAGCAAGATTGCTGAACCAGAATTTAGAATCACGGTAATAATAATACTAGCTGGGGTCGAAAATAGATTAGAATCCCTTTCTGTGCAGATAAAAGAAGTAAAAGCTAGTCAAGATGAAATAAAAATTGCTACAACTGAGCTGCAAACTCGAATGGATGCCACAGCGGTAAGGATGGATAATGCAGAGCAGCAAAACAGAGATATAGAAGACAAACTTATGGAGAATAATGAAGCAGAAAAAAGAGGGAGACTAAGACAAAAGAGCACGATTTAAGAATTAGAGAAATCAGTGACTCATTAAAAAGGAACAACATCAGAATCATAGGAGTCCTAGAAGATGAAAAGAGAGAAAAAGGGGTAGAAGGGTTTTGTGAGCAAATCATAGTGGAAAACTTTCCTAACCTGGGGAAAGACATAGACATCAAAATCCAGCAAGCACAGAGGACTCCCATTGGATTCAACAAAAACTGACCATCAACAAGGCAAATCATAGTCAAATTCACAAAATACTCAGGCAAACAAAGAATCATGAAAGTAGCAAGGGAAAAAGTCCTTAACCTACAAGGGAAGACAGATCAGGTTTGCAGCAGACCTATCCCAGAAACTTGGAAGGTCAGAAAGGAGTGGCAGGATATATTCAATATGCTAAACTGGAAAAATATGCAGCCAAGAATTCTTTATCCAGCAAGGATGGCATTCAAAATAGGAGAGATTAAAAGTTTCCCAGAAAAATAAAAATAAAGTAGTTTGTGACCACTAAACCAGCCCTGCAAGAAATTTTACGGGGACTCTCTGAGGGGAGAAAAGACAAAAAAAAAAAAAAAAAGACCAAAGCAACAAAGACTAGAAAGAACCAGAACCACCAGAAACTCCAACTCTCCAAGAAACACAATGGCAATAAATTCATATCTTTCAATACGCACTCAAAACGCCCATTGAGGAAATGCTCCAATCAAAAGACATAGGGTAACAGAATGGATACGAAAACAAAATCCAGCTATATGCTGTTTACAAGGGACCCACTTGAGACCTAAAGACACCTTCAGATTGAAAGTAAGGGGATGGAGAACCATCTATCATGCTAATGGTCGACAAAAGAAAGTCATCGTAGTCATAGTTATATCAGACAACCTAGACTTTAAAATAAAGACTATAACAAGAGATGAAGAAGAGCATTATATTATAATTAAGGGGTCTATCCACCAAGAAGACCTAACAATTGTAAACACCTATGCTCCAAATGTGAAGGCACGCAAATATACAAATCAATTAATCACAAACATAAAGAAACTCATTGATAATAATACCATAATAGCAGTGGACTTCAACACTCCACTTACAGCAATGGACAGATCATCTAAATAGAAAACCAACAAAACAATGGCTTTGAATGACACACTGAACCAGATAGACTTAACATATATTCAGAACATTTCATCCTAAGACAGCAGAATATATATTCTTCTCCAGTGCACATGGAATTTTCTCCAGAATAGATCACATACTGGGACACAAATCAGCCCTCAACAAGTACAAAAATATTGGTATCATACTGTGCATATTTTCAGACCACAACCCTATGGAACTTGAAATCAACCACAAGGAAAAATTTGGAACAGTAACAAATATTGGAGACTAAAGAATATCCTACTAAAGAATGAATGGGCTAACTAAGAAGTTAAAGAGGAAACTAAAAAATATATGGAAGCCAATGAAAATGATAACACCAAAGCCCAAAACCTCTGGGACGCAGCAAAGGCGGTCATAAGAGGAAAGTATAGAGCAATCCAGGCCTTCCTAAAGAAGGAAGATAGGTCTGATACACAACCTAACCTTACACCTTAAAGATCTGGAAAAAGAACAGGAAATAAAACCCCAAACCAGCAGAAAACAGGAAATAATAAAGATCAGAGCAGAAATCAATGCTATTGAAAAAAAAAAACCCAAAAACCCCAGTAGAACAGAACAATGAAACCAGAAGCTGATTTTTTGAAAGAATTAATAAAATTGATAAACCACTAGCCAGTTGGATCAAAAAGAAAAAGGAAAGAACCCAAATAAATAAAATCAAGAATAAAGAGAAAAGATCACAACCAACACAACAGAAATAAAATCAATAATAAGAGAATATTATTATACCAATAAAATGGGCAATCTGGAAGAAATGGACAAATTCCTAGAAACATATAAACTAACAAAACTGAAACAGGAAGAAATAGAAAATTTGAACAGACCCATAACCAGTAAAGTGAATTAGTAATCAAAAGTCTCCCCCCAAAAACAAAAAAACAAAAAACAAAACAAGAGGCCAGGGCCAGATGGCTTTCCAGGGGAATTCTACCAAACATTTAAAGAAGAGTTAACACCTATTCTCTTGAAGCTGTCCCAAAAAATAGAAATCGAAGGAAAACTTCCAAACTCTTTCTTTTTCTCTTTCTTTCCTTTCTTTTTTCCTTTCTTTCTTTCTTTCTTTCATGTGCTTTTAATGTTTTAATTATTTTTGAGACCGAAAGACAGAGCATGAGAGGGGGAGGGTCAGAGAGACAGGGAGACATAGAATCCGAAGCAGGCTCCAAGCTGTCAGCACAGAGCCCAACACGGGGCTCGAACCCACGAACGTGAGATCATGACCTGAGCCAAAGTCAGAGGCTTGACCAACTGAGCCACCCAGGCGCCCCTACTTCCAAACTCTATGAAGCCAGCACTACCTTGATTTTAAAACCAGACAAAGACTCCACTAAAAAGGAAAACTATAGACCAATTTCCCTGATGAACATGGATGCAAAAATCCTCAACAAGATATTAGCCAACCAGATCCAACAATACATTAAAAAAGTTACTCACCATGACCAAGTCGGATTTATATCTGGGATGCAGGGCTGGTTCAATATCTGCAAAACCACCAATGTGATTTGTCACATCAATAAAAGGAAGGACAAGAACCACAGGATCCTCTCAATAGATCCAGAGAAAGCATTCGACAAAATACAGCATCCTTTCCTGATAAAAAACACTCAAGAAAGTAGGGATAGAAGGATCATACTTCAAGATCATAAGAGACATATGAAAGACCCACAGCTAATGTCATCCTTAGTGGGGAAAAACTGAGAGCTTTCCCCCTAAGGTCAGGAATAAGACAAGGATGTCCACTCTTGCCACTGTTATTCAACATAGTATTGAAAGTCTTAGTCTCAGCAAACAGACAATACAAAGAAATAAAAGGCATCCAAATCAGCCAGGAGGAGGTCAAATTTTCATTCTTCGCAGAAGACTTGATGCTCTATATGGAAAACCGAAAAGATTACACCAAAAAAAAAAAAAAAAAAAGCAAGAACTGATCCATGAATTCAGCAAAGTCGCAGGATATAAAATCAATGCACAGAAATTGGTTGCATTCCTATACACCAATAATGAAGCAACAGAAAGAGAAATCGAGGAATTGATCCCATTTACAATTGCATCAAAACCCAGAAAATACCTAGGAATAAATCTAACCAAAGAGGTGAAAATCTACACACTGAAAACTGTTGAAAGCTTATGAAAGAAATTGAAGAAGATACACACACACACAAAAGGAAAAATATTCCATGCTCCTGGATAGGAAAAACAAATATTGTTAAAATGTCAATACTACCCAAAGCAATCTAAATATTCAATATAATATCTATCAAAATAACACCAGCATTCTTCACAGAGCTAAAACAAACAATCCTAAAATTTGATGGAACCAGAAAAGACGTTGAATAACCAAAGCAATCTTGAAAAAGAAAACCAAAGCAGGAGGCATCACAATCCCAGACTTCAAGCTGAATTACAAAGCTGTAATTATTAAGACAGTATGGTACTGGCACAGAAACAGACATTCAGATCAAAGGAACAGAATAGAGAACCCAGAAATGGACCCAGAAATGTATGGCCAACTAATCTTTGATAAAGCAAGAAAGAATATCCAATGGAATAAAGACCGTCTCTTCAGCAAGTCGTGCTGGGAAAGCTGGAAAGCGACATGTAGAAAGATGAACCTGGACCACTTTCTTACACCATACATAAAAATAAACTCAAAATGGATGAAAGACCTAAATGTAAGAATCCATCAAAATCCTCGAGGAGGAAGCAGGCAAAATCCTCTTTGACCTTGGCCGCAGAAACTTCTTACCCAACATGTCTTTGGAGGCAAGGGAAACAAAAGCAAAAATGAACTATTGGGACCTCATCAAAATAAAAAGATTCTGTACAGTGAAGGAAACAATCAGTAAAACTAAAAGGCAACCATCAGAATGAGAGAAGATATTTGCAAACGACATATCAGATAAAGGGTTAGTTAGTATCCAAAATCTATAAAGAACTTATCAAACTCAACACCCAAAAAACAACCCAATGAAAAATGGGCAAAAGACATGAATAGACACTTCTCCAAAGAAGACATCTAGATGGCCAACTGACACATGAAAAATGCTCAACATTACTCATTGTCAGGGAAATACAAATCAAAACCACAATGAGATACCACCTCACACCTGTCAGAATGGCTAACATTAACAACTCAGGCAACAACAGATGTTGGTGAGGATGCAGAGAAAGAGGTCTCTTTTGCACTGCTGGTGGAAATGCAAACTGGTGCAGCCACTCTGGAAAACAGTATGGAGTTTCCTCAAAAACTTAAAAATAGAACTACCCTATGGTCCAGCAATTGCACTACTAGGTATTTATCCAAGGGATACAGGTATGCTGTTTCGAAGGGACACAGGCACCCCAATGTTTATAGCAAAACTATCAACAATAGCAAAAGTATAGAAAGAGCCCAAATGTCCATTGATGGATGAATGGATGAAGAAGATGTGGTACATATATACAATGGAGCATTACTTGGCAATCAAAAAGAATGAAATCTTGCCATTTGCAACTATGTGGATGGAACTAGAGGGCATTATGCTAAGCGAAATTAGTCAGAGAAAGACAAATATCCTATGACTTCACTCATATGAGGACTTTAAGATACAAAACAGATGAACATAAGGGAAGGGAAGCAAAAATAATATAAAAACAGGGAGGGGGACAAAACACAAGAGACTCTTAAATATGGAGAACAAACAGAGGGTGGGAGGGGGATGGGCTAAATGGCTAAGGGGCATTAAGGAATCATTGTTACATTATAAGCTAACTAACTTGGATGTAAATTAAAAAAATAAATTAAAAAAAATGCCCAAACAGAAAAAAAATGTATTGAGCACTCACTACGTGTCATGTACTCATAGGTGCTGGGGAGTGGTGATGAACAGGATAGTTAAGATCATTCTGTAATTTTCAGTTTTCTCATCCATAAAATAGACACAGAATTATAGTATCTCCCACATTAGCACTATGCTTGGTTCAGAGTAGGCACTAAACAAATGTTAGCTATTATAATGAATTGACTTCATCCATTGTTGATCTAATTTCATCTATTTGATGATTTTGGTCTTTCAATTCTGCTTTAAATAAAAATGTGTGCTCTCCATCTATCTATTCTTCCCAATCCACTTCCTGGTGTTACCACTCATTGTTAATATTATTAGGGTATTTGAAGTTTTGGAGAGAAGAGAATATATGAAGTCAAAGCAAAGATAAAATTAAAGTGGTTAGGGGTATGTTTTTCAGATTAGGCTTTTATATACTTGAGTATTCTAAGATCTAAAGTTTATATTCATATAGATTTTTATTGATGATTATGTCCTGGCTTAAGATTGGGTTATAAACTGCAGGCAACTAAAGAAAAATTTCTAAATTAAAAAAATATATATTAGATCTTAAACTGATTTAATATTAAACAATACTAGAAACTCCTTAATATTCTATCCCAATAATCTTGCCTGTCTTACAAACTGTGTATATGTAACATTTTATCTGTAAGAGCATGTCTTCTCTTCATTCTACTCCAACCACTCATGTTCTCAGATGCTAATGGCTTGGTCTGATAAATGTAGAGTTCATTCTAAGCCCATACCATAAACTTATCATTAATTTCCCAAACTTTGCTTTCCGTGTAGACTGTAATCAAAGCTTATAGCTTATTATATAAAAAATTATTTTAATGTTACAGTACCAAAAGCAACTAAACTAAAGATTATTCATATAGCTTGCAAAATAATACTTAAAACTTATTGGGATAAGTTTTGTGAGATAAATTACAGTAAGTGATACTTTGGGTTAAGTTTATTTTCAAGTGTTTACTCAAAAACATAAAACACAACATTTCTATTTCCTTGTTTGTCCCTTATAGATTTTGAGAAGACTAAAACAATTATTCAAGTATTAGCATTAATTGTAAGCATCCCATCTATCTTACGGGTTTACATTGCATTTCAATACAGTTTTGTCCACTAACAATATAGTAAATTATTTTTATTATACATTCTGGGTAGGATTAAAATAAATAACATAGAAATAATTTAACAAATCATTAGGGAAAAGCTACTATATTCCAGGTTTTGAGAACACATAAATAAATAAATGGTCCCTGCCTTTAAGAAGCTCACATACCTGGGGTGACTGGGTGGCTCAGTCAGTTGAAGATCTGACTCTTGATTTTGGCTTAGGTCATGATCTCACAGTTCATGAGATTGAGCCCTGCGTTTGGCTCTGAGCTGACAGCATGGAGCCTGCTTCGGATTGTCTCTCTACCTCTCTCAAAATAAATAAACAAACTTAAGAAAAAAAAGAATCTCATAGTCTAAAGTGGGGCGTGGGGACGAGGCACATGAATAAGACTGACAGTTTAATGTAGTAGACAGCTTTGAGAATGGTATGTACAAAGAACTATGGGAATTTTAGGATTAAGGGCCACTTAATCCAGAATGGTATAATCTAGGGATGGTTTCCAGGTCCAGAGGATAAGTTTTACAAAAGAGATTGCCAAGAAGAGAGTTAATGGTGGCTGAAAGGTATTCCTCTAAAAGGGATTGTCACCTAGTCCTAGAGAACACTGCCTGATCTTCAAGGCTCCTTTCAACAGATCCTCATCTGCTTGATCCAACACAAGGAATCTGAATAGAGCGAGGCATCTTTTCAGTATTATGCCTATTTGTTAAATACTGATTTCCTGGATTCTTATTTTTTGTGCTACAGAGCACAATTTAAGAGAAAATGCCATACTGACTAAAATGTTTCATAGGCACTTTTTACTATGGTGCTGACCACAGATTCAGAATGAACAATCTGGTATAGTGGGTACTATACCATCTACTTTTAAGAAAAAGAGAACAAAAGTTTAAGATTCCTGGGAAGCTACAAATTTAAACAAGTCAGGTATATAGGGTTCCCTACATAATACATTTCTTCTCCTTTTTTTTTACATTTTCTTTTCTTTTAAATGTGGGGAAAACAAAAAGGATCAAAATCCTTCACCTTGGTTATCTATAAGTAGTACACTAGATGGTGCTGGAAGGCTGTTAGAACGTGTTTACCAAGAAAGCCAGTGTGGCAGTTCTGACAGCTGTCCCTGAGAGGGGTTCCAGGTCTGTAGGCAAGTAAGGGGAATTCTACTTAGTCTTACAATTTTGGTCTTTCAGTCAGATTAATTTTAAACTAAACCACAAGTTTAGTACATTTTAAAATGGGCTCACTGTTTGACAATTCAATCGGATTCCCCTGAAACGGACATTTCAAAGTTATCAAAGTATAAATTTATTATACATTTCAGCATGTTGCTATTAATTTCATTTAGGTAGTCTTCCTAATTATGTCTACTCCTAGTTATGAGCCTAGTTATGTCTACTGCTTAATGAATCACTAATCAGTTTCTTCATAAGGTTTCCTGAATTTTTAAATTACCACTAAGCAGAAAATATCAATCAAACTCTCTTGTCATTAAAGTACTGCAATATACTAATATAAATACATGAAGCAATACATTTTGAAATCACTCTATCAGTATAGTATTTCTTACATAAATAACATATCATGATTTTTCCACATTACAGTAAAGCCAGAATTTTTATGAAAGTGCAGGATAAAAACAAAGCTGGACTTTTACAATATTTTCTTTTGAATGTTAAACAAACCTAAGAGTCATTTTAGTTTTAAACTTTCAAATTACAAGATGTGTTTGTAATTTTTCAGCTTATCTCTCCAGTTCTGCTTCTAGAATTTCCCCCCATGTATCTACATCCATGGGGTACATGATTTTTTCTGGTAGGCTAAGAGGAGAACATATGTTGCTGTATCTGCCACTTAGCCATTCATGTTTCACTTTACTCTTCTGGTAATTCCTCCGTAGTATTACCTGAAAGAGGTAAATCATCATTGTTAAAAAATGGAGTAGGTGGTTAGTCAGTGAGTTTGTTTAAAACTAGAGAAGCTGAATGACAGGGCTGAAAAGAAGATTAAATATTTACACTGATATACACATAGACGAATACCTTTGTGATGAGCCTATGTGTGTGTGTGAGTGGATGTGGGTATAGGTGTACGTATATGTACACATACAGAGTGAGCTAGAGTTTGCTGTGAGTTTTGGAGAAGGTGGAATGAAGTAGCTAACAGAGGAATATGCCTGAGTTTAGTATTTAAAAAATGTAAAAGGATGGATGGGATGGTGTGGTTTGTAAGATAAGAATATTAATTCGACTTCAAGGCCGAAAGCCAACACACTCTGTATATGAAATCCTACCTCCTCCCTGCAGAAGGCAGAGTTGACTCAAACCTATCACCATATTGTGAAGAACACCGCAGACTTCAAAGACTAAACTTACTCTCCAGGAATATCCACTCTTTAGATCGTTGTCTACTTCTCTTTGGCACACAGCTCTTAGGGTCAAGCAGTGAGGTTTCCACAAGGAGTCACTGTTTCTTACTGTGTAATTCCAGCTCCTGCATGTTATGGAAGCCCTGCACAAGCTCTGCATGTCCAGCTGACTAAAAATTTTAAAAGTGACTTCTGGAGGCAGCAGTTCAACAAAATTATTCTGACTCTCTTTTTTTGCCTTCTCAGCATCCACAGAATTCAATTTTATGCCAGAAACTCTTGAATTATTGTTCCTCTTGGGGCTTTTCTGCATAGCTTGATGTTTTAGCAAATTATCCAGATATGTAACCTAAAAGGCAAAGTTTAAACATGCTCAGTCTCCTCAGCTCCGACTATAGAACCTACTCTGAGCCAGATATTTTCTGGGTATGATTTAAGAACCTTAACTTTCCTGACTTGAGGTTTTTCAATCTGTAAAATGGGGCCAATGACGCTCTTTTCCTGTGTGTTCTTACAAGGATTAACAGGGATAATGTGTAAACCATCTAGTTTCATCTAAATTGCACATGGGAGGCACTCAACACGTTACTTCCCTTCTTTTTGAATGTTTTTTGGTAAATGGGTTTGTTTCTAAACATTCATGTTTCTGCTCCCGAAGTACATTATCTAAAAAAGAGAAATGATTCCCCAGACTATAATTTGAGTTTAGTAGTAGAAATAACCATTGTGGGAACATGTTTGATTCCAAGCATTTGCTGAAAATACTTTTGAAAATGTGTATGATTCAATTCTCTTAAACTACTAAATACTTTTCTGTGGGAATTGATGTCTTGTCATTAAGTTCTTCATCTCCAATTTGTGACTTAATCATAACCCTGATGGACTTTTGTAGTTTATATGATAATTGTTATCTACTTGTACCTAATAGGTCGGTGCTCACAGTTGACACAAATACTATCTGAAATGGACAAGAGGTTAAAGTCCAGGTTATAATGACACAAAGTCTCAAATATTCAATTTAGTTATCAGTGTTTTAGAAATAGCCTCTTGAAGCTACCCTATATGCATAATTATGAACTAAGAACAGTAGTCATTGAGGCCATAAAGCAACAGTAACAAGCAACTATAAACAATGTTTATAATTCAGTTAGGTAGAGCATATAATTACAGACTGAAAGTCCAGTTTCAGCTAATTTTCCTGTGGCTTATGCTTCCAAAATGAGTTGAAAGCATGGAGCTATTTTTGAACATAAGGACAGCTCAGATTACTCAAAATCAGTTTATCCCACGTTGCACTTCCTTTTATAATGGGGGGGGGGGGGGAGGGTTACAGTGCAGGAAGAAGGGTTTCCTAAATACTTCTTTTTAACTCAGCTAATGATGATTCCCTTTTCTAGATATGCTACTCACCTCTGTTTCTGGACTTGTCAAAGCCACAGTTGCTCCCATTCATTTGGTTGTTTATGATCCAAATTAGCTACGGTGGTTAGAATTTTAATGTCTGTGTTCAATAGAGGGCTTCCTCTCGAAGTTTTAGGGAAGTAAGAAAGCAAACTGACAGAAACAAGTTCATGAGTCAAGAGCAAATTTTTGTCAGGAACTCATCTCTCTCAACATCAGTACAAACCAAACCCGAATTACTATATTTCTGAAAAAAAAAATTCTCACATTAGGAGAACGTTACTGTTGCATTTAAACATTTGTTACTTCTCCCAGAATCTCACTGGGGAATAAAATGTGTCCTCTCGTTAAGAGTTCTTTCCCAGGAGGAAAAAGAATTTTTTAATTTAACAGTTGGGGCGCGCCTTGGTAAGGTTCCTAAACTCACGCTAAGCATCTTCTTCTAAGTCCAGTTTTGCCTGGATACCTGGAAAACTATCCCTCTTCTGCCCCTTCTTCTTCTTTATGAACCAAACTTTGCTCAATTACCAGTCGAGTTAGGGAAGAGCTCGCCCCACTTCAGATCGGGAGGCGGCGCACCCCGACCCCACAGGTGAGAAGGAACGACTCCACATCCCTTCTGAGCCGCCCTCCTTGAGGATCTCGCGCACTCTGAAGCTGCCCGAGTCGAAAGAACATGGAGCAGTGACAAATAAGCGACAATAACAACCATCAGCACCGACTGTCACCGCAGCTCCAGGAGGCTGAGCTGAGGCTGCGCCGTCCAGACGTCAGCGGGAAGGGAAAACCCTCCTACCTCCAATGCCGCGGTCGCTTCTCCGGCGAATTAAATCCTTCGGAATTCGAATCCTTCGCCATACTCCCTCCAGTTCCGCCCACTGTAGTCCCGCCTTGCTGCCTCCGGTTTCGCACAGGCGTAGAGAGGAGCGCGCGTTGCCTCTTGGGAGTGGTAGTTTCATCTGGGCGTCTCAACTCAGCAAGAGAGGAGAAGGAAGGCGCCACGGACTACAAGGCCCGACGTCCTCCATGACGGGTGGGCGGTGAAAAACGGTGAGGGGGTGTTAAACCGGGGCTTTTAAAAAGTAATTTTGAGGCGGAGTGTTGGAGAAATCCCCG
>NW_027530368.1:6145430-6147821 GCF_008692635.1 Crocuta crocuta | reverse complement strand
TGGACGCACAAGAGCCGAGCCTGTGCTACTCCCCCCTGCGTTTTTTCCGAGGGCCTGCCTAGGTCCCGCGCGTGTCCATGGAAGGCGGAAGCGGCTGCGGCGACCGTCTCCTTGCCAAGGGGTGTAGTCTTCGCCGCCATGTCCGGGGGCTTCGAGCTGCAGCCGCTGGACGGTGGCCCCCGAGTGGCCCTTGCGCCCGGGGAGACGGTGATCGGCCGCGGGCCGCTGCTTCGAGTAAGTGTGGCAGGGGACTCGGCCGGACCCAGAGAGCTGAGCGAGGTCCTGTTTGTCTCCTGAAGCCCCGTTTCTGGCTTCCCCACCACGCCGGCCCTGCCTGTCTGGATTTTAGAAGTTGGGGAGCAGCACGTTTTTCAGTAAACTTTAATCAGCTCTCAAACGTTTTCTAGTATTGCCCTTAATAAGCACTGACTTGTATGATCATTATTATAGTCTTATCCAGGGGTCGGCAAACTATGGCCCTGGGTCCAAATCCAGTCTCTTTTTGTATGGAGCCATGCCCTAAGGATGGTTCTTGAGTTTTAAAATGTGAAATGTAAACAAACAAAAAACCTATTAGCTTTTTAGGAAGAATAATTGGCCCAAAGGTTGAGGATATTGCCTCTTGGCCTGACAAGGCACAGTATTTACAGTAGAATTTAGCCCTTTACAGGAAAAGTTTGCCAACCTCTGATTCTATCTTTCCTAGAATGATTTCTTTTAAGCTTTTGGCTTCTTGTGGGACTGCATGGGCCTTTTATGGAATAGTCTTTTTCAGTAATATCAGCTGCCAACCCTTAATGTAGTGTGTAGTGTTCCAGGCATTGATCTAAGGACTTTACGTGTCCCAACTTTTTAATCACTTCAAAATCCTAGGAGTTAGGTGCTCTTATTATCTTCATTGTTCGGAAGAGAAAATTGAGCCATAGAACAGTTATTTAAAGAGTGCAAATAAACTTTTGGATATGTAGTGCCATTAAGCTATATATTTTCCACCATCTTTGGGATGTTTAGGAGTTAGAAAATTTTCCTGTTGCATTCTTGAATTTTATAGATCTCTACCTAAAACAGATACATTATTTTTTGTAACATTCAACATATTTTGTTTAGTGTCCACTTTGTGCAGCATCTTTGCAGACGGTAGCACGGTGGGGTTACAAAGATAAATGAGATATAGGTCTCTGCCCTCTAGGAATTTTCTCTTGAGCTCTGGAGACAAACCTGTGTCAGTGAGCTAACACCAGCCAGTAAGGAGTATGGACTGTTATCCTGGCTAGCCTCCAGTGTCTACATGGAAGCATTGGTATTATTAGCCTTAGGATCCTTCTCAGAGCAGGTTAAGGAGTGGTGCTTGGAGGTTCTGATGCTGACATCAGCCCTAACGTGGTATGTGTGTACGTTTATGGATATGCAATAAGGTTATTGAGACAGTTGTGAAGTTCATCTGCTCTTTATTTTTTTACTGGACAGATAATTACTTAAATGTTTAAATAACATTGTAACCTTTTTCCATAGTTTGTTAGTTTACACAAACATTTGAGAGATTTGTTTCCTTCTTCCCTCCCTCCTTTCTCCATATATATTTAAATATATGTGTGTGTATATATACATACATATACATATATATGAGATTTAAGAGTATGTGTTTCATCTAGAAACCTTATGTCCGTTGACAAGTGACTTTTGATTGCTTAACAAATTGAATCACCAATATATAGAGTACTGTGGATCTAAGGGTTGATGAATTTTAGGCCCATGTTTTATAAACATGGCAGCAGGTTGCAGATCCTTTCATTATTTGTAGCTTGATCTTTGTATTATAGGCTTGCTAATGTGAGATGAGCTTACTTGGTTTTCTGTCTTAAAATAGTAAGGAGTAAAAAGTTAGTCTATCTGGTCAGAATTTTGCTTCTCCTTTTCAAATCATTCTGTGATGAGATTCTCTTGCCAAGTTTGGCAGATATTAGAAGTGGTTATGAACGGTGTCCTAGGTGTGTTAAAGGGAAAAAATCAACTTGTGGTTTTTTAAAAAAGATACTCTTTCTTTGCAGTGGTTAAAACTCAACATGAAGGTGCTGTTTCAAACAGCAGCAATTCCAGTGAGGCTTTTTTTTGTAGTGTGAAAGCAAAGACTTAATTCAAGTGGGAAAACTCAGGATGTTCATTGTAAATTACTCATAATGTGATTATTAATTAATTATGTTTAATAATTAATAATGACTTTTGAATTCATTTAACAGGTTGTGTTTTTTGGAGACAAATTTCACAAGCCTTCATGGCCACACAAGCATAAAGATTTTTAATTCCAATGTGTAAAAGGGGCTTGGTGGTGAAACAAGTTGATGAGAATGTCTTTGTCTTTACAGTGGCAGGAGAGCACTTATCAAAAACAAT
>NW_027530368.1:6086625-6143167 GCF_008692635.1 Crocuta crocuta | reverse complement strand
AGAGCACTTATCCGGAACACTTACAGATAACAGAGTACAGTGAAATTTAATGTTCTTGTGCCATTTGCTTTAGTGGGAGGCATCAGTGAACCCAAGGTCTTTGGTTACTTTACTAGGTTGTAATTGTGCTTTATGATCTACACCAATTAAAGGTTTTACACCAGGATGAATCTTCATGGAATTATCCTGGCTGAAAACAGCCAATCCCAAAGGTTACATATTGTATGAATTTACTTACATAACATTATTGAAATTACAAAATTGTAAACATGGAGATCAGATTAGTGGTTGCCAGGAGTTAAAAGAAGTGGGGAGGGGGGCAGGAGGATATTGGTATGACTATAACACAGCAACAAGAGGCATTTGTGTGGTGGTGGGAATGTTTTGTATCTTGACTGTATCGATATTAGTATCTGGTTGTAATACTGTACTATAATGTTATAAGATGTTACTGCTGGGGGAAACTGGGGGTATGGTACAAGAGATCTTTGTGTATTATATCTTCCACCTATATGTGAACCTATAATTATCTTAAGTAAAAAATTTGATTTTAGAAAAGGTTTTACAGTACAACATCTCAAGCAAGGGTACCTTTAGGCCAAACTATTTGGTTTTTCTTACGGCCAAAAATTTATGGTTTTTCTTTAATTAAAGCTGATTATATAGTCTTTTAGAAAAGCTGTTTATACTCTTAAATGAAAACCACTGTTTCTGATTTCAAATTTTCCTTTTTCTGTTTTGATGGGGATCATATGACACATTCCTTTCTGATCTTTTTCCTCCAAGGAAATAGGACAACGCTAGCCATCTAGTGAGTCTTCCTAAGGGCAGGTATCATGGAATCGACTGCTTCAATTGAAAGGAGAAGAGGCCCTCAATTGTGGGTAGGGATAGTCATGGGCTCTTGTATATACCTTCCCTGGCATCACTTTGCCATTTCTAAGAATGCTGTACATGTCCTACAAAGTTTATACAAACTAGCCAGTAACCACTCCCTGGCCTGGCAACTCTGTGTTGTTTCTGCCTTTTACAGAATCTCACTGGCCTTTCTGGAACCTAGTCTCTAGGGATGTGCCTAGCACTCCTAGCTCCTGGGTGTCTCCCCCCCTCCCCCTGACCTTGCACCTTAATTTTTGAGTCTAGTACAGTGCCTAGCACGTAGTAGGCCTTCAAAGCACACGATCTCTCCTTTTTCTATGTCTCTGCTTCTCATTCTTCCAGCCTTCAACAAGAGCCTACTTGTAACTTACGTGTGAAAAGGATATAAAATTTTGAAGTGAATTTAAGCAGTGCTACCAACTGCTAAAGCTTTCAGAGCAACATTCATGATGGATCGAATGTTAGGATTTTTCCTATTTTATTGACTAATAATTTAGTAAATTCAGATAATAGTTGAATATATTTTGTGGTCAGAATGGAGGGATGAAAGAGAAACAAGTCATTACTCTCAAGAAACTTACAGTTTCCTAGGTTTGAGAGTCAGAGAAACAAGTAACTAAACAGCATTTGCAACATCAAATGGGGACTGGAACCAGGCGAGCACCTGAGTGACTGAAATGGGAGGGTATAGGAAAAACAATGCAGGGATGATGGTAAATAAATCACAGCAGTGTCATAGATGACAGCTGCCTCAGTGTTGGAAAGGCCACAAGGAAAATGATCTGTAATGTGGTCCCCGCTATTCACCCCCATGCCCACCTGGTAACAGTGGGCAAAAAAATAAAAAAACAGTTATTTTTAAGATTAGTAAGAAATCTGGGGGTGGGGTGGAAAGAGTAGTAAGAAATCTGAATTTTTAGATATAACCTCCAACTTCTGAAAGGTCATGTTGAATTAAAAATTCTGTTTCACTGCTATGAGCCAAACAGAAAAAAGATGTTACATGATACAGAGAGATATAGGAAGGAACCCACAATTAAGATGAGAGGTTCTGGAAGGCTTCCTGACTCAGTGACATTGAGTTGACTTTGGAGTGTCAGAAAAGTTAGAAGTTTGGTAGGTGGAGAGTGGGTGGTAGAGAGGGAAAGGCTCTTCAGCTTAAGTGGATGTATGATTTCCTGGCTGCAAGACAGAAAGTGTATGACATATTGGATGATTGGATAAGTGCTGACCAGGCTTGTGGGATAATCACATTGCATCACTGATCCCTTTTTAACTCTTATGGACTTTGCTTTTACAGTATTTATTTTTCTCCTTTAAAATAGGCTTTATTTTTTTTGAGGAGTCTTAGGATCACGGCAGAATTGAGTGCGAAATACAAAGAGTTTTCATGTACCTCTGTTCCTCACCCCACCTTCCTTTGCTATTGATAATCTCGCACCACAGTGTTATAGTCAGTGAACCTATATTGACTTGTCATTATCATCCAAAGTCCATAGTTTAACACTAAACTTTACTCTTGGTGTACATTCTGTGGGTTTTGACAAACGTACAATGACACATATCAGGTATTATAGTATCACACAGAATAGTTTCACTGTCCTTAAAAATCCTCTATGTTCTTTCTGTTCTTTCTTCCTTTCCCAACCCCTGACAACTACTGAACTTTTTATTGTCTCCATAATTTACCTTTTCCAGAATATCATATAGTTGGAACTATACAGTGTGTATATATAGACTTTTTTAGGCTGGCTTCTTTCACTTAGTAGTAGTATTTAAGATTCCTCCATGTCTTCTCATGGCTTTTTACTGATGGGTCATATTGCAGTGTCTGAATGTTCCACAGTTTATCCTTTTATCTGCTGAAGGATCTCTTGGTTACTTCCAAGTTGTGGCAATTATGAATAAAGCTGTTACAACCATCCACGTGCAAGTTTTTTGTAGACATAAGTTTTCAGTTCATTTGGAGGAAGTACCAAGGAGCTTAATCGCTGGACCATATGTTAAGAGTGTGTTTGGTTTTGTAAGAAGGTGCCAACTGTCTTTCAATGTAGCTGTACCATTTTGTATCCCCACCATCCATGAATGATTTCCTCTTGTTCCACAACTTCACCAGCATTTGGTGTTCTCAGTGCTTTGGGTTTTGGCCATTCTAATAGGTGCATAGTGAATTACTTTTCATATGTACATATGTTCATGCATATTTTACATATATTGATTTATTTCTAAATCAATCTTTCCAAATTATCTCCCATATACTGCTCAGCCTGAATATGCCATCTTCTCACATGCTTCTGTACCTCTGTCTGCCTTCCTTCCACTGGGAATTTGATTCTGTAGGTAGCATTTGGATATCTGTATTTTTAAAAGCTCTGAAGATGATTCTGTTGTGAACCACTTCTAGACACACTAAGAATGCTTGGCACAGAAGAAGTCTTTAAGAAATGTTTGCTGAGGGGCGCCTGGGTGGCTTAGTCGGGTAAGCGTCCGACTTTCGCTTAGGTCATGATCTTGCGGTTCGTGGGTTCAAGCCTCGCGCCGGGCTCTGTGCTGACTGCCAGCTCAGAGCCTGGAGCCTGTTTCAGAGTCTGTGACTCCCTCTCTCTCTGACCCTCCCCTGCTCACGCTGTCTCTCTCTCTCTCTCTCTCTCTCCTAGAAATAAATAAAACATTAAAAAAATTAAAAAAAAGAGAAATGTTTGCTGAACTGAATTAAATAATTATTAAATAACTTTAATTTATTGAAGTCCCAAGTGGAGATTTAAACCCAGTTTTGACTTCCTAAGCTCTGCTTATGTTTTTACTCATTATGTTGCCTCAGTCACATCAATGGTGAGGATGATGTTCTCACATTTTGTATAGCATTCACTTCATAAGTAGCATTGCAAGCCAAACAGGTTGGGTGAGTTGAAATTTCAGTGGTGTCAGGTCAGCCCAGTTTTATCATATTGGCTAACTATTCAGCAGCCTTGAATTAGGAGCTCAGAAGGTATTGCATTTTACTTTTTAAAATCTAAGTGATCCATATTTCATCAGTATTGTAGATTAAATTGACGTTTGTGAGGTGACCTGATAACCTGACTACTATTATATCATTAGTCTTATGGGAAAGTATTTCAGAAGTTTCCAAGACCATTTCACATCCAGTGTTTTAATAACCTTTTAAAGAGATCTTACTGGAATCTGTCTAGAGAGCCTCTGGCAAAAATCAAGTTTGTTTCTCAAATTTGCCCTTTGTTAATATCAGAAAATGAACTTTGGTACATTCCAAGTACAGTAATATTAAACACCTTGTGTCAACTAACTTTTGCTGTGTTGAGAAATAAGATAGACTTATCTAATGTTGTGACAGTCTCAAGGTTGATTGAGCTCTGTGGAGTGCGTCTTGAACCTGGTAACTGGGAAGTACTCTAGATAAGAAAATTTTATGGTTTGTCAACAAGTTTATCAACAATCAGTCTCTATTTAATTTGGGTTTTAATTTTAGATTTTGTGTATTTGCCACATATACACACAAAAGTTTGAGGAAGTCATTTTATGCAAATTATGCCTAGTGTAGAGCCTGTGCGTCTTTAGGTTTATGCATTTTCTCATGATACAGCCTCAAATCTCCTAACAGATGGTTTTTTATTTTTCTCTACTGCAGAAGTTTGAATTTGTCTATTTTTTATTTGTCTGTTGCTAATAGAGCAAACTAGATAATCTTATATGAAAGCACTGTAAGTTATAAAGTTTTGTACAAGAAAATTTTTATTATCTTAGCCTTTGGTGACGTGTGTAATTTATATTGGAAAAAGCAAATCTTGCTTCTTTGTTCTTATGTTCATGGGAGCAAGGCTACATGGGGATATTGTATTTATGAGATGTATTATACCTGCCTGTGATATTTAGAAATTTCTCTAGGAAAACATTTTAAGAAAAATGGACCTTTGTTGGTTTTTTAGTAAATATATATAGGAAAAAATGAAATGAAAGGTGCAAGTTTATTCTGTTTTAGGGTCCTGTAGCTTTTCTGCTTTTATTTTATTCAGGTTTTTTATTTTTAGAATTTTGGAAATAATAAATAGGTCAGAGACCTTGAGTCAAAACATCCAAGCATTTCTGCCAGTAGCCTAAGAAATCTTCATTTTGTTTGACTTCAGTAAATTTTTGGCAAACAAGTCACAAACAGTTCTTTTATCTTTTCATATCTTTATCTTTTCTTCTAGCACAAACTTCATGTCTTAAAAATGAGACATGAAGACAAGGAGAAAGGACTTGTCCTTATCAGGAAACATTCAATTCAGAACCAGAAAATCAAAGAGAAGGCATCCACATTGTATCAATACAAAAGACAGAGTCCTGTTCCCATTCAAGAAACAGTATGAAGAATTCAAGTAAAAAGGATTTGTTCTGTAATGTCTGAAGAATTGTGGTCATTTCAGCTGTTGTTAACAAAGGATAGGAGTGATTTCAGCATTATCCGTTAGCCTGCATATGCTTAGCTCCTGCTATATGCTGTGCAGTGTTTGTTAATACTAAAAAAAATTCTTGTGCTTGAATGCTCACATTTGGTTAGCTTCTCTGCTTTCTAATATTCCTTCTCTGACTGGCTGAACATAAATGAGTTTGTTATTAGATGTCCAGTATTGTTGAAGTAAAGGGTATTAATCATAATTGCTTTTGGCTGCAAGTAACTGAGATGTGACAAACAGCAGCTCAGTCAAATTGGGGTAGCCCAGGGGCAGTCAGTCCAGGGCCGGTACAGATACTCAAGGAACAGGCTCTTCTTCCTTGATCATCCTTTGCACGTGGTTCATGCCAGTAGTTGAGATGGCTGCCGTACCTTGAAGTATCCCATTTAAGCAGGAAGAAAAGAGAAAGGCAGAGGGAAAAATAAGGTCCATGGCGGTTGAGCCTGTTTCTTGTTATCTTGAAGACAATAATCTTTCCAGACACTCCACTGTTTTAAAATGGAGGTTTTGTTGTTTCGTTCAGGAATGCTGAAGCCAACAGATCAGATGATTGCCTCTGAAAAGATAATTTATTACTCACAGTTCCCAAGAGAAAGAAAGCAACATCATGCCACGGCAGGGCCACATGAAGTTGGTGGAAGGCAGAAGGCAGAGAGCTAGGGGAACTACAGGAAAGCCTTTCTTATGGTTTTCTCAGGAATGAATGGGCAAGGCAAGGTAAGCAGGTATAGGGTGGTCTAGTTTGAATCATTTTATGGGCCTCTGAGCTGCACGGGGTGTCCCTAGTTGTCTGATGCCTAGTCCTGGGGTGATTAGCGGAGCATAAGAGCCAGGTAAAGCCATCATTGGGGGTACAGGCCTTAGACTGGTTAGTTTGCATATGAAACGTATACTTGTAGGTGAGTAGATTACTGTCTCTAAGAATCTGATAACCCTTGGGGTAGTCCTTCCGTAGTCCAAGGTGCCAATATTAAAACATCAGATACGGAAACTAGGAAATGTCGTTAATACACACTCCCTCTTATATCCTTTACTAGAACTTGTCATTTGGCTGTCCATAGTGGCAAGGAATTCTGGGTATTTGGACATAGCTACAAGGAATTCTGGGCATTTGGATATTTTTAAATGGGTCTATTGTTGACATAAAACTGGAGTAAATATTATTATGGAAGAAGAAATGAATAGCTATCGATTAAGCAGCTAGTAGCACCTGATACACAATGTCACATGTGAAGAACTGGCATCTAAAAACATGTGTAGTTTAAGGGTGCCAAGCTGGCTTAGTTGGTGGAATGTGTGACTCTCGACCTCAGGGTTCTGAGTTCAAGCCCCATGTTGGGTGCAGAGATTACTTAAAATAAAATCTTAAAAAAAATCTTGAAAAAGTTGTACTTTAAATCATAAGTTGCAAATTCAAATGCCTGCAGAGGCCAGGTATACACTAAAAAGTGAAGTGTGCTCAGTGGAAGATTATAGTGGGTGCTGGAGACTCTGGTGAGATGGAGGGTACATATACTTTTCAAAACCTAAAAAACATACAAACAGCCTGAATGATTTGTGGCCTAATGGCTACCAGTTTGTGGTGCCTAGTCTCAATCAAAGAAGTTAAAAAATTAGTTACAACTAAATAAAAAGAGGCTTATTAATTTTACTGAGATGTATTTATGTCATTTAGCAATCATATACTACATTTTCTAGGTAATTTGATAATAACCTTTTTAGGTACCAACATATTTGAAATTTTAACAATTTTTCCCTAAACTTTTCATTCTGAAAGATTTCAAACCTGCAGAAAAGTTGAAAGAATAGTACAATGAACAATATGTCTTTAAGCAGATTAACGCTTAACATTTTGGCACATTTTCTTTTTCTCTCATATATACACACAGACACACACGCACTCATATATATATATATATATATATAGTTTTCTGAACCTATCTGAAAGTACATTGTATGGATCATGGCTCTTATTTGTCAACATGTATCCCCTAAGAACAGGGACATTTTTAAACAAAATGTATATACACATACATATATATATATAAACTGTTATGTACATATATATAAACTTATTACACTTGAGAAATTAATAATTATGCAGTAAATTTTAATAGTCCTATATTTAATTTTACCCAACTCTTCCCATAGTGTCCTTTTTAGCATTTAAAAAAAGAAAATTAGAGGGGCGCCTGGGTGGCTTAGTCGGTTAAGCGTCCGACTTTCGCTTGGGTCATGATCTCGCGGTTCGTGGGTTCGAGCCCCGCGTCGGGCTCTGTGCTGACTGCCAGCTCGGAGCCTGGAGCCTGTTTCAGTCTGTGACTCCCTCTCTCGCTGACCCTCCCCTGTTCACGCTGTCTCTCTCTCTCTCCTAGAAATAAATAAAACATTTAAAAAAAAAAAAAAGAAAATTAGGATCCAATCAAATGTTACCTTCGTTAATCCAGAACTATTCTGTCTTTTATGACATTCATGTTTTTAGGAGTCTAGACCAGTTGTTTTAAGGAAGGCCAACAATTTTGATTGTCTGATTATTTCTTTATAATAGGATTCATGTTAAACATTTTGGGCAAGAATATTCCATATTCGATGTGAATTTGAAGCAGGTTATCACAAGGCCCAGCTAGGAGTTTGTGCTGTTGTTGGTGATGTTGGGTGGTCACGTGGGGGAGGTGGTATCTATCAGACTTCCTCAGAAAAGACACAGTTCCCTTTGTGAGTAATCTGTGCAGTGATGCTTTGAGACTTCAGGAATATTCTTTTTCCCATCAAGCTTTCACCTGAAAATTAACATCCATTGGACCTTTACTGAGTCAATTATTGTATTTGTAGGTACAAAATAGTGGTTTTCTGGCTCAATCATTTCTTCTTCATTAGCTGGTATTCTTTTATGAAGAAGGACTTTTCCTCCCAGCCCTAGCCCTAGGCCCTTTCTTGAGTTCAGTGTGAACTCATGGATTAATTTTGTATTCAGTGTTTGTATTACATTGTTATCATTATTCCTACTGATGCTCAGATTGTTTCCAATTTTCCTGGACCGCTGAACTGCTGGATGTGAGATGTGTTTTCTTTATTTCCCACTCAAGGCATGACTATTTCTGGGAGTGATATTATCTGTGCCCCACCACCCCTAGGTTCTCATTCCCTCTCTTCTCTTTTCCTCCCAGTTATCACTTGACTTGAAGCTTGATCTGTGTTTGGTGTTTCCTTCCCCTCCTACATATAAAGTTTGTGGTAATCTCTGTCTCCTAGTTGTGCTTTAGATGTGGAATATGGGTGGTTTTATGTGTCCTGTTTGTTGAACTCTGATTTCTTTTGTATGGTATGATTAGTATTTAGGTGGCTACAGTTATTTGACAGGAAATTAGAATTCCTCTATTTTAACTATTTTTATGGCTTTCTAAGATGTGAAATGTCTGGCTATCAAATGAAGTTTTCATTTAAACAGGGTAATCAATAAGTAGAACCAGGTAAGTATTTAGTACCTTTTGAAGTATGTTATGCCATTTGTCTCTACTCTCACTAGCTTCTAGCCAGTACATTCTATTTGAGTCTTTGGGGTTCTTTGCTTTTCTATAGCCTTTTTCTTTCCTCTTATGGACCAACAGCAGTCATTTTCCCACAGTGTCAGTGCACTGCCTACTAAACCCTATCCACTTTATTGTTTGCTGTGAATAGAGAATTGGAAATTCATATAACACAGCTTGTTAGATTTGGGTATGACATTAGAATAAATGAATAAATGGAAACCTGAAGATCTTCTGGAATTTTATTTAGGGCTTGATTTTCTCAGACTGTCTACTTGCTTATTAAATAGTCACTCTACCATATTTCCAGTCCTTTAGTATGTTCTAGTTTAGATACTTAAGCTGATGATAAATAATACAAAAAATTATAGTTTATGTAATGATAATGAGTACAGTGTTAAAAGCAAGACTGTCCTGTCCCTAGAATCAGGTTCCTTGGTTTCAAGTCCTGGTCCTGCTGCTTATTGGCTGTGTGACTATAAGTATTTGCTTAGCTTCTCTGCACTTAAAAATGAAGGGGCGCCTGGGTGGCTTAGTCGGTTAAGTGTCCAACTTTCGCTTAGGTCATGATCTCGCGGTTCGTGGGTTCGAGCCCCGCGTCGGGCTCTGTGCTGACTGCCAGCTCAGAGCCTGGAGCCTGTTTCAGTCTGACTCCCTCTCTCTCTGACCCTCCCCTGCTCACGCTGTCTCTCTCTCTCTCCTAGAAATAAATAAAACATTAAAAAAAAAAAGAGTATAAAAAAATGAAGGTAATAATGTCTTCTTCTCAGGCTTTGTGAAGACCTAAGAAGATAATACGTGGAGCTCCTGGGTAGTTTAGTTGGGTAAGCATCCGACTCTTGATTTTGGCTCAGGTCATGATCTCACGGTTCATAGGTTCAAGCCACGAGTCATGCTCTGCACTGACACCACAGAACCTGCTTGGGATTCTGTATCTCCCTCCCTTTATGCCCCTCCCCCCATCTCTCAAAATAAATAAATAAACATTTAAAAATGAAAAACCCACTTTTTTTCAGCATACTATAGAAATGCACAGCTTGCCATGCAATTACACTGTTGTGGAGTCATGTGTCCACTAGAGGTCATGTTATGCTTTTATAGATTTCTTTCATGCTGGGGTCCAGAAAGCCTACTTCAAAGAAAGACGGAAGTAGGAAAGTCCATTATTGCTTCCTGCAAAAATATGGTTTGAAAAATAAAGAAACCCAAGCTGGACTATTACAGGAACCATCATTGCTTGCCATAGTTTTATATTTGGCGGTCTGTTACTCAGTTGGTTAGAAAATCAATTTGTATTATTGAAGTTAACAATGAAATCTTACTACCCAGGTTAGAAGTAGAAATTTCTTACTCCCTGACACAGAGTAATTTTCTTCCTTTTTTTTTTAAGTTTTTTAAAAATGTTTTTTAATTTGTTTCTGAGAGAGAGAGAGAGAGACAGTGTGAGCAGGGGAGGGTCAGAGAGAGAGGGAGATACAGACTCTGAAACAGGCTCCAGGCTCTGAGCTGGCAGTCAGCACAGAGCCCGACGCGGGGCTCGAACCCACGAACCGCGAGATCATGACCCAAGCGAAAGTCGGACGCTTAACCGACTAAGCTACCCAGGCACCCCTCTTCTCCTCTTTCTGATTGTTTATTAGTTTATATTTACTTTCTGAACTAGCCATTGTGGCTAATAGTGTATATATTTTAGATGGGCTCTCTTTAAGATCCTTTATTTTAGAAAATGTCCTAAAAATCAACTGTAGCTATCAAAAATTCACATGTGCAGAATTCATTCCACTGTGATGCTTGACGTTACTACTTTTATATAGTCATAGTCCTACATGTGGAACTGCTCTCTGGTTAAAAAAGATTCTTGGCATTTTGACATTTTTGTAAGTTTTTGCAGAACTAATGGGTTGAATTAACTGGACATTGTTGTAGTCTGTTTTTACTGATAATTTTGATCCTGATATGGGTAGTATCAGAGTTGAAGTGATATAGATACTAAGGTAATCAAGCGATAGGCCGAATAATTATGATGTTAAGTAAAGTTGGTGCTTGAAATGTTTTCATTATGTATTGACCACAAATAACAAAGGCAGTCTTAACTATCCTGTCTATAGTCCTGCAGGGAAGGCTGAGTTGGCAATTTCAGCATTTGAAGTGCAAGCCATTTTTAAACTTTGGTATGTAGAAGTGCTTGTGAATAACTAGAGAATGTTGGCTCAAAAGAGGAAGCAAATATATGTATTGTAGCTTTTTATGTTAACATGTGTATATATTGTATTATACACGTACACGCACACATAATCTCTTCACTGTAAGTATTTGGTTTACACCACTTCCCCTCCCACCTTCCTGTTCTCTTAACTACTGTTGATGGCCCCAGGGCTCCAGTACAGGTTGGCCTGACCCCAAACCTTGTTGTCACACCTTTATATTTTTACCAGACTGCTGCTCTTTAAAAACCTTTGTCATTGTAACATGCTACATATTTCTTGTGCTTGAGAAGTTTCCTAATAAGTACACAATGTGTAGATTTTTTTTCTCATTTTATGAATTTTATTGATAAGAATCTCAACTAAATGTCTATCTTGAATGGAAGCCATCATGAAAGATTTGGGGATGTGTTAGATATCAAGTTTGAGTCTCTGCCATTCTTCCTATTACCTTGGTCAGGTCCCTTAATGTCTTGAGTTGTTTTGTTATCTGTTCAATGAAGACAATCATTTTAATACACAGTTGCCAAATGAATATTTCATATCTAGCCTACTAATTTCAGAAACGTTGTTGTGGGTTTTTGTTGTTGTTGTTGTTACTGTTGTTTTTTATGGAGGTAGCTGTGTTAGAAATGTTTATTTTTTCCCCTGTAGATAACAGACAAGAGAGTGTCCAGAAGACATGCAATTCTTGAGGTGGTCGGTGGTCAGCTTCGAATCAAACCGGTAAATATGTTATTCGTGACTTATTAAAATTTTTTTTTAACATTTATTCATTTTTGAGAAACAGAGTGTGAATGAGGAAGGGGGCAGAGAGAGAGGGAGACACAGAATCCGAAGCAGGCTCCAGGCTCTGAGCTGTCAACACAGAGCCCAATGCAGGGCTCGAACCCATGGACCAGACTGCGAGATCATGACCTGAGCCAAAGTAGGATGCTCAACTGACTGAGCTACCCAGGTGCCTCTATTCATGACTCATTCTAACTCTTTGTCTCTCACCTTTTTCCAGATCCTGGTGAGAGAGGCTTATTTTCTAAGGTTATGCAAATAGGGAATTAATGTCAGAATATATCCTTCTTATTTCCAGAGGATAATTGGGAGATAAAGATCTAAACTATTAAAATATTTTTTCCCCATAAGGCAGTGCTACATTTACATGGTTAGGATTTTAGTGAAGGATGACTGCCAGTTCATGTATAAATTGGGATTTCGTTCATAACTGGGTATTATAAATAAGATCCTATAAGAAAGCCCATAACTATGTAATGGTTTATTTTTGGGGGGTGGGGTAGTGACCAAAGTCACTTAAAAGTTACAGGATTGGGGGCACCAGGGTGGCTCAGTTGGTTAAGCATCTGACTCTTGATTTTGGCTCAGGTCATGATCACACGGTTTGTGAGACAGTTTGTATCCTGCTTGGGATTCTCCCACTTCCCCTCTCTTTATCCTTCCCCTGCTTGTTCTCTCTCTCACTCTCTCTTTCTCTCAAAATAATAAATAAACTTTAAATAAATGTTACAGCATTGCATTTTAATAGACTTTTATATCTGTGTGTAGAATCGAATATTTCTAAAATTTAGAATTTGTTCTTTAGGGTTGTATGTTGTATTTTAATTTGAACGTTCCTGTTGAGGGCTAAAATTTTAACTGCTTGCTTTATAGTTAAGTACTGATATATTGTAGGGATATCAGTTTCTGATATTTCATTTGAACAATTAGTTGTGTAGGAGAATAAAAATTGTGTATGAGGGTCCATCTATTTTGGACTACATGCTGTGGCAGTAAAATTATCATGGCACGAAATTATATAAATTATATGTAATATGTAAATAAATATATAATAAGTTATATATAACATATAACATAATATAAAATTAATTTATAATGTTTTAAACCTAGATGTATTTTCATCTAATATATACAATTGCCTTTTGTATCATTAGTGCTTTCTTTTACACATAAAGTACTTTTATTATCCTATGTTGAGCTATCAAGATTGACAAATGCCCATGAATTTTTTTTTTAAATGTTTATCTATTTTGAGAAAGAGAGTATGAGTAGGTGAGGAGCTGACTGAGCCACCCAGGTGCCCTGAGTTAAACTTTATTTTTTGTGAAATGGGTCAGATTTCTGCATGGGAGTTTAACAATTTTCCATTAAAAGAATATATCTTTTAGAAAGCATTCTTTATCTTTACTTGGTCTTTAATTAGATTGTACTCCTAGAAAACAATTATTTGAGGTCAACAAGTGTCTTCTGAGTTCCAGACTTCGGTAGATACAAAATTAGAAGCTAGAGGAAGAAATTCCTCATTAGATTATAGATATAAAACTAAAATTTGATATAATAAAGCTTGTTTAAATTATACTTTTGTTTATATTTATCTTTTAAATATTATTAGCATAATTTATGAACTTTCTAGTAAATGTGACCTTATATACATGGGAGAAAGATAAATATTTTTTACCTTTTCCTTGGTAGCACTGTTTTTGACAGTTTAGAATATCAGGGCCCTCTAGAGAATGCCTAATTTTACAGAGTCAGCACGTTGTCAAGTGGGAATTAGAGCTCAGGTTCTTTGACTCCTCTGCAGTGGCTTTTTTTTTTTTTCATTGTATTTCCCAAGTCAGGATTTGTTTGCCGTTTGATAGTCTCTTCTTTAAAAAAATTTCTTGAAGTTAAGACTTGACTTTTTTTCACAAGATGTTTTGGTGCCTTCAGTCGAATAGAATTTTACAACTCAAACCACACTTAGATTCAGTCTCATGTATGTGGGAATTTGATTTGGGCTAGAGCTGGCACTGCATTATCAGTGGAAATGGGGATTTTTCATTAATAAATGGTATTGGGACAGTTTGTTATTTGTTTAGGGAAAAAAATTAGACTCCCTACCTCAAACCATACACACACATCAGTTTTAGGTGGCTTAAATGTGAAAGTCAAAACTGCAAAACTATTAGATGATATAGGAAAAAAAACCTTTGTGATTTTAGAGTAGGGAAGTTTTAAAATGGCTATAAAAAAGATTAAAAAACCTAATTACATTAAAATTAAGAAACTTTGCTTATCAAAACACTATATTGAAAATGAAAAACATAATATGGAAAAGTTATTTAAAACACAAGTAATTGACAAAGGAATGGTATCCAAAATATATAGCAAATGCCTTCAATCAGCAAGAAAAAGATAAACAATCTGATCGAAAAATGAGCTGAAGACTTGAATGGCACATTATAGAATCAGAAATCTGACTGTTCAGTAAACATGAGAAGGGTATTCAGCCTTCTTATTAAGCAGAGAAATCTAAAAAAACAGCAATGAGATACCATTGCACACCCAACAGATTGGCAAAAATGGAAAGTCTAACAATTTCAAGTGTTGAGGATGTAGAACAAGTAGAACAATTACAAACTTTGGATGGGAGCTTAAATGTTGTAGCCACTTTGAAAAATGAAAAATAGCTTGACATTATTTCCTAAAATGAAGGCATGCATTCCCTACAAGCCAGATCTCACACACACATAGATGTTTACAGGAACCTGAAGAGCAGAATTATTTATAGAATAGCAAGAAACTAGACACAACATAAATTTCCATCAACAATGGAATTGATAAATATATTGTGATATATTCATTTAATGAAATACACTACAACAGTGAAGATAAATTACAGTGAAAGCGTGAAAAAATGTGGATTAGGATCAGGGACATAACACTGAATGATAAAAGCAACATTGAAAGAATATATATAGCATAGTTTCATTTATATAAGATTAAAAATTCAACAAAATAAACAGTATATTCATGGTCATAAACCTGGGTGCTAAAATCATAAAGAACATTAGGGAAGTGATAGATAGAACAGGCAGTATAATAATTACCTTTGTGTGAACTAAGAAGAGGATGGATAGGGAAAGACTCAGAAGGCACATCAAAAGTTAATATTCTTTTTCTGAAACTGGGTGGTGAATCCATACATCATATCTACAATGTATTGTGTCTTTAAAAATTATTATGGAACACTTAGGGCATGAAAAAGGTGTGGTGAATAGTACAGGGTTGTGCAACTACTTCTGTAATGCCAAACTACCAAGCATTGAAAGACATGAAAAAAAATGTATTTATTTTTAAGGAAATGTACAACTCTGGTACTAGAATTTGATTTTATAGAACAGTATTTAATCGGGTTTTGAATTTAATTCAGAGAATTATTTACACCATACCAGTTGAAGGAAAGTTGTTTCTTACACTTGGTGATATACATGTATATCAGTCCTTTGCTTTATATAATGCTTGATTTCTTGTTTATGTTAACATAGTTGCAACAAAATGCCTATCTCCTAGAAATAAATGTATTTGTTTATTCAGCTGATTAATGTAGCTGTGCCGTCAAGGTGCAATTTAGAGAAATTTAGAGAAATTCTAAACTGACTATAATTGTTAATAGAAATGTTAAGGTCTTGAAAATAAAGAGATAGACAAGTAACTTCTAATTCATTCATTTAATCTTAACCTGTGCTAAATATCATTTACCTTCTGTTCTCTAGTCAGTCACAAATTGATCTATTAAAGCAGTTTATATATACAACTAAAATAAAATTTTGAGAGATAAATCTTAGTTTAAAAGTTTTTGTAAAATTGTGTAAATGAATTATAGCAAATGTTTTATTATGATCCCTTCTGTATGCTGTATACTCCAAATTATGTTTAAGTGATTAAATATTTTTCTACTTTCCTTCAAATTAGAAATCCAATCAAATAGAAAAGTAGATTTTACAATGATGGGTGAATGCAATTAAGGCAATTACTAATTTCTACTTTTAAACTGGATGAATTTGTCTTTTTTTTCCCCTAATATTTCCTTTTAAAAAAGACTCTAGCTATCAACAGTTCTTGGAAATAGAGCATGAGGAGATAATGTTAGCTCATAGGAGATGATGTTAGCTTATTTGTGAGTCATTTAAATTTAATCTCTAGTCTGGTATCAGCAGGGAGGAAATGTATTAGAAAGACAAAATGACAGTGTTCTCTATAAATGACTATATCACCAGTGGTTAAATATGTCCTCTGGGTAAATTCATAGCTGTCAATGCTTTTATTTCATTTTAATAAAATCTTACTCTTTTTGGTTCTTGGATGATTGAGGGAGTAGTTCTGTAAGTACATATAAATTGCAAAAGATTATATTTTTTGCCATTTGGTATTAATCCTCAAAATATCCATCTTTGGGTGACTGTGTTTTTTTTCTTTTGTGTAATAAAATTCCTGAGTTGTGATTATTTTTCTTATGAAATTATGAGTGTACTTGGAAGATAGCTATAAAATGCAGCAATAGCTTTTCCACAGCTCATTTTGTGAAAAGAAGAAAGAAGAAAAGAAAAACAATGCTTCCCTAATAAAAAAATAATAATTGGAAATAAGAGGAACTTTTTGGGGGGGGGGTGTGCACATTAATCTTTCTTTAATGCTTATGATAATTTCAAGAGAAAGCTGTGGAAAACTGCTTTGTATTAAGTTTGTACTTATAATCCCATGGATATGTTAAAAGGCACTTACCAAAACTATGCTTCTCATATAGGTAGCTCATATCGTTTATTCACTATGAGTATGGGTTTGCCAGTATTTTGCCTGCGCTTATCTGCTGTTAGAATCAAAGGAAACTTAGCCTTATTAAAGGAATTGGAGAGCTTTCCATAGTTTTCTGGTCTCAGGAAGACTTTGAATATTCAGAAAAGTTTTAAATTCATTTGGATCTGGTTTGGGGAGAGGTTAGAAAGATTTTTATTACTGATTGTATTTTTAAAACATTGTAGGCCTTATCAAACAAAACACATACACGCACATGCATGTGCATGCTTGGTTTTTGTTTTTGTTTCTTTGGTCAGTTCGGTGTATATTCTGTAAGATAATTGTCAGTTTTGGCCATATTTATGAATATATTGGCATGAAGTATTTTGTAGTATTCTACTAAGTTTTATGTGTACTTAACATCATTGTTTTCATTCCAAAATGTATGTGTATGTGGTGTGTATGTGTATCTTCTCCCTTTTTGTTTATTAATATTGCTAGATTTTTGTCTACCTTATAACTTTAAAAAAACTACCATTTGTTTTGGACTTCATGTCTGTGTAGCTTTTTAGTTGAAGTGTATGTAGTTTGACATAAATTTTAAAAACTTGGGGCACCTGGGTGGTTTAGTAAGTTGAGTGTCTGCCTCTATTTATTTTTGAGAGAGAGAGAGAGAGAGAGAGAAAACGCGAGCAGGGGAGCAGCAGAGAGAAGGGAGACACAGAATATGAAACAGGCTCCAGACTCTGAGCTGTCAGCACAGAGCCTGGCACGGGGCTTGAACTCACAAGCCTTCAGGCCATGAGATCATGACCTGAACCGAAGTCAACCACTTAACTGACTGAGCCACCCAGACACCTTGAGGGTCTGACTCTTGATTTTGGCTCAAGTCATGATCCCAGGGTCAGGGGATTGAACCCTGCATTGAGCTCCACACTGAGCATGGAGCCTGCTTAAGATCCTCTCTTTTTCCCTCTGCCCTGCTCATGTGCACACTCCTCTCTCTCAAAAAAAAAAAAAAAATGCCATTTAAAAAGTTACTCAATAAGTAATATTTATTTAGGTTTAAGTTGTAGGACCAAATATTAGATTTCTTGGAATGTTGTTTTTGTTCTTGGCTCTGGAATCCCCTGTATGAACAATTTTAGGAAAAGAAAAAGATGATCATGGACCACATACATTGATCAACTTTCTCTGTGACTGGATTTGCTAAATACCTAATATTTATCCACTTGAAATTTAAATGTTAAGTGCATATTAACAATAGCCAAATTATGGAAAGAGCTCAAGTGTCCATCGACTGATGAATGGATAAAGAAGATGTGATATATATGTACATTGGAATATTACTCAACGATCAAAAAATGGAGTTTTGCCATTTGCAACGATGTGGATGGAACTAGAATGTATTATGCGAAGTGAAATAAGTCAGAGAAAGATAAATATCTTATGATTTCACTCGTATATGGAATTTAAGAAAAAAAGAAGATGAATATAGGAGAAGGGAAGGAAAACTAAGATAAAAACAGAGAGGGAGGCAAACCATAAGTGACTCTTAAATCCAGAGAACAAACTGAGGGTTGTTGGTGGGGTATTGGGTGGGGAGATGGGCTAAATGGGTGATGGGCATTAAGGAGGGCACTTGTAGGGATGAGCACTAAAGTGCTAAATTCTACTCCTGAAACCATTATTACACTATATGTTAACTATCTGGGATTTAAGTAAAAAACAAACTTTAAATAAAATAAAAAATGTTAACTGTATTCAACTGAGTAAAAAATACTGAAAATAAATGTCTTTTTTTGACTTTGGGGTTTTGATGCCTTATTAAAATAATGTAATTAGTTTCCTTTTTCAAAATGTATTTTACCTTTTCTACTTTTAGAATATTATGACTTTGTATTTAACATCTTATCCTTTGAAAATTTAGGACTAAGTTATTTAATATTTAGAGATTCATCTGAAAGTTTAAAATACTAATAAATAAGAGTATGGTCTTATCTTAGCCTATTAGAAGCAAACCTCATTTATAGAGTATTTGGGGTTCAGGCAGAAGCTATGGATATTTCTGTCCTGACTCTTGTCCTCGCTACTTAACATCCCTGACTTTGGTGACTGTGCTATACTCAAGAAAGGGCAGGCTTCATTTAAAAGTCTGGGGATTAACGGGAAACAATTTTCAAGTCTAGCAGTGTGCACAGGCTCAGAAACTGGTGGTTTGTCCTAGCTCAAAAACCCTAGCCATGAGCCAGAGCCACTTTGAGAGATAAATTAGGGGTGGTTGGTACTGTAATGAAAGATTTCTAAACATTAAGTTTAAATTATAACTTGATTTTTAAAAATGAAGTGTTCACAATTCTTAGTGTTATGGTGTTGCATAAATAGGGTGTTACATTGCATGTCCATTCTTATGAAGTCTTGTATATAGTTTGTAAAATAACTCGGACCTATAAAATAATTGCCTACCATATTTATATAGTCTCTGTGTTTAACTTCTACCTCTAATCTTTATCTCCACATTTTATTCACTGCATTCTTTTAACATATTTAAAAAAAAATAGAAACATTTTCAATTGCAGATATATATATGAAGGACTTATGACCAGATCATCATGAAATTAAATTGCCAGAACTAGAAAATTATATTCATTCTAGCTTTCAAAGTTTTTTGTTTTTTTCTTTTTTAAATTTGGGCATGTAGGCAACAATGCTTATTTATTTATTTTTGGCAGCTTTTGTTTTAACGCTCCCTTTTCTGTATTAGTCTATATTAGAAAACTCCTCAGTGAGGAGCAAAAACAATCAGAACAAGCTGTTGTTTGTTGAGGGATTTGAGCAAGGTCTGTCTTTTCATATTAGCTCATTTTTTAATCATAGTAAGAAATTACTAGGAGAAAGTAAGTATAAAAGAAGCTAGCCATTTCCAAGAGGTTAGTGAATTATGGATATGAAAGTTGGGGCACTCAATTTCCATACTGAGAATTACTTTTCATCTGATTGTCCCTCTTAAAAAAGCAGACGTATCTTTTAACCAGGTAATTGATAACTTTGCTTCTTTCTTTGATTCCTAGAGAAATGGGAGGTATATTTTAGCTCTTTTTGTCTTTTTGCTTTTTTATGTATAGATAATTACGGTTATAAGTGCCAAATTTATTAGACTTTTAATTAAGTCTAAGTTTGCACTAAAATTGTTTTGATACTGAAATTTTGGATCAGTTTGTATTTAGTTGTATTTTTATCATAATTTAGAGTTATTTCACTGTATTCTTTTTTATTTGTTAGATACACACAAATCCATGTTTTTATCAGTCTTCTGAGAAGAGCCAGCTTGTACCATTGAAGAGAAATCTATGGCGCTGGTTGAATCCTGGAGACAGTTTTTCTTTGCTAGTCGACAAATACGTTTTTTGTGTTTTCTCTACACACTCTGAAACAGAAATGGAATGTACTTTAAGGTAAGATTGCCTGATGAAATTAAGTAATGGTGTTTGTAACCTAATTCCTCAGCCATCCACAAATGTTTCAGTACAAACCATATTAAGATTAAACTATGTTGGCAACATAGGAGTTACATGGTGTGTGTGTGTGTGTGTGTGTGTGTGTGTCTGTGTGTGTGTGTGTCTGTGTGTGTGTGTGTGTCTGTGTGTGTTTCTCTAGAAAACATTTGACATTGGAAACTTATGCCTCAGTAGTGACTGCTCACATACATAGTGCCTTTTGCCAATGTTTTCCATTTCATAGTAACTAGGATAGTTAATTTGAAACCAACTAATTTTCTTAATCTTTTCTTTTAGCTTTTGAAATTTTATTAAGTTATTAACCTCTGGCTTAGACTACACTTATATAAATCATTTTTCTTATAAAAATAACAAAATTGGGGTGCCTAAGTGCTCAGTTGGTTGAGCATCTGACTCTTGATTTTGTCTCAGGTCATAATCCTAGGGTCATGGGATCAAGCCCCACATTGGGCTCCATGCTCAGCATGGAACCTGCTTAAGATTCTCTCTCTCTCTCTCTCTCTCTCTCTTTCAGGGGACCTGGGTGGCTCAGTTGGTTAAGTGTCTGGTTCTTGACTTTGGCTCAGATCATGATCTCATGATTTGTGAGTTCAAGCCCCGAGTAGGGCTCCATGCTGACAGCTGAGAGTGCAGAGCCCGCTTAGGATTCTTAACCTTTTTCTCTGCTCCTCCCCTGCTTGTGTGCCATCTCTCTCTCTCTCTCTCTCTTAAAATAAGTAAACACATTTAAAAGAAAATAGATTCTCTTTCTCCCTCCTGCCCCTCCCCCAGTTCTTTCTCTCACTCTCTCTCTAAAAGAAGAAAAAAACCCCAGAAAATATAGAATGGAAAAACTGAGGAAATGAGTTATTACAATAAGCATCTGGTGTAAAGTTAAAATTAATACACTAGTTTTGTTGAGGCAGTCAATAGCAGATTATTTACCTCTGTTTCAGCTCTTATAGACTACATAAACTGGATTTATAGAATTAGGACAAAAGTATAGAGTGTGATAATTGTAGTGTTAAATTAAAAATCAATAACAATACAGGGGCGCCTGGGTGGCCTAGTCAGTTAAAGTGTCTCACTATTGATTTCAGCTCAGTTCAGGCATGATCTCACTGTTTGTGAGTTCAAGCCCCAAGTCAGCTTTCATGCTAACAATGTGAAGCGTGCTTGGGATTCTCTCTCTCTCTCTCTCTCTCTCTCAACTCTGTCCCTTCTCTGCTCTCTCTGTCTCAAAACAAGTAAATAAGCTTAAAAATTAAAAAAAAATCAATAACAATAAAATAGAAAAATCTCCCAAAATTTAAAATTAAACAGCACACTTCTGAATAACTCACAAGTCTAATAAGAGAAATCACAACAGAAATTAGAAAACATTTTGGAGATGCCTGGGTAGCTCATTTGGTTAAAAGTCTGAGATTCTTGGTTTTGGCTCAGGTCATAGTCTTATGGTTCGTGAGTTTGAGCCCCCACGTTGGGCTCCAAGCTGGCAGTGCAGATGGACCCTGCTTGGGATTCTCTCTCCCCCTTTCTTCCTGCCCCTCCCCTCACTCTCTCTTTCTCAAAAATAAATACACTTTTTTAAAAAAAAACAAACATTTTGAACAACTACTGAAAACAGCATAAAAATTTGTGAGTTGAAGCTAAAGTTGTTCTTAGAGGGAAATTTATATTAAATACCTGTATTAGAAGAGAAGAAAGCTATAAAACCAACGATTTGTGCTTCTACTTTAAGAATATAGGCAGACAGCAGCAAATTAATGCCAAAGCTGATAGGAAAAAGGAAATAAGAGTAGACTAGAAGTCATTGAAATAAAAATAGACAAGTAACAAAGAAAATCAACAAAACTAAAAGTTGGTTCTTTGAAAAGATTAATAAAATTGGTAAACTTAGGCTTCCCAAGAAAAATAATGAGCAAAAGGAAAAAATACAAATTATCAATATCATAAATAGTATAAATATATCACTAGTGATTTTACAGACCTTAAAAGAATAATGAAGAAATATTATTTAAAACTTTATGCCAGTAAATTTAACAGTCTAAATGAATGGATGCATTCCTGGGAAAACATAATTTACCAAAACTAATACAGAAAGAAATAGAAAATCTAATGAGTTTTATATTTATTAAAGAAACTGAGTTCACAGTCTAAGAATTTTCCACAAGGAATCTCACTAGTGAGTTCTGTGAACTTTCAAGAAGGAAATACCAATATTATGCCATTTTCCCCCAAATAGAAGAGGGTATACTTTCTCACTTATTTTAAGAAGCTTCCATAATCCTGATATCAAAATCAGATAATAACATTACAAGAAAACTAGATCAAAAAAAAAAAAAAGAAAAGAAAGAAAACTATATCAATATTCCTCATGAAAATAGAGAGAAGTCAAATCCAGCAATATGTAGAGAGGGTAATATACCATAACCAAGTGGAATTTATCTGAGAAATGCAAGGTGGATTTATCAGATAAAAATCAATACATTTCACTGTTGCAGATTGAAGAATTGTCATTTCAACTGATGCTTAAGAATAATTGTGACAAAATTCAACACCTGTTCATGATTAAGAAAAAAACTGGAAAAAGAAGGAAATGTCTTTCTATGAAAAATATTGTATTTATTTGCAGATGAAATGATTGTGGATTTAGAAAATGCTGAGTTATCTATCCTAGGAAGCAAAATAGCACCTGATGTGATTACATTTATATTATGTTCTATAATAAACAAACTAATCTATACTGTGGAAATCCAGTTAGTGGTTATTTCCAGAGGCATAGGCAAATTTTTTGGTGATGGACATATTCTGTGCCTCAATAAGGATATAGGTTACATGGATGTATGTATTTGTCAAAACTGACCAAATTGTGTACTTCAGATCTGTGCATTTCAGTAAATATAAATTACAGCTACAATTTCTTAAACTAGTAAATGAAAAGAAATTATGTGAGGAAATGTTTTTTGACTTGTTAAATGAAATCCAGTAACCTTTGCTTGCCACTTTACGTATCTTCCTTTTTTTTTTCTCTTATCACGCATGTAGAAAGAACACTATTTTAAACCAGTGGTTGACCAGAGAAATATAAACAACTAATTTTTTTGTTACAGTAAATTTCCACAGTAGAATTATATGCTTTTTAAAATAATTTATTTTTATTTTAGAGAGAGCACAAGCAGGGAGAGGGGCAGAGTAAGAGAGAGAAAATCTTAAGGAAATTTCCATGCTCAGCATGATCTGAGCCAAAATCAAGAGTCTGACACTCAGTCCACTGAGCCACCCATGTGCCCCTATCTACTTAAAAAAAAAAAAATCTGTAAAATATTGCACATCTCAATAAAACAAAATATAGTCATTGCCTCATACTTAGAGTATTATATATCAACTTTAATTTTATGTGTATCCATTCAGACAGGCTTGTCCCCTGAACGTGAGAGACCAGTGCTGTAACTCAAATAAATCAGATTGTGAGAAGAGTGAATTTTGAATGTTTGTAGTGTTGATAAACATAAGAATACAACCTACTTTAGCAGCAGTGTACTTTTTCAGGCTATTTATTATGAATAATTATATCTGGTGTACTGTTGCTATCAAGCTATGTGTTGAAAGAGGTAATAAATATTTTGCATATACTTTGGTAATTATGTTCCTAGGTTAGGGTAATCAAATTAATTGTGTTGTTTTAAATTTAAAAATTAAATATTCTGTTTTAGCTTACTAGCGCAAGATATCCTTCATGATGATTTCACCTTCAGCTTTTTCCCACTTATGATTTAGAGTTTTCAGATATTTCCATAATAGATTGAATTTCTGATGTGTGATAATAATTTTTAGTGTTTTTTATGATGTTTACAATTCATTTATGATTTCTTTTTTTGTTTTAGGGAGAGAGAGTGGGAGATGGGGAAGAGGGACAGAGGGAAAGAGAATCTTAAGCAGGCTTCATACTCAGTGTGGACCCTGACGCGGGGCTTGATTCCACAATGCTGGAATCATGAATCAAGAATTGCATGCTCAACCAACTGAGCCACCCAGGCACTCCTATGATTTTTAAAACTTATTTCTAGATCCAGCTCATATATGTTAGTAGCATATTTTATATTAAAGATGAAAAATAGTTTATATTTAACTGTAATTTGGAGTATATTTTTAAGATTTAATAATAACTTAATTGCTAAAATAGTCTTTAAAAAGAAGAATAGAGACACCTGGCTCAGTTGGTTGAGCGTCCAACTTCAGCTCAGGTCATGGTCCCACAGCTTGTGAGTTCAAGCTCCATGTTGGAGCTAACAGCTCAAAGCCTGGAGCCCTCTTCAGTCTTTGTGACTCCCTCTCTCTCTCCTTTTCTTGCTCCCCTGCTTGCACTCTGTTTCTCTCTCTCACTCTCTCAAAAATAAGTAAACATTAAAAAAATATTAAAGAAAAAAATGGAGAATAGAACTTTCCATGCTACCCAGGGAGTGGGTTCATATAGCATTGTTCTGCATGAATTCCCCTGGTTCCCAGCATCCCCCAAAGCCACCAGAACAAGCTTGCTGCTGGAGTGAGGGATTTCTGTCATTATTTAAAGAGGAGCTTTCACAATGTCTGGAGCCCTCCATGTCCTGCAAATGAAGGAGGATATTCTCAAATTCCTTGTAGCAGGGACCCACTTTGGTGGCACCAATCTTGACTTCTAGATTACAAAAGGAAAAGTGATGGCATCTGCATCTCATAGTCTGAAGAGAACCTAGGAGAAGCTTCTACTGGCAGCTCATGCCATTGTTGCCATTGAAAACCTGGCTGATGTCAGTGTCATATCATTCAGGAATACTGCCCAGCGAGCTGTGCCGAAGTTTGCCACTGCTACTGGAACCACTCCTCTTGCTGGCTGCTTCACTCCTGGAGCCTTCCTAACCAGATCCAGTCAGCCTTTTGGGAGCTGAGACTTCTGGTGTTTGCTGATTCCAGGGCTGACCACCAGCCTCTCACAGTGGGGTTTTATCTTAACCTGCCTACCATTGCTGTGTGTAAGACAGAGTCTCTTCTGCACTATGTGACATTGCCATCTCTTGAAACAACAAAGGAGCTCACTCAGTGGGTCAATGTGATGGTTGCTGGCATGGGAAGTTCTGTGCATGCATGGAACCATTTCCCGTGAACACCGTTGGGAGGTCATGCCTGATCTCTCCTTCTGCAGAGATCCTGAAGAGCTTGAAAAATGAAGAGCAGGCCACTGCTGAAAAGGCTATGACCAAGGAGGAATTTCAGGGTGAATGGACTGCTTCAGCTCCCAAGTTCACTGCTACTCTATCTGGAGTTGCAGACTGGTCTAAAGGTATGCAAGTGCCTATTCAGCAGTTCCTTACTGAAGACTGGGGCATTTAGCCCGCCACTGAAGACTGGTCTTTTGCTCCCACTGCTCAGGAGACTGAATGGGATAGGAACAATTACTGAGTGGTCTTAAGCTCCTCTTCCACAAAGGCAAACAAAATGGAAATAAGGTTGGTGGAAAATAAACAGTTTCTAAAAGTTGGGGGAACAAAAAGAGTTGGAGGATTCATTCTTCCCAACTTTAAAACCTACTACAAAGCTACAGTAATGAAGACAGTATGGTAGTAGCATGAAGAAACACTTACAGATCAGTGAAATAGAATTGAGAGTCCAGAAATAAGCCCTTACATTATGGCCAATTGATTTTTGACCAGATTGTTAAGACAATTAAATGGGGGAAAAGAAGTCTTCTCAGCAAATGGTGTTGGGACAACTGGATATCCATATGTGAAAGAATGACTCCTACCTCACCCTATATAAAAATGGACTTAAAATGGATCAGAGACCTAAATACTAGAGCTAAAATTATGAAATGCTTAGGAAAATACACAGGTGTAAATCTTTGTGACTTTGGATTAGGCAGTGGTTTCTTAGCTATAACCCCAAAAGCACAAGCAAAGAAAACATAGATCAACTGGACTTCATCACAGTTAAAAGCTTCCTAGCTTCTAAGACACTAGTAAGATTGTAGAAAGACAACTCACAGAATGAGAGAAAATATTTGCAAATCATATGTCTGATAAGGAACATATATCCAGGATATATAAAGAACTCTTGCAATTCAACAGTAAAAGGGCAAATAAACCAATTAAAAAATACAGAAAGGATTTGAGTAGACATTTCTCCAAAGAAGAAATCCAAATGGCCAATATCGAAGCTCATGGAAAGATACTCAACATGATTAGTCATTAGGAAAATGCAAATTAAAATCACAATGAGATATCACTTCACATCTACTAGGATGGCTGTACTTAAAAAAGATAATAACAAGCATGGACAAGGATGTAGAGAAATTGAAATGCTTATGCACTGCTGGTGGGTTTGTAAAATGGTACAGCCTCTTTGGAACATATTCTTACAGTTCCTCAAAAGTTTAAACATAGAATTACATGTGGTCCAGCAATTCCACTCTGTCCATACATAGGACAGGAAACATCTGTTTGTACAAAAACCTATATAGTTCCATTTATATGAAATGTGAAGAAAATGTAGATTCAAAGAGAGAGAAGGTAGTTTAGTGGTTGCCAGGGGCTGGATGAAAAGGGAATGGGAAGTGATTACTAACACATACAGGATTTCTTTATGAAGTGATGAATATGTTCCAAAATTAGATATTGAAGATGACTGCATTGCAGATTAACTTTGTAAATATCCTAAAAAACCACTAAATTTTATATATACTTTAACAGGATGAATTTTATTGTTATGTGAATTATATCTCAGTAAAGCTATTTTAAAAAGAAAACTCAATTCCCTTTATTATACTGTATTTAGATAATTTCCAGGTTTTAATTTTTGCATTTAGCAAGTTCTGGTAACACTGCATTATAAATCCTGTGATACTTGCGTATAGAAGTATTTTAAGATAAAAATACAGCTATATCACAGTGACAGTGTTTGATGTTTAAATAAAAGTGTAATAAAATAATTTGTACTTTGACCTATTTGGAACTAAATATTAATTAGAATTTTGTTCTGGGATTGGATTTTTTTGTTGTTACATTTATTCTTAGTAAATATTAACAAAAATTTATCTCTGGGCCATAGGGTGTGTTTATATTAGTCTTGAATTTATGCCACAATAGAAAATAAACTAAAAATAGAATAGATGATGTTGCTTAATTTCTAAAACTATAAATTGTGAAAAGCTATTGCACTAGTGAATCTTTCTTAATATTTTTCAAATTAAATATGAAGAAAATTTGGGGAAAAATCATAATTTGGAAGCACACCTGTATCCTATGAGTAAAATGGATCTGAATATTGGAAGGGGAGTGAGGTATCATAGATGGGATAATTATACATTTTCAGTCTTTATCTCTGGCATCTGGCACAGTACCTGACACACCGTAGGTGTTTTAAAAATATTGAAGAAAAGGCACAGCATAGGGAATACAATGATATTATAATAGCATTGCACGGTGACAGATAGATGGTAGCTATACTTGTGGTGAGCATAGTACATTTGGAAAAGTTGAATCACTATGTTATATACCTGAAACTAATGTAACATTATGTGTCAACTATACTCAAAAGAATTTAAGCAGTATTTACCAAATGAACAAAAACTGTCTTGTTGCACAGTGATTTAGTCTAAGTAAGTTGTTCTCTTTTGGCTAATTTCTGCCATTGAAATTCAAGTCTGCCTTTGAAGGAAATTATTCCTATATAAGAAATAAAACAAGCCATTAGTTATTATCTTCTCAGACACATTTCTAAAATCTTCTATCTTCCATTTTACACAAACTGAAATTCCTTTTAAATGTACAATTCATTGTACTCTGACAAATATATTTGTTTGTGAAAGTTCTACCACAGTGAGATAGAGAACATTTCCATTTCCCCAGAAAGCGCCCTCATGCCTGTCTGTAGTCATTCCCCTCATCCCACTCCGGGCCTGGGTATCTGGATCTGATTTCTGTCCCTGTAGCTTTATCTCTTCAGAATGTCATACGAATGGAATCAGATGATATGTAGCCTTTTGTGTCAGGCTTCTTAGACTTAGCAAAATGCCTTTTAGATTCATTTGTGTTGTTGTATATCAATTTGTTCCTTTTTATTTCTGAGTAGTATTTCCATCCATATTTTCAGTTTTTCAAAAAAGCACATTTGTTGGGTTGCCTTTAAGTGCATATAATGAATGACGGCCTGTCAGCTTTGGATGATCTTAGTGAACTTTGCAGCAAGTGTGAGGTAGTTGGTTCTGCTAGTGTGTTCCACATGTGACTGTGGATGTTCCTGCATCAGAACATTTAGCTTCCAGGTGGACTACAGATTTGGGGAGATCTTACAACTGGCTGTACCGGCCAGAACTCCAGTAGCAGCCATGTGTGAACATGACGTTAGAATTTTATTTATTCTTTTCTCCAGAAGCCAAACTAGCTTAGCTGACATTTTTGCAATTTGCATTGTCTCTTTGGATGCTGGGTGCTGATCTTAACTTTTATGGGCTATCTGGAAAAATACTAAGTAAATAGCTCTTAAGCTTTAAGAGAGATGGCCACTACCCATCTTCATAAATAGCTGTGGTTACTAGGCCCATGATTCAGAGAGATAAATGTATTTTATGCTGATACAGTGGCAGAAGATGAAGAACATATTTTCACCTGTATATTTTATTCTAGTATACTGTGATCTGCTTTTTTTGTCTTGCTAAAGCCAAGAAAAGGAGCACAGTTCATTAGTTAGATGTACTTGGGAGAATCACATTTATAATTACAGAGTATAATAAAAGTGTTTTAAGTCATTGTTTATTTTATTTTTATAGGAATAGTCAGATGCTTGATGAAGATAATCTAAATGAAATGCCAGAATCATCCGTGGTTAACTTATCTGATGAGACAACTGGTAACCCACAGCTGGAAAGAAGCACAGAAATAGCTAAGACTCACACCACCATTGCAAATAGTGAGGTGAGAAATTTAAGACCACATCCCTTTGTAACATATTCCTTGCTTCAAGGAGAGAAAAGACACCTGAAATTAGTCATGTCATGACAGTATTACTGGCATTATCATTTTCAGGTTAAGCTGTACAGAATAGAGCTTAGTCGAACACATCAACTAATAGAGATAATGAATTTCTTTCTTTGAGAAATTTGACTAATTCAGTCCACAGTTACAGATAGGTTTTTCTAATGGTAGTTTTCTGCAAAGTTAATAATCTTACAGTTTCATTAAGGCTGCATGATTATTTTTAGTAATTAATATATAGATGCCTTTTTAGTGTTTCCTAGGTGAAGATAGAGACCTCAGTAAGCAACAGTCAAACCCCACCCAGAGGAGAAGAATCCTGCCAGCATGGATGTTAACAGACAATCAAAGTGACCAAAACCTTTCAGCACCAGCCAGCAGTGGGGGTAGGTTTTGTTTAGAATACAGTAAGCAGAATTTGGAACTTTTTCTGAACACATGGATATAGACTAGTGGTTATGTAAGTGTATAACTTAGCCTACCATTTTTAGATATGTACATGAAGTCTAATTTAAAACATAAGTTATTTTATGCCATTTATCACATCTATCATACACCATCCTGCTAATTACCATTTGATTTAACAAGTGCTGGACTTATGTTAATGTAGATTTTCAAACATACCTGTTGGTATGTCAACCATGACATGACATAAAAGGCCTGCGTGGTAAGAAATTTCTAAATTAAGTTAATTAAATAAAAAGCTGCCAAGCACACAATATTATGAGCAGGAAGATTCAAAGGGGGGGGCCTCTCTCCTGGCACAGCTCACTTTCACGGCAGGTACCACAATGATTTATGTCACCTGCTGGGCGTTTCCATCGAATCGAGATGATTAAAACCAGGTCTAGTTTGGATCTAGTAGGATTAGAATGACTTCGTGGGAAAAATAGGTTATATATTATGTATTGTGGGAGATATGATCTGGAGAATTTTCATATCTAACCCTGAGATTTCCTGGTAAGAGTTTTATAGTGGTTTTCAGTTGCCACAACCCATCATTACATGTGTAATTTATCAGTAACATTTCGCATTAAGCGTGGTAATTCCTCAGTTGGCAGGAAGGAAATGGGGAGTGGGGAATGGTACTGGAGAGGGGGCAGGTACTTACTCTCAGTAGAAAAGTTTTCCTAATATAGAAAGAATAACTTTACTTGACCAAAATTTGGACCAATGTGAACTGCCTGCAAACAAGTCCTTTTCTTTCAGAGTTGTTTTGCACAGGACCTGCTTCTGTGCTACCGCTATTCTATTGCCTTTAATAGTCCAATATATATATGGCTTCAAATTAAAAATAGCTATTAACTTTCACTAGCTAGGTATACCATGTAAAATTTGAAGCATCGTTCTGAGTACTTCACCTTAAACATGCAAAGGAAAACAATTTGACATTGATTTAGATAGGAATATTATATAATACACAGTGTTCTTAATGTGCTAAAGCTTCAAAATAAGATAGAAAAGTCTTTGGATTCTGGCATGAATTCTTCCTTGTAAACGGACTTTGAGGGTACCTGTAAGAACAATGTTAAGTTGCTTTTTTCCTTCAGAGACAGGAAGATTTAGAAGTACATTTAGGACAGTTTAGTACTTGAATCTAGCTAATAAAAAATCAAAATAATGTGACTTTTTCTGTTGTGTAGTTTATAATTATCATTATTGTTGTTGTTTTATTTGTTTAAGTAACAAATCATCCAGGTCAATGGATCAATGCTAGAGATTTAAAAAATCAATTTCTAGGATGCATTTTGGACTCATTTAGATGTCTGTTACTTTCTTAAAGTCTTTTGCAGCTTTAGTACTATACCTTGTTCATTCATATCTCTTTAGGTGATCTGATTAACTTGATATTTTGGAACCTTTTGTGTCATTAGGTACAGAACAGATAATGTAAACTGATGTTAAATGACTTCTACAAGATCACGTAATAAATGCCAGAGCCACGATTGAGACCTAGCTGTGGGTCTGACTTTAAAGCCCATGCTCTGAGCTTTGTCACTGTACTGCCACCCAAATTTGCCCTCCCTATGGTCTGGTGTTTTTATTCTTTTCTTTTTTAATATGCCCTTGCATCTTCTGCTAGATCTTTCTCACTTTAACTCTTGGTTTTATCTTTAAATGTACCTGAATATTTGCTGTGATCAGGCAGGCTGTCCTTTTAGTTTTTCAGCCAAAATAGTTCTAGTTTATTTTCTGGGTCCTCAGATATTAGCCCTTGGGTCTTATGAGTTTCTCGGGTCTGGGCTAAAATTTCCTCCGTGTCCCTTGATGATTGGTAAGCGAATATAAATTTGGGCATGGGCTTTCAGAGCCTGCCCTTTCTTGTCTGCCAGTCAGATCTGTTCCCTCAGCCTTCTAGATTCTAGGACTAGTCATAATTCCTCAGCTAGGATATTCTTGCTAGACTGAAAAAGGAGCTTTCATAGTTTCACTGGTGTCATGCTACTCTGCCGTACCCTTCTTCTCCCATCTTCTAACCTTCCAACATGGAGTCATGAACGGTGGCACAGTTTGAAAAAGATTGAAGTTGTCCCTAAATCATTTGGTTTGCATTTAATTTTGTACTCCAAATGTTTTCCACATGACTGCTCGATGCAGAGTATAAATGGTGAACCAACATTCTATTAATATAACTATAGTCTATTTATTTATTTTTTTTGAGGTTTTTAAAAAAATTTTTTATTATTATTATTTTTTCTTAAATAGTTTATTGTCAGGTTGGTTTCCATATAACACCCAGTACTCATCCCAACAAATGCCCTCCTCCATGCCCATCACACTCCTTCCCCTCTCTGCCACCCCTATGAGCCCTCATTTGTTCTCAGCATTCAAGAGTCTCTTCATGGTTTGCCTCCCTTCCCCCCACTGTTTTTCCCCTTCTCCTCTCCCATGGTCCTCCATTAAGTTCCTCCTAATCTACCTATATGTGCAAACATATGGTATTTGTCCTTCTCTGCCTGACTTATTTCGCTCAGCATAACACCCTCAATGTCCATCCATGTTGCTACACATGGCCAGATTTCATTCTTTCTCATTGCCATGTGGTATTCCATTGTATAGATGAGCCACATCTTCTTGATGCATTTGTCCGTTGAAAGACACTTAGGCTTTTTCCATGTTTTGACTATTGTTGAGAGTGCTGCTATGAACATTGGGGTCCATGTGCTCCTATGCATCAGCACTCCTGTATCCCTTGGGTAAATTCCTAGCAGTGCTATTGCTGGGTCATAGAGGAGTTCTTTTGTTAATTTTTTGAGGAACCTCCACACTGTTTTCCAGAGGGGGTCCACCAGTTTATATTCCCACCAAGAGTGTAGTTTAAAATTTACTTAAAGTGCTAGTTATTCTATGTTTACTTTATTTCTAGCAGTCCTGCTAAATTATCTAATTAACTCTCATAGTTTGTAAGTCTCTCAGATTATCTAGCTGTATAGTCATATCTATAAAATTATGATAATTCTGGCTCTTCTGCTCTACTGCTTTTAAAAAATGTTTAGTTAATGAACTGGACCCTATAAATTTTAAATAAAAGTGGATAAAATTGGCATCTCTCTTATTCCTGATTTTAATAGGGATTCTATTAGTATTTCAGCATTAAAATGATTGGTATTCAATTCTAATACTCTATCATTTTTAGGATATTTATTTATTTTTCCTTCAGGAATAACTATTGAATTATTTGACAAATTTTTTGAATTACAAAACTATAGAAATAGCCCTGTCAAGGGGTGGGTGGAGGTAGAGAAAGGGGAGGGCATAGGTGAGCGGTGGGGTTGGGGCGGGGCTAAAACAAAACAAAACAAAACAAACAAAACAAAAGAAATAGTCCTGCATTTTCTTGCGTCTGTGTAATTAGTGATGTTTGTAGATTTCCTGATGTGCCATGCTTGGTTTCCTGGAATAAGTTTAATTTATCATGATGGCTTATTGTTTTTAAGATGTGTTAAAGTCGCTGATAGTTAGTTTAGATATCTGTATCTATATTCGTAAGTGTGGTTAGGATTTTTCTCCATGTGTGGCATCTATGTGAGATGTTAGCATTGAGCTATGTCGGTGTTGTATAAAATGAATTAGGAGGTTTTTCCTTGTATGCTCAAGGACAGTTTGAATAACAGAAATACCTCTTCCTTTAGAGAACCTTTTTATGTCACAATCTAGTGATATAATATAAGTAGTTCCTATTATAAGTAGTTGATAGTTCTAGCATAGGAATAGGTAAGTTAGACCAGGAAAAAATGAACAAAACACCCAGAAACAGACCGAAGTAACATACAGTTAATATATTCAAAAGTATCAGGTCAAATTGATCAGGAAAGGATGCATTATTATTATAAATGATGCTGGGAAAATTAGCTTTCTATTTGGAAGACAACAATATTAGAACACTATCTAATGCCATGTTCTGAAATAAATTTTTATTGAGTTAATAATCTTGATGTAAAAATGAAAACTATTAAGGCATTTGAAGAATATATGGGCACAATATTTTATTACTTCTGGGGAGCTTTCTTAAGATGGTAAGGAGCCTGGAACCATCAGGGAAAAATTGACAGGTACATTTAGATTAAAAATGAAAAAAAATTCATGTGCAAAGGACACTTATAAACAAAGTCAAAGGGAAATAGCAAAGTGGCAAACCTACTGGCAGATATTATCTGTCACACTTATAAAAGATAGAAGTTTTTAAATAGTAACAAAAAAGAAGGTAAAACTCAGAAATTTGGGGCATAGTATGTGACATACTACGGAAGAATAGTTAGGCAATAAATATATGATTACTTTGGCAATATCTCTTACATATTTAAATAATCTCTTAAATCCAGAAATTCCAATTCTAGGTCTTTATCCCACAGAAATAATAGCATTTATACTTTTAATCATGTGTGTGTTTGCATATATGTATTTGCATATTTGGCTAACCTTAGGAAGTTGGGAAGGATACACTTCAAATTGTTAATGTAACTGTTAGGGTGGTTCTTTTGGAGGATAAAGTTGGATGGATGTCATTTTAATGACATCTGCATATAGCTGTTAGTGTAACAGCTCATGTAAGTAAATTAAACTAGTAATATTAAAAAAATTGTTTTAACAGTTATTTTCTTTTATATTGTGATCATTTAACTATACCCATTTTGGATTTAGAAAAATATTTGATATGCCAGATATAAAGATTATTGTGAGCTATTTGTTTGATATATACTCTTTGTAAAGAGCATTTTTACAGCAATATCAAAATGGCTTCTTCCTATGCAAAAAGAAATTAGCTCTGGTCCTTAGAAGAAAGTTTGTAGTAGAAAATTTGGAATTTTGAAGAATATTTTAAATATATAGTTTTTAAGTTTAGGATTTTACGTACATGTGTGACACTTTGGATGTGGTAAACTGCCATTTGGGCAGATGCTGTGTCTTGTTTAATTTACATTTTTAGTTCTTAGCATAGTAAGCAGTACTATTTGTTGGTTATTTCCCTTGATTTGACTGATTCTTAGCTCTTGTAGCATTTGGACATTTGTTGCATGAAGCTGTATAGTCTTATTCCTGACAGTTTCTAAAATGATATGAAATCTTCCTAATTTAGATTGAAAGGAAATATTTAAGTAATTTAGGCAAGTTTTAGTTATTGAAAAGTTTATTCGTAAGTTTCTTATATGAATACATTATATTTATATTGGCTCAACTAATTTTCCTTTTAAATAATATGGACAGTATTTCTTTCCTTAATTCAGACTACTTGAATATCCTTTAGTTTAGACTACAATCCATGAGCCAAATCTGGAATTCTGCCTGTTTTTGTCAGTAAAGTTTTACTGGACACAGCCATGCTCATCCATGCATGTTTTGTCTGTGGCTGATTTTGTGTTCTAAAGATGGAGGCAGGTAGTTGTGACAGGCAATGTATAGCCAATGGAACTTAAAATATTTACATTCTGGCCTTTTGTAGAAAAAATAGCTAAATCTTGCTCTAGAACATTGGAATAATGACTGTGGATTCCCTTACATACCTCTCTTAAGGCTCTCAAGGGAACCTTTGAGCCAATTCTGTTTTTTTTTTGTTTTCAATTCTCAAAAAATAATTTATTAAAATGTATCAATCACATGGTGAGTCAATTTTGTAGTAGTACATACAAACATTCACAGATTTGTTACAAAGAAAACTGAACAGGTTTTGAAGTGAAGACATTTTAGTTGTGGAAATGGAGAGCAAAGTTAAGTACTTTATTTTTTAATTTGCAGAGACTGAAATGCTTAAAGATATGTGTGCATTAAAAAAAAAGTTTAAAAAAGCATGTTATCACCTTACACAGTGTGATTAAACCTGCCTATTTCTAGAAAGAGTGATTTGAAGCTGAGAATAACTGCACGAATGGAACATTAATACACTTAGAGGGGACTGCTGAAGAAGGGTGAAATTTCTACTTCATGTGTCTTCCAGTGGGAATTCCTAGATTCCTAACTAATGTCATCATGAACATAAAATCGTTATGCCACAATGATTGAAAAATCATTGCCTCGTAGAGTCTGTTCACTACATTTGTGGTTATGTTTCCATACCACTATTCATTTTTTCTTTTTGTATTTTTTAAAAATTTGCATCCAAGTTAGTTAGCTTATAGTGCAACAATGATTTCAGGAGTAGATTCCTTAATTCCATTTAGCGCATTCCCCTTCCAGCTACCCTCTGTTTGTTCTCCATATTTAAGAGTCTCTTATGTTTTGTCCCCCTCCCTGTTTTATATTATTTTTGCTTCCTTTCCCTTATGTTCATCTGTTTTGTATCTTAAAGTCCTCATATGAGTGAAGTCATGTGACATTTGTCTTTCTCTGACTAATTTCGCTTGGCATAATGCCCTCTCGTTCCACCCACATAGATGCTAATGCAAGATTTCATTCTTTTTGACTCCCGAGTAATCCTCCATTGTGTGTGTGTGTGTATATATATACATATATATATACATATATATATATACACATACATACATACATATACACCACATCTTCTTGATCCATTCATCTGTTGATAGACATTTGGGCTCTTTCCATACTTTCGCTGTTGTTGATAGTGCTGCTATAAACATTAGGGTGCATGTGCCCCTTCGAAACAGCATACCTGTGTCCCTTGGATGAATACCTAGTAGTGCAATTGCTGGGTCATAGCGTAGTTCTAGTTTTAATTTTTTGAGGAAACTCCACACTGTTTTCCAGAGTAGCTGCACAAGTTTGCATTCCCACCAGCAGTGCAAAAGAGACCTCTTTCTCCACATCCTTGCCAACATCTGTTGTTGCCTGAGTTGTTAGTGTTAGCCATTCTGACAGGTGTGAGTTGGTATCTCATTGTGGTTTTGATTTGTATTTCCCTGATGATGAGTAGTGTTGAGCATTTTTTCATGTGTCAGTTGGCCCTCTGGATATCTTCTTTGGAGAAGTGTCTATTCTATTCGTGTCTTTTGCCCATTTCGTCACTGGATTATTTGTTTTTTGCGTGTTGAGTTTGGTAAGGTCTTTATAGATTTTGGATACTAACTCTTTATCTGATATGTCATTTGCAAATACCTTCTCCCATTCTGTCGGTTGCCTTCTAGTCTTGCTGATTGCCAATTCTGTTTATGTTCACAATTTGTTTAGTCAGATATTTACCGAGCACCAGTTTTATGAGAGGCATATTTCTAGGTGCTGGAGACACAAAGAGGGAACAGTGAACAAAGCACATAAAGTTCCTGCCCTTATGAAGTTGTCATTTGATGGTAGGGGAGACAGATAATTAAGCATGAAGATTGTCTTCTTAAAAAGAGTAGATTTTTTTTTTGAAGGCTCATGGATTTATTAACAAAATATGATACTGACTTAGGTTTGCCAACTATATTGCACCTTGGCTAAGTATTATATGGGATACAATGTCCATTGTTATTGAGACATAATTATTTTCTATATTGGTGAAGTTTGTGAAGGTCTCTCTCCCTTTTGGGTAATTTTGGGTTCCTAATCTGTTATTAAGTTTAATTTCTCACTGTGGATGTTGGGAGCTCAATAGTTCTATGTAAAATTCATTGGCTAACTATATGTTAAATTTTCTATTAGAGAAATTCAATGCTAAAATAAAAATGAATACTTAACACATATCAAGTACTCTGCCACATAGTTTAAATATCATACCTCATTTACTCCTGGTAACTTTATGAGTTATTATTTTAATTCCCTTGTTTGGGATGATAAAAGCAGAGTTCGGAGAGGCAAGGTGAAGCAGTTCACGGATGGCACCTGTTCACGTTAGCATCTTGGCCTGACTCTCTCCAGGGCTGGAGCTCCTGGCCAAAGTGCTGCTTAATACTTTTTTGAGATTTGCAAATAAGTGTTTTCAAGATGGCATTAATATAAATGGAACTTTACTTTTAATTGCCTTTTAATCTACCTATTTCTTTCCTTCCTTTATTCCTTCCTTTTTCTTTCTGATTATTAACCTTTGAAGATAAAAGAGATAATTTTTTTCTTTTTCTTTCTGTATGTGTTTAAGATAATATAATCCAGGGAAGTGGAAAAGAAGGAATCTGCAAAAAGCGATTAATTTCATCAGGAAGTTCAAAAGGTACATCAGCAGAGCAAGACACAGGGAAAAAGTGCAAAAATGCTGATCAGGAAGAGTGTGTCATTTCATCCAAGGTGATTTTTTAAAAAATTATTATTTGGGGGTGCCTGGCTGGCTCCTTTGGTAGAGTGTGTGACTCTTTTTTAAATTTTTAAAAATTTTTTTTAAAGTTTATTTATTTTTTGAGAGACAGAGACGTGTGAGTGGGGCAGGGGCAGAGAGAGACACGGAGTCACAGAATCCAAGGAAGTCTCCAGGCTTTGAGCTACCAGCATAGAGCCTGACGTGGGGCTCGAACTCTGAACCGCGAGATCATGACTGGAGCTGAAGTTGGACACTTAACTGACTGAGCCACTCCAGTGCCCCTAGAGTATGTGACTCTTGATCATGAGGTTGTAGTTCGAGCCCCACAGGTGTAGAGATTACTTAAAAACAAAATCTTTAAAAATATTTATTACTTGATCATTTATTTTCTTCATCAAGTGTTCTAGATGAGAATTATATGTTGTATGCAGCAAGGAAAAACCCAAACTGCTATTTATTACTGAGTTTATGAAGATAAAAACTAGACCAGGTTTTTTTGGCTTACAAAAACTAATATAATACTTGCTTTGTAGAAAACATACCTATTTAATTTAGAAATTTTCAGACTGGAAAAAAAATGGAGACCACTTGACTCTGGTTGTAATTGGTACCTCCATTCTGAAAACCTGGTTTCTTCTATTTCATTAGTCATCCTCAGACTGCATGTAGCCACCTGTTTCTTGATACCTGTGAAGAACAACTGATAGGCTAGTTCTTAATAGTCTATTGCAGGATTATTTCTGGGCTAATTTACAATATTTAGAAACCTTCTCTTTCGTCTTTCAGTTTTTGCTAACTCATTACAATTGTTTGGCTGACTTAAGCATTCTTTAATACTGGGTACTTAATGAAAATGGGACCTATTATTGGATGCATTTAAAATGAGAGAATTAGAGAAAGAGAGAGAGCATGGGTGAGCAAGCCCCAGGGCGGAAAGTTCAGGTGTTTTTCCTCTTCAGAGAGGGGTGGCTTTAGGTAACATTTTTTTGCGATCTGTAGTCCTGTGGCAGAGCCCTGTGGGGCCTCATCTTTTTAGTCTTGGTGGGAGCCAAAGGAGTAGGATTGGTTTTAGAATAGTGTACACTGGGCTGATTGAAATGCTATCAGGTGTTCCAGAGGGTTGGGCCTTTTATATAGTACTCACCTCACTCCTGCCTCATTAGAAAAGATCTGGCTTCTCACTGGATCGTTTCTTCCAGCTAGGGAAGTGGGATCTAATCCCTGTGTGGTCAACTCCTTTGCTTACTTGTGGAGTCAGGTTTAATAAACAAAATGTTTTCTAACTCACATATATTGACCATTAAAGCTATTAAGATAAAACTTGTTTACTTTGAGCCCTCATATGCTCTATTCTCTGAACATATTAATATGACTGCCTTTTGTTTCCAAGAAGAAAGATTATTTTTTTCAGAAGAAAATTTGTAGTATATATATTTTGCTATGTTTATCTCAACTCATTACCCAAGCTTGGTAATTACAAGTAAAACTTAAGAACACTTTCTTAATTGATAGATTGCAGGGAGTAGTGAGCAGTAAACAGATCCAAGATATTTGAGGTATTTGTGAGATTTTGAAGACACACAAAGTAGACTGTCTACAAGATTTGTGACTCTAATAATGTCTGGTCATGAAGATAATTGCTCTGAAATTGTCCATATTTCTCATTAATTCTTACATCTTTCTGCAGCTCCTTACGGGCTATGTAATTGTCCATTTTGGGAGTGAACACGAGGGTGCTTGATCTAACTTTAAAGAAGTAATCTACATAATTCACATAATCTAATTAGGCCTCTGTTATAAACAGAAGGAAACCTACCTGAAACAACTTAAGCAAATAGTATTTTTAAAAAAATTTTTTTAATGTTTTATTTATTTCTAGGAGAGAGAGAGAGAGAGAGAGACAGCGTGAGCAGGGGAGGGTCAGAGAGAGAGGGAGTCACAGACTCTGAAATAGGCTCCAGGCTCTGAGCTGGCAGTCAGCACAGAGCCCGACGCGTGGCTCGAACCCACGAACCGCGAGATCATGACCTAATGAAAGTCAGACGCTTAACCAACTAAACCACCCAGGCGCCCCTTAAGCAAATAGTATTATAAAGCGTGTTAACTGTTGCTGGGAAGCCAGGTCCCAGGAATGCCAGAGCTCTACTTGGCCAATTGATTGCTCTTCCTTAGGGTTTCTGAGGGAGATTCACCTCTCCTAGTACAGGAGAAATAAGCCTCAATTTTCCATAACCTTTTCATAACCCTTTATGCACGTGTCTCTGGTAAAGTGGGGGCCATGCTCTGTCCCTGTCCAGTTTCAGTTTTAACACTGGTTGGCAGCTGGTCCTGAGGAGTTTCTATAGTGTGGAGCAAGTGAGGAAAAAAGTTAAAAGTGAGAGAAAACTAGAGGCTGGGCCCACCTATTTAGTCAAATGGCAGGAGGATTACCAGTTACAAGGGACTACGAACAGTTTGGCCAGGCCTATAGAGTAGACTTGGGTCAATTTACTTGGGTCAATTTAGAAAGAATCACATTCTCTTGGGGAGAATTGGTGAGAAAGGAAGTGGAAAGAAGGGGCAGAAATCACCTTCACCCTCCTGGGCCGTATTCCTGAGATCCTGATTCAGTCGGTCTGCAGGGCCTGTGCATCGTATTATTGTAAATGAATTCCCACAATTTTAAGGGCACTGAAGGGTGAGAGCTACTGATGTACCATCATTTAACACCTTAGAGGAAACTGCGGACCAAGATCATATTGCTAGAGACCTCAGGACTCAAATGTAAGTCTTTCCATTTGGGGTATAATGGATTTCTCTACCACACAAATTAGACTGTCTAGAGGCTTTGTGACTCAATGTCTGGTCATGAAGATAATTGCTCTGAAATTGTCCATATTTCTCATTAATTCTCTTACATCTTTCCGCGGCTCCTTACAGGTTATGTAATTGTCCAATTTGGGAATGAACATGAGGGTACTTGAATCTACTAATGTTGAAGAAATAATCTACATAATTCACATAATCTAATTACTGCTCTGTCACAAAAAACAGAAGGAAGCCTAACTGAAACAACTTAAGCAAATAGTATTATAAAGCGTGTTAACTGTTCCTGGGAAGCAAGCTACCCTAATATGTAGTGAGTTAACAGTGTTTTATTATTTCTGATAATTCTAGGGGTTGGCTGGATAGGCAGTTCTTTCATGACACATTTTTCGTGTTGAGCTGGGCTACATTCTGCTGGGAACTCAGCAGAGGCTGGAACATCCAAAATGGCTTTCGTTACATGAATGGTGCTTCCACAATGGTTGATTGAATGGCTGGTTGCTGGCTGGGCCTCTGTTTCTCCACTTAATGATTAAGTAATCTAGGCTGAGCATCTTCACCTGACAGCTGGATTGCAAGGGAGTGAAAGTAGAAGCATCCTTCTCTTAAGGCCTAGGATTGAAACTGGTACATTGTCATTTCTGCTGCATTCTTTTGGTCAGAGCAAGTTACCAGGCCAGGCTAGATTCAAGGGGAGGGGATAAGGACTTCCCTGCCTAATGGATAACGGGATGGAAAGAATTGTTGGCAGTCATCTTTGATGACTATCACACAAAGATGGAGGAATAATTTAGTTTCCGGAATGGAAAAGAAAACAGCAAGAACTATGGACCAAAAGACCAGCTGGGACAAGGGGCTTGATCACAATCATGTTGGTCTATGGTTTTACTATTTTTACCTCTTTAATCGTTCTTCACTGCTGTTGGTAGGCTTGTTTCACCTTGAGTACAACATGGTCACTGGTAGCTCCAGGCTCGTGTCATCTAGTTGTTCAGCTTAAGAGGAAAAAGGAGTTTCTCTGTAGCTGCTTCTGTGTTAAGTTCTAGGGACTTGGGTCATGAAATCTCCATTTAGACCATTTATAATGGTTGGGGAGATGAAGTCGTTTCATTATCCCTTTCTGGGTTATATATGTACTTATTATCAGACAGATGGAGGAAAGGCGGTTGAGAAAGAAATAAATAGTAGGCATTGTATTTGGGGGCGATACTATAGTTAGATCTGGATAAATCAGAGAGGGGAGAAAACTGGTAGTTTTTAAGTTGGTGGATATCAGCCTAACAGATGAGTTTTGGAACAGTTGGGAACACTTGGGGTATACCATAAGGTGAAAGAGCAGATGTGAGGAAGAAAGGACTTTCAGAATTTCAGTGTATCTAGAGGGGATTCTCTTGTTTTGACTTGGCCTCTGTTGATCAATCAGGCCTCTGTTGTCAAGGTGGTCAGTTAGGACAAAGAGCCAAACTGAAAGTGACTCAAGCCTTTTTTCACATAGTGCGACAGTGCAACCAAAGGGGGAAATGAGCTGTCAGCTTCCCAGTGTTCCATTTTGTTCCAAGGAACAGCACTTGGCAAGGGTCAGGTAGAAGCAGCACAGGTATGGAGAATCTTCTAACTGCTGAGGATCCCTGAACCAGAGGCTTCTGCCTCTTTCTCGACCAGGAGGAAGAGGAAGAGCTAGGAGTGGAAAGGTACTGAGTCAGAGTAGAGAAAAGTGCCTGTGCCTCAGCCAAGGCCCCCCATAGGGAAATCTCAGTGGAGATCCCAGGGAAGGGCCTTAGCCAATCGCCCCCTTCCCATACACACCTCTCCAAAGAGACTTCTGGATGGAGGCACCTGGGCAAGGAATGTACCATAAGTATGCCTGGTCCAGCACGGCTTGAGTCCTTACTTACAACTCCCTCCAGAAAACTGTAACATACTGGCTGTGTACTATGTCTGTATGGGGGGGTGGAGGGGCAGGGAAGCTTCCCCCATGAAACCTACCAGCCAAAGACTTGTGATTGTCTAAACTTGTACTTGAAAGATCACATATAGGATTTTGGCCTAGAGCCAGACTCCTCAGTCTATACCTTGCTCTACTGAATGCTGTTCCACATGAGTTCCAGACAGACCAAGAGGCCTGAGTGTACTCCAGTCAGCTGCTGTCTGTTCCTTTTAATCTGAGTTAGGGCTCCCACCTTGAATCCCATCTGCTTTTTTGTTTGATAGGCTTGACTAGACATTGTAGAAGGTGGCATATTAAACTAACAATTTACAATAATGTAATCTTACCTCCATTTCCACCCCCCACCCATATTTGCCTGACCCAGATCTAAATTTCACATTTAAATCTTTGAGTACTTATAGTAATATGCCCTTATTTGAGCCTTGGGACTGATAGTATTAGGTGATATGGCAGGTGGAATGATCTTGACCTCTAGGTCTAGCTATGGGGGTCATAAGTCCCTAAGTCACATTGGGAGTCTTAGCCAGTTAACCCTGAGCATCCCAGAAGTCCATTCAGGTTGTAAGATATTAAAGAGATATAAAGAGGACAAAAATACCCAATTTAGAGCATCCTGAAGAGAAAGGCTATTCTGCCTTATCAGGATGCTATAGTGATTTATTTGGCAAAACCAACAATTTGGCAAGTATTTTCTCAGAAAGTATGAATCTGAACAACTGATCATAGAGTGTAATGCAGGCCTATTGGTAGTTTGGATATATCATTTTTTCTGCCAACTTGAAGACTGCAGTCAGGGTTATTCAGAAAGAATTTTTTAAAAAGTCATCCAGAATATCAAAAGGTCAAAGTATTCAATAAAGTCTTTAAGGCATCACCAAAAATAGGTTGTTTATTCTTGAAAGCTGGTTGGGAGGTAGGGTGGTATTTTGAAACTATCTTCACTTGTCTTGAGCACGTTAGATACCTTGGGTTTGCTGCTTATATTATAGTTTGGTGGAAGGTGTATGTTTGAGGGGAGGAGAAAGATGCTTATTTAATGTCTTTGAAGGAGATTTTGTATTAGGTGTTGAAAGATGGCTGGCATGCTAGCACGTGGGCGTGACAGCAAGAAGTATCAGTGAACGGCACAGTGTGAGCAGAAGCACAGAGGCAGGAAAGTGTGTGTGGCCCGTTAGTATACATTTACACTGGGTGTCACATGCATGCTTGCATGGACATGTGTGTGGATGTGGGTTGGCAGGTTAAGGGGAAGAAGCCACCACAGTAGACTGGGAAACAAATCAGGATGGCACTTGACACCAGACTGCATAGAAATCAGGACTGTATTGTATGGCATCAGAGACTTTTTGGGAAGGAGAGTAAGGTGGTCAGGAAGATAGCTGTAGCAATGGTATGTAACATGGAGGCAGGAACCACCTAAGAAGCTGCCAGGGGAGGCCGCAGGGAATGAAGACCCGAGCTAGAACGGTGGCATTGGGACCAGAAAGAAGTGAGGGATAGGAGAGACAGTTTGGAGAGAAAACTAACGGAGCCAGATGACTTAACAGCATATTGAGGAGGAGGTATTGAAAATATTCTCAATACAACAGAGGATTAGGTTTGACAAGGGTGTAGCTGCTTGCAGTGAGGCAATGGTAGCATATCTCTGATAGCTGTCTAATAGACGGGAATGAAAGTCTGTTTCACGGAGGAGGTAAAAATCAGCACTAAGGAGGAATTTCTGTTATATCTGTGTTATTTAGAAGCAGACTTGCAAGTTGTGCATTTAGAGTATAGGAGTATATGGAGGTGGAGGCTTTGTCAGTGAGAGCCATTTCCGGTTTCACTGCCTGTTCTGTGTTTATATGCAGCTTCCCCTATGCTAATAATGCTGACATGAGTATGCTGGCTGTTAGATATTTCATTTCTCTGTATACAGATGCCTGCTGTGGCGTCTTACTCATACTTCTTTATGAAAATAGCAGGGGAGATGAAGACTATAACTTTTCTTGTGCAGCCATCTCTTAAGTAAGTCTGTATTCCCCAGAGCTCCTTGATACTGGTTTATTACATCAAAGAATCCTACATCCTTTGCTTCTGACTGGCCATATAATACCATTTATGGCATGGCTCTGATGAGCCCTACAGAAACATCTTTTTATTCATTTATTTATTCAGTAAGCATGCATTAAATAGTGGTAATGTAATGGCATTGATAATGATATTGATAAAAACAACTTACACACACAACCTAATTATGGGCTAGACCCACTATGATATACTTGTTTACGATATACTTATTTAATTTTTTAGAAAATCGTGGAAAGTTGATTGATAGTTTACAGATCAAGAGACCTGAAACTCTGAGAGTTTATTTTATTTTTTAATGTTTTTATTTATTTTTGAGAGAGAAAGCATGAGCAGGGGAGGGGCAGAGAGACAGAGACACAGAATCTGAAGCAGGCTCCAGGTTCTGAACTGTCAGCACAGAGCCTGACACGGGGCTTGAACTCATGAACTGCGAGATCATGACACTCAAAGTCGGACACTCAACTGACTGAGCCACCCAGGTGCTCTGAGACTCTGAGTTTAAATCAACTTGTTCGAAGTCAAAAGTTAAGAAATGGCCAATCAGATAATCAAAATACGATTTTTTACTTTAAAGACCATTGTAATAATCATTACACCAGCAGTCTTTCTGCTATATTCAAGGTAATGTGCTAGAATCTGGATAGAAAATGAATAAGATAGCTGATAAGTAGTTCATAGTCTTGTGGGGGACATGCTTAAATACATGAAATAATGTGACACTACATAGATTTTTCTCGAGGCCTTGTGGACTGCTTAATCCAAGCCTTGTGGACTGCCTAAGCCAACTCCTAGGGAAGGGATCCTCAAATAAGTGATCTGAGTTGAATATTAACAGAAGAGGAGTAGGCATGAACCAGGTGCGGAAGAGGTAGAGGAAGGATTCCATCCACGTAGATGGGCAGCAGGTACAGGAGCAGAGGGAGTACAAATAGTATGCTGGGAACTGTTGTTCTTAGAATTCTTGGTATAAAGCTGGGTGACAATGTGGGATGAGGTTGGAGCTGGCAATGGGGACCAGTTGTAGAAGAAGGACCTTGAAATGTTTTTGGCCACAGAGATAATCCTGGCAACTCTTTAGAAGAGAGATGGAAAGAGAACAAAATAAAAGACAGAGGGATGAGGACATCTCAGTCAAGAAATTAAGAGGATCTGATGGAGGTTAGTGCCATTAAGGATGGCACAAGGCATTGGGTTAGAGAAATCTTTAAGAAGCACTACTGCAGGACTTGTTGCTTGCATCTGGACAGAGTGAGGGAAAGGAGTGAAAGACAGACTTCCAAGTTTCTGGCTAGAATGGATGGAGAAGTCCTGTTGGCAGAAACTTACAAGGAAAGGATTTCAGTTTTGACATTTTGAGTTTGAGGTATGCAGGATACTGAGGAAGAAATGTCTAGCTCGTAGTTGAGTATAAGTTTGAAGCTCAAGAGTGAATTTGGGACTGGAAATTGGGATTTTTTTTGAGAGAGAGAGCGAGAGCGAGAGCGCACGAGCAAGCATGAGCAGGGAAGGAGCAAAGAGAAAGATAGGGAAAGAGAGAATCCCAAGCAGGCTCTGCATTGTCAGCACAGAGCCTGATATAGGGCTCGAACTCATGAACTGTGAGATCATAACCTGAGCTGAAATCAAGAGTTAGATGTTTAACCGATTGACCACCCAGGTACCCTGGAGGTTGGGATTTTTGAATCCTTAGTATGTGGGTGCTAATAAAACTAATGCAGGACTTTTAAGGCAACTTGGTACAGACATTCTTCCCAAGGGTAACGAATTACTTCAATGAACTTGAATTGGCAAGAAGTTCTTTATCCTGTCCTTTCTGGCACGTTAAAACTTCAGATGGTTTAGGGACAAGGGAGGGCTTGCTGGGTTAACAGACTATTTTGATAGCCTTAATAGTACATTCCAGCCACCTCCCAGCACCAGGGTCACCTTATACTAACTCCATGCTCCTTGATCCTTGAGGCCTCTAGCATATATTTTTATAGTGAAGGGAATCTGGGTTCTATATCTTGAATCTTCAGCCTCCCCCATTTCATTCTTCACATTTTCATCAAATCTAAGAAATAAGCAGTGTGGGTGTTTATAGAATATGGCCCTTTCTGCCTTTCTCCTGCTTCTTCCAAGTACAGAGTACCTTGCATCTTTCCTGTCCCTCCCCCGCCAGTTCAGTGGCTTTGGCCCCTGAACTTTGTAACTGGCACAGGTCGAATTTATGTCTCAGCAAACTTACAAATTACTGCATGTAATGGATTTTTGGGATCATTTATAAATAATTGAAACCATGAATGTTAAATTCTTGAATGCCAAGGGTCTACTGAGTATCAATATTTCATGAAGTTCAATAAAGAACATTATGAATTCCAGCTTTTGTGCCTCTTAAAATATATTTGAGAACACCTAATCCACAGTATTGATATCTGTGTCTTTATCATTCATTTTTCTTTTAGAATAAATTATCATGTTAAAGTTACTCTTTGTGAAGATTTATTTTAAGAAACCGTAGGGAGAGTTGAAATAATGTTAAACATCTCATATCTTATATTTCATTTTCTTTGGTTTGTTTTTTATTTTTTAAATGGCAAAAAATACATGCTGTTGTCAAAAAATAGACTGTCAGAGCATGTGGAACATAGTGAGAATCTTGATTTGCCTTATCCTTCAATCCCATTGGCCTTACTAATATTTTGGTTTGTATCCTTCTAACCTTTTATTTGGATTTATACAAGTAAGTACACACATAGGTATATAGGGATTTTTTAAAAGCTAAATGGAATCATAGTATATATACATTATTCTTAATTTAAAAATCCATATACATAGAGAGAGAGAGAGAAAGAGAGGGGGAGGGAGGGCGGGAGAGAGAGAGAGAGATCTGTTCATTTTTCACCTCTGCTTAGTGTTTCATGGTAAAAATGGATTCTAATTTATTTTACTACTTCCCTAGTTGTGTCCTTTTTTTTTCCCTCTAGTAACTGACAGGATGTTGAGTGGGATTTTTTCCCTCTATCCTCCCCAAACTGCTGCTGAGGCCCAGAGCTGGGGACAAAAGTACTAAGTATAGGTATCTCATGTTTGAAAGGAGCCTCCAGCAGTGATAGCCAGGCCTTTCCCTGTGAAGCCTGTTGAAAGGTTTGAGAAATGTTCACCACCCAACCCCCAGGCTTTATACAAACTGAGGGGCCAGAAAATTCTTAAATTTGGGGAATGCTGTGTTTGTAGAGAGATGTTATGTTCTTTTTAAAACCCAAACTATAAGAGAATTCATTGTGGAATTTAGAGATACCAGTAGGAACAAGAGACAGGCATTTCATTGGATATCTGCTAACCTACCCTACTTCTACTTAAACAGAAAGGAAATCGGTGAGTTGACCCAGTGGGGAACTGCTATGAGGGGAGATGGGTCAGGATTGCCCCAATCCCACGCAGAGTTCCAGTCCCTGGCATGTGTCACTTAGTCATGTATTGGAGGGAGATGAGAGTGGGGTGTAACTGAGCAGCTTGTGAGAAAAGAATGTGTGTTTTAGACAGGTGTGGCATGAATGCCACTAGCTGAGGGTCAGCTCCAAGAGGTACCCAAACCACTGCCTTTCCTAGGGGTTATTTATTACTATACAAGAAACATGATAAGAACTAGATTCCTTTTGCAAGGTCTTTAGTTAGTTTGGATTGCATTTTAAAGTTACATACTATGTTTCTTAAAAAAGAAAAGACTATCAAAACATTTAAGTAATTAGTCCCAAAGAAGTCATACTAATTAGTATCTTCTCAGGAAATTTGAGCCATTGGATATTAAGTAATATCAAAACCAGCTTTCTCCAGATGGCAGGCCAGCATACATGAGTCTTTAGCTATAGATTGGTTTGAATCTTCCTATATACCTGGTATGACACAACACATCCTAGAAGTGGTTACCAGGAACACTGAAGTTTATCTGAGCAATATTTCCACTCCACAGGATGTATAAGTAATTAAGAAGTCATTTTTAATAGGATAGGACTAGGCTTATTGTTCCTTGGGGTAAGCACAGATTAAAAAGGTTCTGCAGTGATAATGAGAATATTTACTTTGTTCAAAACACCTTCTGGTTAAACTGAAACTTTTATTCAGACCATTTCAAGTGAGTCATTAATTTTCAGAGTTTGTCATAACACAGCTTCATACAAATTTTTCTATGAGGGAGGAGCAATTTTATCATTCAGCTAAAGGGAAAAAGTAATGATTGTATTTGTAGCAACGTGGATGGAACTTGAGGGTGTTATGCTGAGCGAAATAAGTCAGGCAGAGAAAGGCAGATACCATACGTTTTTACTTATAAGTGGATCAGGAGAAACTTAACAGACGACCATGGGGGAGGAGAAGGGGAAAAAATAGTTGGGGAGAGAGAGGGAGGCAAACCATGAGAGACTCTTGAATACTGAGAACAAACTGAGGGCTGATGGGGTGGGGGAGAGGGGAAGGGGGGTGATGAGCATGGAAGAGGGCACTTGTTGGGATGAGCACTGGGTGTTATATGGAAACCGACTTGACAATAAACTATGAAAGAAAAAAAAGTCATGGTTGTATTTAGAGGGTAGAAATAAAGTTTTGCAATAACAGAAATTATAAAGATAGCTCAAGTTAAGAGCTATTATTGAATGGGAAATTTAAAAGACTGGTAGTTTTAGGGAGAAAGATTATATTGAAATGGAAGCAAGGTTGTGTCCTCTTATGTTTCATTTGTATTTTTCTGGTTATTTTTCAGTGAATGTTTGACATGATTATAAAGGTTTGATATAGCTGTATATTCCTTTTCTAGTAACTGTAGATTATTTTAAAGTTATCAGATTAGAGACATGGAAAATGGCATTTTTTAATAACTTTAGAATGTGAATCTTAAAGTTTAAAAAATGTAATATTGAATGAATCTTCCAATTTCATGCCTTTTATTAAATTTACATATTTCTTTTAAAGCATGTTTCATTTATTTCTAATATCTTTTTTCTGATTTATCTTGTAGGAAATGCTGCAGTCATCTTCTGCAATCATATTAGGTAATGCAGAAGTGAATAATGTGAAGGCTAATACACAGAGAAATGAAATCCCAGTAGAGGAACTTGGTAAGATTCCTGAACATAAGATTATTACGAAAGGAACACGAAATAAAGAAGGCAAGGTGATGGACTGTTCTGAGAGTTACTTGAGTGTCCAGGGCAAATCCTTCCACGAGGAGTCTGAAGGATCTCCTCCTGAGTCCAGCTCTGATCTCCCCAATCCTGAAACTTTGCATGCAGAGGCAACTGATTCAGTTCCACAAGGTTCTGAAGAAAACAAAATCAAGAGGACATCCTGTATGTATGGGGCAAACTGCTACAGGTAAAATAAAATTACAGGTAGCACGAAATTCTGTTGTTTCAGTAGCATGTAGCTATGTGATACATGTGTGTTTAAAGCTTAATAAAATACATTGGCCTAAAGGTTAGGAGCTTTATCATGTTTCTACTGGCTGGCACTTTCTCAATATTCATTACTGCGAATCCTGCTTGAGGCTTTCAAGATACAGTGGGGGAATTAAATGTTTCATATGTAGACATGCTGATTAATGCAAAGACATGAACTAGGCAATCCAGACTTGAGAATTTAATCACCCAGACCTAAATACTTGCTTATTTAATGTCTTATTTAGATATTAGAAAGATGGCTTCATAAATAGTTGCAATATATAATGTAAATATCAAGAGAATTGTAAGCTGTGTTTAAGGCATCCTACTAGTGCTTTTTTTTTTATATTTTGCTACTTGTGCTTATGATTCACCATGATACTTTTATTTTGGTACCAGGAAAGCTCTGTACTGACTAGATGTCATGAGTCTTGTTTTTAACAGTGTAGCACATTGGTTCAATTTCTGGAATAATTAGATGTGTGTTACTTGGTTTCCTGCCATATCTTATAAATTATTTTTTTGTGGTATATCTAGAATCCTAGTATACCCTATTAATTATTTTTTCTGACCGTATATTTGCCACCTTCTCAGGAAGAATCCTGTTCATTTTCAACACTTCAGTCACCCTGGTGATAGTGATTATGGAGGTGTACAAGTCATGTGTCGAGATGAGGCTGATGAGCGGCCTGAATGTCCCAATGGAGCATCTTGCTATAGGTATGTACACTTGAAACGTCAGTCTGTATTCCTTTTCTCCTTAATCTGTTGTATGTTCAGAAGCAGTTGCAGGCAACTTCTCACTTTAAGCCCTTTACTCCTTAAACTTCCATAGATAGTAGGTTTTCATTTTGTTCATAGGTAGGATCCATAATGTTTCTTTTAGATAAATATACATTGTTGAAGTTATTAACCTTGTGAGTGCCTAAAATTGTTCCTCATTTCTAACTTTCCAAAATGCAAATTAGGGAATTGAGAAGCTCTCCATGCTACCCCATCATACACTCTATCCAGACTCCTTAGTGTGACATAAATCAATTCAGGATGTTATCTCTGCCTTCCTCAACTCCCACCTCTCCACCATTCTTGCCAACACAGGAAACTCAATCCTAATAGAAGACTGCCTTCTCCTCTTTCCTTTCGTAGCATCTTTTGCCTGTCTGTGTCATGGATGATAGAATTTATCTTAAGAGATTGTGTTTGTTTCTTTACTGGAATGGCATCTCCTCTAGATAGTTAAGTTTCTCAACAGCAAGGACTGTTTTATCCTTGTATCTGCAACTTTGTTTAATGAATGAATGAACTAGAAATAAATCAGACTACCAAAGAGAGAAGTAGTGATTCCAATCTTACAGAGTTTTAGTTCCAAACAGCCATCTCTCTTAGATAAATTTGGAACAGTTTACTGAACCTATGGGTTTATTTGAAGTTGTTACTGTTTCTATGATTGCAGTTTTCATTAAGAATGCAGGATAATCTTCTGATGCTAGAAAGAAAAATCAAAAAGCTTGTGCCTTATCATTTGAAAATTGCTTTGTTTCATTCCAGCAGAACATCTTGCAGACCTATGCATATGCAGGTGACATATTCATGAATAAGGGAATTGTAGGCATTGATAAAAGTATGAAAATTTTAAATTAATTTTATTGAGATAAAGGTATCTATTTAGAGAGAGAAAATTGGAATCCTAATTCAAACTGTAGTCAAAACCTGGATTCCAGATAAATCATAAAACTAAAATGTGAAAGAAATAAAACAATAAAGCTTTAAAGATATGTGTAAGGATATTACTTCATGATCCCAGACTAGGAATTGTTTTCTCAGACAAGATAAAAAAGCAATAACTAAAATGGAAGACATTTAATTATTTGACTATATTAAAATTAAGATTTTTTATACATCAGTAGACACTATTAAGAAGTGAAGATAAGCTACAAAATGGGAAAAAAATTGCAACCACATAATTGATAGTAGGTATTTATCCAGAGCGCTGAAAGAGGACTTACAGATTGCTATTGTTTTTCTCTTAGTGACATGTACAGGCTTTCTGTCCAAAAGAAAATCTAAATAGAGAATAAACTTATGAAAAAGTATTCAGTATCATTATTAATTAGGGAAATTTCACACGAGCATGTACACACATGCACATACACACATGCACATACATACACTCTTGAAGTAACTAATTCCTGTTCCCTTTTATTCATTCAATGGATATTTCACAAAGAATCATTAAATGCCAAGTACTGATGAAACAACGTTGAGTGAGATTACTTTTGAAGGAATGTCAGTCGTTCTGTCTGTCTATCTGTCTATCTATCTATCTATCTTTAAAATAAAATACCTTTCATAGCTCATGACAAAGTGGTGATATTCCTTTTCGTTTTTAGGGAGCTTTAGGGAACATTTTAGGGAACTTTTGTAATATAGAATTTTATACATATCCACACGTGGGGGAAATGTAGAACAAGTTCCAGCAACGCCATAATTCATTTCCAAGTATTGTCTAATGTTGTTTCATCTATACTTTCCTCTCTACCTGCTATCCCTACCCCTAGATTAGTTTGAATGAAACACTTGATGTTGTATCTTTTCATCCCATTTTATTCATAGGTATCTTAGGGTATATCACTAAAAGATAAAGACTTTCTAGAAATATACTGTAACACCATTATTAAATAAGTATCATTTAGATCCTATCAGGTATCCCAATTCTCTTATAGTCTCTTTTTTCTTCATTTTTTTCTTTGAATTAGGAGCCAGGCAAGGTCCATATATGGCAGAAGGCAGCCATGTTTCTTAAGTTATTTAATCAATTGGTTCCTCTTCATTTTTTTTCCCCCTTGAATATATTTGTTGAAGAAAGCTGACCATTTGTTTTGAGGAGTGTCTGATCGTCTTGATTTTGCTGAGTGCATTACCAAATTGTCACTCATTATGTTCCCCTGTATTTCCCTAATTATTGGCAGTTAGAGCTAGAGACTTGATCAGATATCAGTTCTAAAAATTGTAAAAGTTGCCTGGTCCTATGAATATCAAGTCCCTCTTAGTCTCTAAAATGCTTCTTGCTATAAAGTCTCCTTTGTCTAATATTTACAAATGTTTAGGAATTGCTCTAGATATACTATTATTATTAATTTACAATTTAGTTTTGTTGTGGTCATATAAAATTTTTTAGAATTTATAATTTATTGAGATTTCGTTTTGGCCCAACATATGGTCTGTTTTTGTTGGACATGATATGTGCACTTATATATACTGTGATTTGGGGGAATAAGGTTACATAAATGTCAATTTGAGCAAATAGTTATAGTGTTGTTCATGTATTTATTTGCTGATTTTTTTTTCTTTAGTTCTATCAGTTACGGAGGAAAGGATATGAGAATCTCCACTGTAATTGTAGGTTTGTCTATTTCGTCTCCTAATTCTGTCACACTTTATTAAAACACCACTGTGGTCTGTCCTCAGTGGAAAAGCTATTAAAATGGGAAACTCACTCAAGCTGCTCTCTTTTTCCACGTGTTGACTCCCCTCTGCTTTTGGTGGCTTTCTATAGCCTTAAGATTATGTTTGTTTGTTTGTTTGTTTAAGATTATTTATTTATTTTGAGAGAAAGAATGAGAAAGAGAGAGAGCATGAGCAAGTGGGGGAAAGGAAGAAAGAGGGGGAGAAAAGAGAGAACTCCAAACAGGCTCCATGATGTCAGCACAGAGCCTGGCATGGGGCTCAAACCCGTGAACCGTGAGATTATGACCTGAACTGAATCAAGAGCCGGACACTTAACCAACCGAGCCACCCAGGCACCTCAAGATTATTGTTTTTATATTTTTAACAGAGTATAATTGTTACCTGTAGGAGGCTTAGTCTGATATGATCTCCTCTGTCATTACCAGAACTAGAACTTCTGCTTTGTGTGGTATAATATAGCTACTCCAGCTTTCATCGGTTAGTGTTTGTGTGATATCATTTTTCATCCTTCTTCTTTCAACCTCTGTCCTTATATTTAAAGTCTGTCTCTTACAGATGGCATATAATTGGTTCACTGGTTTTATTTTCAATCCAATCTGATAGTCTTTTTTTTTTTTCCAGTGGATTGCTAGTCCAATTACATTTAATACAATTAGTTTTCTTTCCTTTTTTTTGAGAGAGAGAGAGACAACACGCAAACAGGGGAGAGGCAGAGGGAGAGGGAGACAGAGAATCTCAAGCAGGCTCCACACCGAGGGCAGAGCCCAACACATGACTCAGTTTCACAACAGTGAGTTCATGACCTGAGCCCATATCAAGACTCAGATACTTAACTGACTGAGCCACCCAGGTGCCCCCAGTTATGGATATTTTTAAGTTTAATTTTGTCATTTCACTATTTGTTTTCTATTTGTCCCACATATTCCTTGTTCCTTTATTCTTTTCCTGACCTCTTTTGGATTTATCAAGCATTTTTCATTCCATTTTTTCTCCTCCATTAACTTTTTAGTTACATATTCTTTTTTTTTCAGTAGTTACATTTGATTTTAATTAACATCATTGTCTTATTACAGTCTACCATACAGTTGGTTCTCTTACCACTTCCCAAAGTGAACAGTAATCCTATGGGTCAATTTAAGTTCATTTTCTTTCTCTTTTGCCCTTTTTGAAAAAATACTGCTGTCATATATTTTCACCTCTACACATGTCAACTTGTAAGGCATTGCTGTTATTTTCCTAAATTTTAAGTATTAGCATTCTCTTCTATTTATTGACATACTTATCATTTGGGGTAGCCTTTACTTCTGAAGTTTTATCCTTTTATCTGAGATAATTTTCTTAGACTTAGGAACTTCGTTTCATATTTCTTTAGTGAAAATCATATGGAAAAGGATTCTTTCAGCTTTGATGGTTCTGAAAATGTCCTGATTGGTTGACTGTTTGATTGATGACTCTTTACTGGGTGTAGAATTTTAGCTTGCCAAATTGGAAGATGTTGTTCCATTGACTCTTGCATCTATAGTTTCTGTTAAAAATTACTTGTTTGTCTTACTATTGCTTTCAAATTCATCTGTCTTTCCTCTGACCACCATTAAGATTTTTATCATGCTTTTTCTTTTAAGTAAACTCTGCCCCCAATGGGAGGCTCAAACTCATGACCCCACGCTCAAGAATCACATGTTCTATCAACTGAGCCACCAGGTTCCCCGTGTTGTTTTACTTTCAACAGTTTAACTGATTTGTTTCTAGGTATGATTTTTTTTGACATTTGTCTTGTTTGGGGTTCACTGAACTTTTCTGAAGGTTGATGTCTTTGTTAGTTTGAGGAGATTGCTTAGCTGTTCCTTAATTTCTCAGATATTACTCTGCCCCATTCTCTGTCTTCTCTTATTCTTCTACTCCATTTAAGCATGGCTCATTGGTCTCTTATACATTGTTTTATTTTTTCCATTCTTTTTTTTTTTACTTTGGTGCTTCAGATCAGCTATTTGCTATTGATCATCTTAGAGTTTAGTAGTTCTCTCTTCTCATGTGTCTAGTCTGCTAATAAACCTATCCAAAAAGTTCATAATTTTAGATACTGCATTTTGCACATGTTATCTTTCATCAGTGAGGGCATCCCTCTGTTTGGATAGGAGCTAGTCATCTCTGTTCAGTCAGAGATTTAGATGAGTAATCCCTAGGTTGATGTTTTAATAAAACTCAGTCTGCCTTTGGTTTGTCCCTGTTCCTTTGGCATAACTTTTCTAAACTTTTGATGGAAAAGCAGGTCTCTGTCTTCTTAGCTCTGAAACTTCCCTTTGGAGATTTTGAACTTAGCTTAGGCTACCACTCATGCATCCTAAATTCTGACATGTTTCTTGTGGGAAGACTACTTATGTGTTTGTTGTAGATCCTTTTTCCCTAGTGGGACTTTATTCTGAAGCACAACATGAATTAGAGATTTCATTCTGCCTTTTTGAAGTTTCAGACCTAGACCTTAAACCTCTCATACTTCCCAGGAACCCAGGAAATGTTTCTTAGAAAGAATCATCCTTGTGTTTGGGGTTCTTTTAGTTTTCACATTGTCATGACCTCCCTGTGAGACCATGAAAAGCTCTACTAGTTTATCTTTTCTCAACTAGAGTTCCTCTAGGTGACTCAAATCTTATTCTTCAGCCTACACCAAGAATTTGTAAAGACCTCTAGGGAAGAAATCAGCCAGCGATTGTCAGATAACCTCAGAAGGGCTTTTTTCTCTGTGGAATTTAAATAATCCAAAATTTGTATTGCTCCCACAGTTCCCTCATAAAAATAATTTTTATAGTTTATTAGTTTTTCCCTACTTGTTAAGAGTATTGGTCTGTCATGATGTTCTATATCCTTCTCAAAAGCAAAATCCAAATGTGCCTATTTTTTTTTTTTTTTTTTTAGTTTTTTTTAAATGTTTTTATTTATTTCTAGGAGAGAGAGAGAGAGAGAGAGAGACAGCGTGAGCAGGGGAGGGTCAGAGAGAGGGAGACACAGACTCTGAAACAGGCTCCAGGCTCTGAGCT
>NW_027530368.1:6036980-6086559 GCF_008692635.1 Crocuta crocuta | reverse complement strand
ATTTTTTTTTAAATGTTTTTATTTATTTCTAGGAGAGAGAGAGAGAGAGAGAGAGACAGCGTGAGCAGGGGAGGGTCAGAGAGAGGGAGACACAGACTCTGAAACAGGCTCCAGGCTCTGAGCTGGCAGTCAGCACAGAGCCCGACGCGGGGCTCGAACCCACGAACCGTGAGATCATGACCCAAGCGAAAGTCGGACGCTCAACCGACTAAGCCACCCAGGCGCCCCCAAATGTGCCTATTCTTGAGAAGAATGAACATAAAATACAAAACTTCCTAAAAATAATCAAATGTCAAATACTGTCAAAAATGGTGTCAAAAATTGCTGCCTCCATCTCATTAGTCTCTTAAAAAGAAGTGAGAGGAGTGAATAGTCAAGAGAAAATGCCAGTGATCCACATATGCTAATAGAAACTTTCAGATCTATGTCTAAATATATTTATATATACACAGAGTTCATTTTTTTCATCTGTTGAACTGCTTGGTGTCTTGGTTCAACTTGGAGACAAAAATCTGAAGAAATTTTTTCCCTTGTTAATTTTAATTACAGTTCAGAGAGACTCTTGGAGAATGTTAGATATGATTGCTTACTCTGACTACTATTTTACAAATAAGGGAATGGGAAATTAGAAAGGTTAAGTGAGTTGCCTAAGACTCCAAAGTCAGTGAGATCAAAACCCAGTCTTTTCTCTCCTCGAGTCCAGCATTTCTCTTGGCTTGGCCTGACTCCACCATTGTTATTCTTAGCTTTCTAAAGTATTAACAGGTGTTTTTTTTCTTTTTTTTTTTTTAAGTAGGCTGCACACCCAGCATGGTGCTTAAACTGAGATCAAGACCTGAGCTGAGATCAAGAGTCAAATGCTTAACCAACTGAGCCACCCAGGTGCCCCAGTAGTGGTTATTTTTTATTCAAATGGCAAAGTATCATTATGGAGTTAGAAAAAAGACTCTAGATAAGGTACTTTGATTGAAGAAATTGTAACTTTTTCAGATCAATGAAAATTTTTTGGATCACACCTAGTTACTGAAGCATGATATATATTTATATACTTTTTCTGGTCACATTATTACTATTAGTTAGGCAAAAAACATCATCTAGTAGATATGTCACTTATCATAATATAATATCACTTTAGTTTTAGCAGTTTACTCTTTAACAATCTTGATTTGTGAGAGTATATTATTGTTAAGCCATATACCATTTAGTGCTGTTAAAAATGATTAAAGAAGACAGGTAATATGAACAAATCTTATTTAACATTTCATGAAGCAGATGGTCTCCATTCAGAGAACTGCAAAATGGGTTGCAAGGTGGGAAGCTTTTAGAGGATAAAGAATAAAGAACAAGGAAGAGAAAAATAGAAAATATCTGATTGGCTAGGGCCACATAGTCAACCTTATTTGAGATAAGAAGAAACAAGGAAGTAAGTATGGAGCCCAGAGGTGGTATGGCATTTGGGATTGGCAGACTGGATATATTGTGTTTCTGGTCAAACAGAGCATTTATAGGGACACGAACATTATCTAAGTGTTGGTTTGCTGATGTGATACCTCAGGCAGGAGTGGCACCATCTCAGGGCTCCTTACTTTTACAGTGCTAGAATAGAAGCCTACTGTATCAGAATGATAAAATGTTCTAATTTAGTTTGCTTGAAAGCAAGTTTTATGTAAATGCATGCTAGATTTTTTCCTAGAGCCATAGAAGAAAAATGTTGATGTCTCACAGATCATAAAATAACCCACAAAAATTAGCCAGAAATTATTATATTTAGAAAATTATTAGATATGTGAATGTATATATATATATATATATATATATACATATTCTGAAAGTAGAGATGTGATAAGCCTACATTTGGAAGGAAGATGAAATTTATGAGCTGAAATATCTTTGCTTTTTAATCTTTGAAAATTTGCCTTCACAAAACAGGATAAGAATTATCCTAAAGTAAAAACAATTAGTCTCTCATGTGAAATACTAGGTTGATTTTTTTCTTTTCTTTTATTAAGAAATATTTTTTTAATGTTTATTTATTTTGAGGGAGAGAGAGAGACAGGGTGTGAGCAGGGGAGGGTCAGAGAGAGAGGGAGACACAGAAAGCTCCAGGCTCTGAGCTGTCAGCACAGAACCTGAGGCGGGGCTCAAACTTATGAACCACGAGATCATGACCTGACAAAGTCAGACACTCAGCTGACTCAGGCACCTCTTTATTTTCTTTTTGCTTTCTAGTTTTATCTTCTAATTCCTTGAATGTGTGCAAGTCAGTTTCTCTTTTTGATATATTCAACTGTGTACAATACACTAAATAGTCTTATAATACTATGTCAGCTACCTAAAGTTATATGGTATTGTATTGTATTTCTAAGTATTGTTGTCTGCTGCCAAAATTTTTATCATGAGAAGGCAAATATGAAAACACCAAAATGTACGTATATGGGTATATTTCATTTTCAGCCATTCTATCAAAACAGAAAAACCAATGCGAATCACATATTATATGCATAGTTCAGTAAAAATAAAGATTCCTAAAGCCTATATAAGAGGTTATGTTAAAAAAAAAGATTCGGGGATGCCTGGGTGGGTCAGTTAAGCATCCACCTTTTGATTTGGTCTCAAGTCATGATCTCATGGTTTCTGAGTTCGAGCGCCACATCAGGCTCTACATAGTACAGAACCTGCTTGGGATTCTCTCTCCCTCTCTCTCTGCCCCTTCTCTGCTCATGTGCCTTCTCTCTCTCTCAAAATAAATACAGTTTAGCAAATAATTTTAAAAGATTTAATTATTAAATTTTACTCTTCTCTGGACAACAGGCATTACTAAAATTTTCTTAGACATTTGACTTTTTTAAACCTCACAAAAAGAAATAGTTGATGTTATTTTAAGTATCTTGCCCATTTAATCTGATTTATTCCTTTTGAGCCGTTTACTATGGTCTGTCAGAAGACTTGCTCAGTTTAATGTATTTGATTAGCTTAACGTACTTGTCTGAATTAGAACATTAGATACGTAATATCTAATATAACCTAGTGATTGCTGCACCTGCCTCTGAGTCATTCCTTTCCTCTGGTATGTAATAGGATTTTATGCAGTACGCTATTCCTGTTCTCGTTTGTTAAATTAAGCACTAACCTCAGCGCGCACACGCGCGCACACACGCACACACACACGCACACTAAAATGAATAGAGTCCATCTTCAGCCAATTTAGTGCAAAAATGTAAAGTCAAACACACACATTTACAAAACTTAAGGCAGGTATGTATTATGCAAATGAAAATGTGCCTTGATGTTGGAAGCTAATGACCTACTTCTAGTTTTTTAAATTATCATACCTTCTAAGAGGGATTACATAAGGAAGTGTATTAGTTATCAACAATAAGTGCTCTCATTGTAATGGATCTACATGATCTGTATAATTGAAAGAACACGGTGTTTTGCAACAAGCATAATTCATTTTTTAAAAAGTATATTTGATAGTAAATTCATTATCTTTTGTTATTTGGTGATCCAGATTTATAGGTATGATCTAAAATTTTGTGCTATTTCCTATTTTTGAAAAGTGTTCCAAGTTATTGCAATATTATCTTAATTGATCATATATGCAGATGTATGCTTCAAGCCAGGAGATACTGATTTTGGGGAGTCACTTCATAAAAATTAGGAAGGTGTGTTTACTGTAAATCCATTACTTTATTTGAGGCAAAATGAATAGGTTTTAATAGGGAAAAACTACTCAGTTGTCTGGCAGTTGAGATTCCCAGAATCAATCATGTGAGACCCATCAATCATTTTTCGTTAAGAATAGCGTCTTAATCCATTTTTATAGGATCTGCACACAGAAGGAGTAACCTGTCATTGTTTGCCATGCTTGCAGTTCTTTAATCATGTGTAAGAATATAATCTTAGAAGAAAATATCTTAGACTAAATATACCCACTTAGCTGTGCAGTGTTACATAAGACGTGGCTATACTTTTTTTTAAACTTCATTTAGAAGTAGCAGTGACCACATCAGTTATACTTTTGTAGCCTTGAAAAAGTGTACTGGAATGTCTTCTGTGGTTTTGTTTTTGTTGGTCCTTTATTTGAATATGCATCTCTTTTAATAATAAGAAATTTGATTATTTTTGTTCTGTTTAGTGTTAATTGCACATAGATAAGAATTTCAGAGTTCTTTTGGCACAGATAGTAAATTGTAATGATAGTCAATTAAAAAATTGGCTACTTTCTATTATCTTATGATGATTTACTCTTTTATTATTTCATAAAGACCGTATTTGTTAACTCTTTTTTTCTCCTAAATTTTGAGACTTAGATATTTGGTAACATAGGGTTCATGTTTTTGTTTTTTTTTAAATAGTTTATTGGCAAGTTGGTTTCCATATAACACTCAGTGCTCATCCCCACAAGTGGCCTCCTCCATGCCCATCACCCCCCTTTCACTCCCCCCCCCACCCATCAGTCCTCAGTTTGTTCTCAGCATTCAAGAGTCTCTCATTGTCTGCCTCTCTCCCTCTCCTCCCCTATTTCCCCCTTTCTTCTCCCCCATGGTCCTCTGTTCAGTTCCTCCTAATCCTCCTATACGTGCAAACATATGGTAGCTGTCCTTCTCTGCCTGACTTATTTCGCTCAGTATAACACCCTCAAGGTCCATCCATGTTCTACACATGGCCAGATTTCATTCTTTCTCATTGCCATGTAATATTCCATTGTATAGATAAACCACATCTTGATCCATTCGTCCGTTGGTGGACACTTAGGCTCTTTCCATGATTTGGCTATTGTTGAGAGTGCTGCTATGAACATTGGGGTACATGTGCCCCTGTGCATCAGCACTCCTGTATCCCTTGGGTAAATTCCTAGCAGTGCTATTGCTGGGTCATAGGGGAGTTCTATTGTTAATTTTTTGAGGAACCTCCACACTGTTTTCCAGAGGGGCTGCAATAGGGTTCATGTTTCTGCTTTAGGTTTTAGAATCGATGATGACTTTCAAAAATCCAAGATAAATTATTTAGGAGTGAAAACAAAAATAATAATATGATCACTTATTTATTGAGCAAATATTGAGCATCCAGTGTCCTAGTCACTATTGTAGAAGCTGATGTAAAATAGTACTTCAGGTTCATTTAAAACTTTGAGTAAGTTTTGGTATTAAGTTATCAAATCTTTGGAGGTAAACAAAAATAAACAGTATTATTCTGTTCTTGTTACCGTTGCCTAGTTAGTCTTTAGGTATTTCATTACTGTGGAGAGATAATGGGTTTTTAAGTCAGCAGACTTAGGTTATAGATGGTTATACTAACTCTGTGGCAATACTTTGTGTGTCATTTGATTTTTCTGGGCTTCAACTCCTCATGAAAACATGGAAAACACAGAGGTTGGATCATTTGTGTTCTGGGGTCCTGCACTCAGTAGTGGGGATATCCAGAGCAGAGAGCAGTTTATTCATATTCATAAAGCCAGACCAGTTATATTCCCGGCTGCTCTTCCTTAGCCTTCTTCGCTGTCTCTTCTTTTCCCTACTTGTAATTATCACAGAGCCACAGGGCTCAGTTCTCTGATTGCAGCCCTTCTGTATTCTGTTCTTACTCCCAAGAAGATCTAATTCAGTTTAATGGCTCCAGACTCATACAGTTGGTAGTTCAAACTTATTACATCTGAAACAGAACTCTTGATTTTTATCATTAGAAAACAACTCTTTCCTAAGTGTTCTCCACCTGTATAAATGACTTTATCATTCACATAGTGTTTAGGTCCCAAGCCTAAAAGCAGCCTTGCTTCTTCTCTTTTCTTCACATGCCTCATTCAACCCATCAGTGGTTCTTGCCATTTTAACCTTGAAAACATATTAGGACTCTGATCATTTCTTACTTCTCCTGCCTCTACTATTTGAATCATAACCACCACCATCTTTTACCTGAACTACTGCAATAGCTTCTTAACAGATATCGCTGTTTCTCCTCCTGGCCTCCCAGGAGTAATTCTCTAAGATTAAGTCCTGTCGTGTTTTCTTAATCAAAGTCTCCCAGTACTTTCCCACAAAACTTTTGGATGTAAATCTTTTATGAATGAACTCTAAATATTTCCATTCATTATTAGAAAAAAATCCTGAGTGAAATTTGACATTATCCTTGAAAGTTATTTCAGATGCTTATATGCCCCCATAGAGCTGCACAGAATTGCCACTTAGCCTCAACCCAGGGTTGTATGAAAAAGACATTCTGCCTTGTTATGAAATGACTGATTTTTGAAAATGAGATATGCATATGTGAATGTTAGAAAATATTCTATAAATATATGAAGTATGGGGACAATATTCAGTCATAATAATATGTATTACTGAAAGCCAAATCAGGTATCTAAAAGTAAAGTTAATTTCTATTTCTTTTTTAATTTTTAAAAAATGTTTATTTTTGGGAGAGAGAGAGGGAGAGGATGAGTGGGGAAGGGGCAGAGGGAGGGAGACAGAGGATCCAAAGCAGTCTTTGCACTGACAGCAGTGAGCCCAGTGTGGGGCTTGAGCTCACAAACTGAGATCAAAAGTCAGATGCTCAACCGACTAGTGCCCCTTTAATTTCTATTTTTATAAAAATAGCTGACACCTGAAATAGGTAATAGCCTACAAGTGTTTATACATATTACTTCATTTAACCCTTGGAACAACCCCCTGTGAGGTAAGCAGTACTATCCCTGCTTTACAGATGAGTAAATGATGACGGTGTATAGGACTTGTCCTGAATCACACAACCAGTAAAAGGCATAGTTCAAATTCACAATCAGCTCTTTTGATCCTGAAACTTGAGCCCCTTCCACAGCAATGCCAGTGATCCAAAGTTTAACAAGCCAAGTGAGAACCGATCCAAGACACAGCGGCATCCATCTCTTAAGCATTTGTCATTTGTGAAGGACTCTGTGTTCTTGTGTTCCTTTCACAATTGACTAGAACTAATTGTCTTATGATGCTGAGCAGTCAGTATCTCAGGAAACTGATTGCAGTGAAGTCTGCTTAATATGATTGTTACATTTTCATTGTTTCCTGGGGAAGTAATATGAATGGTTAATGGCAGGAAATTCTAACATATTTTAGGCTTAGGTTTGTATAAAAAGGTTCAGTGAGTACTCTGATGATTAACTTTGTAAGTGTGAATGGAAACCAGTTTCAGCACTTGACACTGTTTCCAACCTAATAGAGTAGGCATTCTCTGGCATCTTTCCCGTAGAAAAACTGCCTTTCAAAGGACATATCTGAAAACATCAGGATCCACCGATTAGGATTTACTAAAAAAAAAAAATGAAGTATTGACATGAACTCAAAAAACTTATCATCAGTCTAGAAATTGCTAGAAACTGCTTTCTTTATTCCATTAAACTTTTATTTGTATTGGAAATGATTCTTTCAAGTTCTTTTCAACAATTGTCTTGAAATTTTTTAAAAGTTTATTTTGAGAGAGAGAGACACAGAAAGAGAGCAAGCACGTGTGTGCATGTGCTTGAGCAGGGGAGGGGCAGAGAGAGAGGGAGAGAGAGAGAGAATCCCAAGGAGGCTGTGCACCTTTAGGTTAGGGAAGAGCCTGAGTGAGGCTCAAACCCACAAACAGTGAGATCATAACCACAGCCAAAATTAGGAGTCGGACCCTCAACTGACTGGGCCACCCTGGTACTCCTCAACAATTATCTTCTTAAGAAATAATAGTAAAGGTAGCAAAAACAAGTTTCTTTTTTTCTTATTAAATAGAAAAATATAAAATATTCCATCATTTTGGAAACTCATGTAAAAGCTTAATTAAAAACTTTTTTCAAGGGAAAAAGTTGATTATATTCTAATAGATAAATTTGTTACTATTACAGTTGAATGCTACCTTGCTATAAAAGATATTAAAAGGTATAAGAAAAACTCCATGGCTTCCAGTGGCTGATTTGATGGATGATAGAGGTAAAACACACACATACACACACACACACACACACACACACACACATTTGTGTTGAAAATTTAGATGACAACATAAGAAATTAGGCAGTGAGTACCAAATGGTAGATATAGATAATATATTCTAGGTCTATGTCCCTGTGATTATTGGCATTGCCTTCTTGAAGGAGGTATGATTTGAACTTAGGCAATGTTTAGTTAGAACATTCTTGGCAAAAAGGCTGGGAACAAGTACCTATCAATGGCAAAGAATTAAAAACTACTCTTCCAGAGTAGAAATGAAGGAAGGATTGGGCTGCAGATAAAGGTTGAGACTGGGATCATGGGCACCTTGAAGAAGAAGATAAGCTAAGAGTTTAACATTCAGAATACTTATTTTTTTTTTAACATTTAAATTGTTACATAAGCAAAACATGTCTAAAATTTGTTTTTATTTTGAGTGTGCTTTTGCATGTGATATACTATCTTTACTTTTTCGGCTCATTTTTCTCCTAAAGTGTGTCAATGCTGAGAGCTATATTTATCATCAACAAAGAAAATATACTTGGAAATATCCCATATTTCCAAGTATATATCCCAAAGTTCCTAAACAGGAAACTTTTGAACTTATCACAGAAAATAGTTTTTCTTTGTTTTCAAGATAGAGTTTGGCCTCTGAATGTGGAAGAGTACCCTTCCATTGCAGTCTTATATGCTTGTTTTAAAATAGCAAGTTCTACAAGAGGGTGGAAACTATTATCACAGCCTCAAAGAAACATTTCTCTCTCTAAGGCAGATGAAAATCTGTCCATGGAGCTGAAAATCTTTGTTTTCTGAGTAAAAAATTTCATAATGCATTTTTCTGCTCTAACTTTTTTTTTTTTAGAAATCTTTCATTCTGAAACAGTTTGGCTATGTTAAGTTAGATTATGTAGGTGGGATATGTGAGTGCAATTATGGATGTGTTTCAGGATAATAAAGAAGAGGGGGCACCTGGGTGGTTCAGGGGATTGAGTGTCCAACTCTTGATTTTGGCTCCGGTCATGATCTCATGGTATATGGGATTGAGCCCTGCGTTTGTCTCTGTGCTGATGACGCAGAGCCTGCTTGGGATTCTCTTTCTCTCCGTCTCTCTGCCCCTCCTCTGCTTATGCTTGTATGCGCGCGCTCTCTCTCTCTCTCTCTCTCAAAATAAACTTTTAAAAATTAAAAAAAAAGAAAAATTTTAAATCTCAAAAGGTTGTAAATGGTAATAATAATAACAACAAAGGGGCATCTGTGTAGAATGTTAACATTTGATGAATCTTGATGAATATGGAATTTCAGTGTACTAATCTTGCTAATTTTGGGTATGTTTGATATTTTTTTCCAAAACAAAAAGGTACCAGTGTGTTTAATTTTACCACACACACACACAGATTTTTTAAAAGGTTACCAAAAATAATCGCAAATGACCAACAGTCTTTTTCTAGATTATTGATGAAGAATAATTTTGATATTAATGTCCCTCATGTTTCTGTTCTTCCTCCCCTGACTTGTCCAGCATTAATTGAATTTTAATTAAGGCTAAATTAAACAAGTCAGTAAGGAAAGGTCTTCCCGTAAATTATCACTGCAGCTTTGTTCATTTGCACTTTCTTCACCACATTTAAATTGTCCAGTTTATTTCTCTCAACTTTGAAGTTTCTTTTCCATTAAAAGGTCAGATTTGGGTTAATTATCCCAAATACACAATCTTTTGTAGAATCTTTTTTCTACTTTTCAAAACTGTTGAGTTATGACCCTAATTAACTGTGTGGTTGTAATCTTAATTTGTATTGAATGCTCATATGGTAGGAAAAGCTATCTTAAAAAAGAAGAGATCTTAGCAATAAGAAATGTCACCAACGCTTGACACAGAAATTGACATGCAATTAGCACCCCATGACTATTTCTTGAACCAGTGATGGATGTGTCAATGGCTAACATTAATTACTTACAATTTATCATGTCCTTAGACTAAGGACTTACTCTGTGTTCTTCATGAATCCTCACAACAGCTGTTGTCAGTGTCCCCCAGCTCTCCTGTATCAGCCCCCAGAGAGAGGGCCTACTCATCAAGTAGATCATGATCGACTGGTTACTGCTTTGGATTTTGTGCTGCCTGGGCAGTTAATTAGCTAAATGCTATTTTATTAGCACTTAGTTAATAAAATAATAGAAGAGATCATAAGTACATATAATAAAAATAGATGTCCAAGCAGTAGTTTCCGTTTGACTTTGGAGTATGTCATATGAATTTCTCAGTGCAAATTAACTTTTCTGTTTCCTCATAACAACTGGCAATCTTTAGAGACATGACTTAAATGCGTTTGTCTTTGGATTCAAGAAGAGCCTTAAAAGTATCCTCTTAGACATTACACACACACAGACACACACATATTTGATACTTTGTGTTCTATGTTTTATATACTACTTTACATTATATTTTTATATATGTGGTATATGGCATTGACATTTTAGAAATACAATATTGTATTTTGGGGATATGATACATTCTCTTTTGTCTTACATTGTTTTTCTCTTGTAAGTCTTGAGGGAAAATTTTTGGTTCACCAGGATATCTTTGCATCTAGAAATATGCCCAGCATGTAGTAGGCACTTCATAAATGTTGTAATTAAAAAGCAAATGCTTCATACAGCATGGTAAGTATAGTTAATAACAACAACAAAAAAGCAAATGCTTTTCAATAAGACACTTATTGGGATCTAATTTTACTTGTAGGTTAGTGAGAGTTTGAGTTTAATTTAAATAGTCTTACAAATTTTTAGCGATTGGAAAAATAGATCTTATTTTTGCCTTCTTTATTTTTTTATATTTTAGGAAGAATCCGCAGCACAAGATAGCATATAGACATAGTACACTTCCAGGTAAGTAATTTTACCTCAGGAAACTCAGAATGAAACTGTCAAATGATTCTCATGTTAAACCTAGATGTAGTTTCCAGTTATGTGATTTTTTAAATCTCTGCCTCCATGAATTTGCTGATTTTAATGATTTTTCTTAGATGAAAAAAGTGGTAATTTTTTTATATAGCAGAGGTTTTCTACACATACACAACAATGTATATATATCCTTGTATCTGTTAGGATTCTTTAGTTTGCCAGTACCTGAAAACATAATCTCAAACTAGCCTAAAAGGTAATGAGAACTTACTGACTTCTTTAAGTGAAAAATCCAGAAGAAGAGATGGATTTAGATAAGATTACTGCTTTGACTCATTAGTAATGTCAACAGTGTCACCAATGACCCAATATCCTTTCATCATTCTGTCCTGAGAGGGGTCATTATTATCCTAAGACTGGCTCCTGTCCCCACGAAGGAACTATGTGCATCCTTATTCAGCACACATGTAAGTAGAGAGAGAGGATGAATAACTTTAGCTCACCGTTCCTATGAAAAATCAGAAAATCCACTTTTTTTACTGGTTAGATCACATTCTTATTCTTGGACCAATCACTGTGACCACTGATTAGTTTGTACCACCCCTGGAACCAAGGTAGGGTCCCTTTCTTCAGAACCACAGGGATCCCCAACAGAAAGGAAAGTTTTGGAAGAAGGAGAGGGAGGACAGATACCAGAGAAGCAACGATCAAATGTCCTTCAGTCCTAGGTACGGCAGTTCTGTTTTACCTTTTCTTTCCCCTGCTTCCAAACTCTAATTTTTTACCTTTAACAAATTCTGGTTCTTCATATCATTTATATAATGCAGAGGCCAATTCAGCACACAGCATTTCTGCCCACAGAGTGAGGGAATAAAATGCATAATATGCAGTCTGTGACCCCATGCACTTGTGTGTGCGTAAACACAATCACCTTGTAACCAAGTGATAAAAATAATTTCACCATAAGAGAATTCCATTTGAAATTTCTCTTTGAGATACACTTTCATGCTTTACTACTCCAGACACAAATGAGTCATTTTATCTGAGCTAATAGGGTATATTATATGTTATACTTTTTTTTACTGGGGTTCTATCTAATGATATAGCATGTATGATGGTTAAATGAACTTTCCTTCCAGGACTCATGTAATATATATCAATTTGAGCTATACTTTATTGACAGAGTTTAACACTGTCCCGTGAAAAGGCATTTGATACATCTATATCTATAGAAATAGGAACCATTTTCCTAAAAACTATTAATATGCATGAGATAGCATAGTTAAAATATCTGAATTTTCTTTGAAAAGTCTCTTTGAATTATCATTAGAGAATCTTCTGAAAGAAGGCATATTTTTGCAACAACTGTAAGAAAAACTTCTCATTGGAAAGACAGTTTTTAAAGTATAGATATTTTTATTTTTAATCTACTTTCAAGGGTTGTTATGTGGCAATACAGTCAGAACATTCTTCCAACTCTAAAACTTATAAATTAAGTTGTCTGGAGTATTTCAAATATTAAATTGAATGTTGAGGGGTCCTCATTGTATTTCTTAATTTAGCGATATCTAACACTGAATTCTAACATCCTTGTTTTTCTCATCTCCCAAATCCTTAAAGTTTAACATCACCCAAGTTCCTAATCTCATTTGTATACTGATTTATTATATACTTATTTATTCATTTATTATATCTTCCAAGTGAGCAGAGTTACAGAGATCCGTGAAAATCAGCTATGGGTCTATATTCTTGTGGCAAGATGGTCTAAAATCTCCAAGGAAGGGGCAGGAGAACTTTCTGCTTGGACTTATCAGGGCAGACCTTGATGTGGGTATTGAAGTTGGTCTTGGTCAGATTTAAATCATCTTTGTCTCTTAACTTTGTGGTTGGTAGGTATAGGATATCCCAGACAAAGTAAATAATATATAATCAAGGACATCAAGGTAGAAAATATAAGTTGTGTGTGGAGTTAGCAAGTGGATCAGTTTAACTAATATCGAGAGTCTCTGTAGTGACTGTGGATGATACTAAAAATATGTATTGAGGCAGATTATAGAAGGTCTTGAAAACTAGAACAAAGATGTGGGTACATTGGCGAATAATGGCAAGGCAGTATTTTATCCAAATCAAGCTGCTGACATCAGTCTGAATTAGAGTGGGAGAAGTCTTCTGGGTGTTAATTAGGCAGTTGAACAAAGGGCCAGAACTAGAGTGGCCACCATGAGAATGGAAAGATAGGATTGGATACAAGGGAGATTTTGAAGGAAAGATCAGATCTGCCAACTAATTGGTTATGGTGAGGGGGCTGGGATGACGTAATGGAAATAATGATGACTCAGAATTATGATACAGTTTATCAGGAGCCTGGGGATGATATTTACATATCATAGAGATCAGGAGGAAGAACCAGGTAGTTTTTTTTGTTTTTCTGTTTTGTTTTGCTTTTGTTTTTGTTTTTTGAGAGAGAAAGAAAGGGAGAGGCAGAAGGAGAGAGAAAGAGAACATCAAGCAGGTTCCATGCCTAGCGTGGAGCCTGACCTCACAGGATCGTGACCTGAGCCAAAATCAAGAGTCAGACACTTAACCCACTGAGCCACCTAGGCGCCCCCTCTCCTTTTTTAAAAATTCAAGCATGTTGAATTTGGGTTGGGGGTATCATAATTATACAATAAGACAATAGAATTTAATATAGTACCAATATTAAAATAACTGCATTGAACTCTTACTGTTTGACTTCTAATTTGTAGCACTTCTAAACACTTCTGTCTAAGGAGTTCTTCCACACATGCAACAATTTATGTAGTGATTTTGTTTTCTGTAAGTTTGGTGCTGTCATGTGTTAAACTTATTACATATCTAATTGGTTTAAATTTTCACCAACTTTCCACACTTTAAAATTTTAGAGTTCTGTGGTTTTGGCACAAGGTATTGAATGCAAGAGTAATCAGTGCCAGGAAAATTTTATTCTATACTTTTGTAGCTAACTTACCTGTTGAGAGCATTTAAAAGAAATTATCATCAGCATTTTATCATCTGATTATTGAAGTCATTCTGGCTTTTATCATTATGTGATATGCATTAGTCTAGGCTGTTGGTACCATTGATGGCTGAAAATTTAGAATGTTCTACTGATAGCTATTTTAATATTTCTCTAGTTCTGCCCTTGTATGCACACATTTACTTATATATGCTTTTTCCCCCAGAAGTAGAACCCAAAAGCTCTAAAAGCTATTATGAAAATTAATGGAACTTAAATGAGATTATATAAACTGCTGCTTAATGTGGCAAAAGCTGAGAGATTTGGGGAAAGGAAAAAGGCTAGTGCAGTGGTATTTTAAAAAAGAAGTAAATTTCATGTATAATAAAGTATATCAGAATGGGAAAGAAAGGAAAATAAAATCTGAAGAATTATTGACATTAAGCTCTAAATCTGCTGTGAGACATCTGTCATCTTAGATCCTAACACCCAAAATCTGTCTGCAAAAATCAGCAATTTGGAACAATCTTGTCTTTCTTTAAAACCAGCATTTCTTCCAGCATGTGTTTGTCACTGTACTCTTCACTAGCTCTTCATACTTATGTTCTTGGGGTAAGAGTTGACAGGGAAATTTTAAACTGTAAAGGAAAGATTAGATACAAATTTAGGAATTGCCATTCTGATATCATACATTCCTCTTCATAAGTAGAAAAGTCAGAAATTACTACAGCCTAATCCCAAATAGCTAATACTATGTTGTTTTAAACATGTTAAGAGTTTGTTTCTTCGCTAAAGGTGGTTATTTTCCATCATGGAAGTTCGATGTTACCCATCAATTTTTCAAAATAAGTGGCAGCCTATTTCTCTTGTACTGCTTTGTGCAGTCAAGCTGTCAGTCCATTCCTACATTTCATATTCACTGATCTGTAGAGAAAATGAAGATTCCTACTTTGGCCTTAAAATGAGAACTTCAGAGTCAGAAAGGATTTTTGGAGTAATTTAATCAACATCCTTTGACTCATAGATAAAAACATAAATTCAATTAAGACATTAAGTTAAGTGACTTGTTCATTTTTTATGGGCTTGTTGATGACCCAGATCTTTGAACTTTTCTACCCTCCAGTCTGTTCTCTTCCTCTTACCATGCTGCTTTTTAAAGAGACTTTTTGTTGGATGAGGGGGATAGATTATCACATAAAAACAGAAATAAGTAGCAGCAAGAAGCTTCTAAGTGAAAGTATAGAAAAAAATGACTTCTGAGTTTGCCTTGATTTGGAAGAAACAACCTCACTCCTTTTTTTTTTTTTTAATTGTTTTAATGTTTGTTTATTTTTGAGAGAAAGAGAGTGTGAGTGGGGGAGGGACAGAGAGAGCCAGAGACACAGAATCTGAAGCCGGCCCCAGGCTCTGAGCTGTCAGCAACAGAGCCTGACGCGGGGCTTGAACTCACAAGCCATGAGATCATAACCTGAGCCGAAGTCAGATGCTTAACTGCCTGAGCCACCCAGGTGTTCAGAACCATGCTTCCTGAGATTATTTCCATGATTCAGGAAATCCTATAATAATTCAGATCAATAGGTGTGCTGATTCAGAGCATTTTCCAAATAAGTAAAGTTTCACCATCTGCATGTCCCAGTTACACCAAACAGCAGAAACTGTAATTTTTCTAAAATCACCTTCAGCAAATAAAAAAAAAAAAAAAAAAAAAGGTGGGGCGCCTGGGTGGCTCAGTCAGTTAAGGGTTTGATTTGGCTCAGGTCATGATCTCACAGTCTGTGGATTCGAGTCCCGCATCAGGCTTTGTGCTGACAGCTCAGAGCCTGGAGCCTGCTTCAGATTCTGTGTTTCCCTCTCTATCTGCCCCTCCCCCGCTTATACTTTGTCTCTCTCAAAAATAAATAAACATTAAAAAGTTTTTAAAAAAGGTAAATGCACATCTAGATGGCATTTACATTTTAGAATATTTATTTATTTTTGAGATGTTTATTTATTCTGAGAGAAAGGGAGAGAGAGCATGTGCGTGAGCAGAGGAGGCTAGGGCAGAGAGAGGGGAGAGATGGAGAACCCTAAGTGGGCTTCAAGCTGTCAGTATGGAGCCCAATGCAGGGCTCTGTCTCACAGACCATGAGATCATGACCTGAGCTGAAACTGAGTCAGACGCTTAACCAACTGAGCCACCCAGGTGCCCCTACACTATGGAATATTTTAAAGTCACTCATTGTATTTGCTAAAGAGGGTCCATTATAATTGATTGCCGAAAGATAATCACATGTCAGAGTTTAAAACCCTATTAAGAGGTGTGGACATGACACTGCTCACAAAGGACACAGAGCTGAATTCTAGAGCTGACTTTGCTTTTGTCATGAGTTTGACTCTTCAGGTGCTTTTACTTAAAGCACAAAATACCTGTCCATGTAAAGTAAAATGGATGAAATTTGACTACTTGGAGTTCTGTTATGGATTTTTTTTTTCACAGATTCTGAACCTCCAATTAAAAGAATATGAGTGTAATGCTTATGTAAATAACAATTTGATATAAACAATTTTTTGAGGAAACAAATAATATGGCCTATTGCTCAAGAAATGAGCCTGCCCAGTAAGTTGCTAAAGATTTCAATTTTTCATTGAGGCTTAAATGCCCCTTCAGTTAGCAGGATTTAAATAAAAGCCTTCATTGTGATTCATTATATTGACAGGTTAGGGCTTAAAAGTGTAGATTATAATAAGTGTTTCTGTAAAACTAAGGGTATTCAGCAGTTGATTTGCAAATTGTTCATTTGGTCATTCATATATTAAACAAATATACATATTAAGTGTCTTCTATATGTTAGGTAGGCACTGTTGTTAGAGTCGAGGATACAATAGAGGCAAAGCTTTGCTCTTATAGAATTTTACAAAGGGCAGTGTGCATATAAACAACTATATGATGTCACATAGTGATAACTGCTAAGAAAATGTTATGTAAGAGGACAGAATGACAAAGGTGTGTGTGGTGGGAGGCAGGTGCCATTTCAGGTAGGATGGTAAACAGACCCTGAAAATTTGACATTAGAGCAAGAGACTCAGAGGAGAGAGTAAGAGGTAATTATCTGAGAGAAGAGTATTCCAGGCAAGGGGAAGAGGACTCCAGAAGCTCTGGCGATGATCCTGCTTGTACTATTCAAGGAGCAGTAGAGAAAGGGTAGAACTGAAACAAAGTAAGTGAAGAATGGCAGATGGTATCAGAAAAGCTAGCTGTGGGCCAGTTGTGTAGGGTCTAAGAGGCCAGGACCTGTAAGTAAGGACTTCAGTTTTAATTCAGAGTGAGATAGAAAGCTATTGGAACATTTTCTGGCTCATCTGTGGAGAATAGACAAGAGTGGAAGCCAGAAACCAGTTAGGTGAACATTGGAACTGGTTGAAAACAGTAGATAATGGTATGGGGACCAGAGTATGGAAGAGATGCAGTGAGAAGTAGCAGATAGATTTTGATGGCAGAGCCAATAGGATATCTTGACATATTGGATGTTGGGTTTTCAGTGGGGGATATTCAAGGATGACTCCAAGAGTTCTCGGAAGGTTGGAGAAGTCATATACTCATGACTGATAAGAGAATGACAGGATTTGGGTGAAGTACCTCAAGAGTTGTGTTCTGAGAATATTACGTTTGGGATGCCTGTTAGTTATGTAAGTAGAGAGAGTATATAGGCAGTGAGATAAAAGAATCTGGAATTCAGGTGGTGGTCAGGGCTTAGGGTATACATTTGGGAATTTAGGATATAAGACTGGAGTATGTTAGAAAAGAGGTCCCAGCGAGAAACTTGAACACTCTAAAATTTAGAGGTTGGGAAAATGCAGAAGGTCCGCCTTAGAAGAACAGCCAGTAAAGCAGGGGGAGAACCTGAGGTTGTTTCAGCTTTATGTATGTTTTTCTTGTAAATCTGCAGGGTAATTTCTGAATCTAAAAGGAAATGCTTTACCGAGATGTCACTGGTGATGTATATGAGATACTTCCAAAGCAGAATGGCCAAGAAGAGATACTGATGTTCTTTCCTCCTCCCTCTTTTCTTCATCTGCAAACTGCCCTCTAAATGCTTTTGTAAATGTTTTCTATCATAAAAGTTATATGGGAAGTTGAGATTAGCTAGACATAAAACATCCCCTCAGGATACTTACAGGAGATAAGAAATGTATACAAATAAATACAGTGCTAGATTTCCCTTAAGGGACTGGTGTGCTTCTTATGCTAATAAGCACAGTGCAAATCATTATGTAGCCTTTGTAGCCTTGGCTACCAAGAAACTTGGGGAAAAACCTAATGCTCAATTTATAATAATTATGTTTAAAATGAAGATTGACATGTTTACATTCTGGTTTTTACGTTCTTAGTTTCTACTTTCATTTGTATTTTTTATGACTTTATTAATATAAGCTGGCTCAAATCCTCTCTGGAAATGAATAGCGATACTAAGAAAAATATGAATGTCCAGCCTATGGCAGTTAAGAAGACAGATAAATTACCTTGCTTTTTTGTGGGTTTTTTTTGTCATCATTCTCATTTTTTTCCTCATCCAGTATCTTGAGTTTCATGTAAGTTACATCTGTCTATTACATGTGAACATTTTAGGAAGAGGTGAAGTAAAGCATATACAGAAGTACAAACAAAACTATTTTTAACTCATACATTTGGTGGTGTTCATCACAGGGATTGTCTTCTGCCATTCAGAGATTTCCAGATAGAATCTTCCTACTTGTTTCTTAAATGGTCCATATCATCTTAGAGTCTCTCACTGCTTATCTTAAAATAAGCCTGTTGCTTGCAATGGAAAGAAAATAAAAGAGTGGGATGAGGGAAGAAATGGATTTGGAGACAGAAGAATTCTAGTATTATAATCCTAGTATTATTGTTTAGAAACCTATACATTCTAATGGCTGTTACCATAGTCATCGTGATATTTTCAGTAATCCCAGTAACTGAAACATGAACCAGAAGATCTATAAAACTAAATTTTCCAAAATGAATAGACTCATATTTTCTCATTTCATCACAAACCTGGTATGTTAATAAGACTGTGCCAGGTTTACTGTGATAATAGCCCCCAAGTTTCAGTGCCTCACAACAATAAATAGGTGTCTTTCTCCATGTTACAGCTGTGTGTTAGCTGTGGCCTTGTCCCATGTATAGTCTCATCCTGGAAACCGAGCTAAAGGATCTGGGACATGAAGGAGTCTGTGGCAGAGGGAAAATGATAGCAGCAGAACTACAAAAAGGCTCTTAAAGCTTCTCCTTGGAAGTGGCACACACCATTTCCACCCACTTTTCTTTGGCCATATCTGATGTCAGTAGGGTGGTTAAATATAATCATGTGACAGAGAGGGACAGTAAATAACTGGGACAAAAATACATTCTACCACCCCGGAGGGTAGCATAGCGTGAATATGATTATGATATTATTTATTTATTTATATATTTAATTTATTTTGAGAGAGAGAGATCAGGGGAAAGGCAGAGAGAGAGATAGAGAGAATCCCAACCAAGCAGGCTTGTGCTGTCAGCATGAAGCCTGGTGTGAGGTTTGAACTCAGGAACAGTAAGATCATGACCTGAGCCGAAATAGAGTCAGATGCCTAACCCACTGAGCCACCCAAGCACCCTTGATTATATTATTAAGGAACCATTATTAGGAATCTCACAGGACATTTAAAAAAAATTTTTTTTTACAAATAGTTTATTGTCAAGTTCGTTTCCATATAACACCTAATGCTCATCCCAAGTGCCCCCCTCCGTGCCCATCCCCCCCCCACATCCATCAGTCCTCAGTTTTTGTCAGCATTCAAGAGTCTCTCATGGTTTGCCTCTCCCCCTTTCCCCCACCATTTCCCCCCTTCTTCTCCCCCATGGTCCTCTGTTAAGTTCCTCCTAATCCTCCTGTTCGTGCAAACATATATTAGGACATTTAAATTTTTTTTTTTAATTATTTTAAATGTTTAGTTTTGGAAGAGACTGAGCACAAGTGAGGAAGGGGCAGAGAGAGATGGAGACATAGAATCTGAAGCAGTCTTCAGGCTCTGATCTGTCAGCACAGAGCCCAAGGTGGGGCTTGAACCCACAAACTGTGAGATCATGACCTGAGCCGAAGTCAGATGCTCAACTGACTGATCCTCCCAGGGGCCTTAACAGGACATTTTAATTTCAAGATCCTCTTGGTAGAAGACTTAGAATTAAACAAATGTTGTTTTAAAAAGTTAGAATTCTAACAAAGAATAATTTTAGCCCCCTTTCTAGAAATTTGTGGTGGTTAGCGATATCTTAAGTAAAAATTCTTGTCAGAGAAAGACATTTTACAGTTAGGTATCTAACTAAATTGTCGTGGTGATTGATCTGTTGTGTACCGATTTTTTCTTTTTTTTTCAGTGAGAAGCATCTCAGATGAAGACAGTGATAATGTTGGGCAATCCAATGAGTGTGACCTCAATGACAGTTTTCCAGATGATGAGGAAGAATATGAGCCAACAGATGAAGATTCTGACTGGGAACCAGAACAGGAAGACCAAGAGAAGGAAGACATGGAAGAGCTTCTGAAAGAAGCAAAGAAATTTATAAAAAGGAAAAAGTAGCTTTTTTCTGCACTAATATATGGCTCATATTCTTTCTGGAAAAAACTCAGGAACTAAGGAGTCACTTGAGCGATAATTGTTTTCCTTCTTTTTATAGTTATGACTTTACTATTGACTCTTTGCAAATGAAACATTGATATGTCAACCTTCAGTGTAGTGGCTGGAATCTGTTTTGTTGCCTTGCTTCTTCTATCCTATTTAAAGCATCTGGCAATAGGAAGCAGAGAGTTAAAGGGAAATAATTGATACTTTTTCATTTACTTTGTGTGTTGGTAATAAAAAGTAAAAGCCATAGGTTGCACAAAACTTTGGCCTTGTTTCTTTTTTCCAAAGATTCTATCTTTATAGAATACTAGGCAAGCACAACTAGGAAAATTACATCCTGGGTGGGAAAGCATGCCTCTCTTATTGCTATTGCAGTAATTCTTCAAGCAGAACCAGGCTTTACAAAGTAACAGCCAACATATACTGGCTATTATTTTTCTAAGTACCTTGGATATGAGCTTTACAATTTCATTTACTACTTTTGTGCTTTGAAACTTGGGGAAATTAGTACCAAATGGATACTGAAAATAGATTCAACTAGGCTATCAAAATGTTCACCATGCAGGGAGTGTTATTTTGTCCCCCAAATCTGTAATTTACTATATGTCTGAATTTGAAAGTAGAAAAACCCAAAGCATTTGACAGGTTTTTTTTTTTTTTTTCTCAAAACTGAAGTCCTGCCTGATTATTTTAACTCTCAATGTTCTGTCTTTACATTAAAAGATATAGAAATGATTTTTAACCATAACATTGGTTCTTTTGTCCTCAGATGAAGGCAGCCAGTTGTCTGCCAGTGTTCAAGATTCTGGCCTTTTATTTCAAGAAGAAACCCCTTATTCTCCAGTTTTATGAAGTATATATCTCTGTTCTCAAACAACTTTAAGCCCTGTAGTACTCTTCATTAGGTGAGTTAGAATTTTTTAAAATACAGTTTAGAATCTTTAATAGCGGTTGGGTATATGAACACAACAGTAGGCATAGTATTGAAATCATAAATCACTAAACCAAAAGTATCCTTGTTAAATATTAATATTTTCTATTCTAAAAGAACCTAGAAATTTATATCTTAAAAAAGCAAGACAGATTTATAATTGTTTTCTTAGTGTTTTTGAATATCTTTCCAAGTTAATTATGTAATATTAAAATTAGCTTAAACTGGCCAGGACAAGATAAATGCTTATTTAGACTATTATTACCTATTATTCTGACTTTGCCTTTGTTATTTAATAACTCATTTTCCCCTTCTAATGACCCTTTAGTCCTGGGGGCTTGACAAATCTGTGAAAAAAACCTTTTGACTTATTCTCATCCCTGGACTTAATCCTTAAAGTGTTTTTAATCCACTCATAGATAAATCCCAAAGGAACTGAGAATGTGTTCCCATAAAACCTTATACACAATGTCCATAGAGGCATTATTTATAATGGTCAGAAAGTGGAAACACCTAAATGCTCATCAGCTGATGAATGGTTGAACAAAATGTGGCATATCTCTACAGTGGAATGTTTTTTGGCTATGAAAAGAACTGAAGGATTGATACATGTTTGAAAATGTGCTAAATGAAAGAAGCCAGACACAAAAGGCCACATAATCTATGAACTTGTTTGTATGAAATACCCCAAACAGGTAAATCCATAGAAAGTAGATGAGTAAGGTTATCGGGGGCTGGAGAAGGTGGGGACAGGGGGTGACTGCTAATGGGTACAGGATCTCTTTATGATTGTTAAAATTGTTCTAAAATTAGTGGTAATGGTTGCACAACTCTGTAAATATACTAAAACCCACCAAATTGTACACTTTCAAAAGTGGATTTTATGGTATGGGGTATTTTAATAAAGCTGCTATAAAAAGAGAATGTAAGAAGTAACACTAATCTTTCAGAAAGAAGAAAGCATTTAATGTCAGAATATGTTCTTGGCAATAGTGTGGTAGCTCATGGTAGCTGTTTTTTAAGGACAATTTGATGTGGCTTACTTACTCATCCTGAAGACACTATTGAGTAATGCATATATGCATAACTCAGTTGACTAGAGTGTAGTGTAAATTTGACACTCGCAATTGGATTATATTTAAATCCGTGATTTACAAAATAGAGGGAAGACTGATGACATTAGTGTGTCAATGGGCTCAGGGGCAAGAGCAATGCTAACAAAAACTTGGTTCTTTAAAAATAATTGCTGTCTCAGAGCGCCTGGGTGGCTCAGTTGGTTAAGTGTCTGACTTCGGCTCAGGTCATGATCTCATGGTTTGTGAGTTTGAACCCCATGTTAGGCTCTGTGCTGACAGCTTGGAGCCTGGAGCCTGCTTCAATTCTGTGTCTCCCTTTCTTTCCACCCCTCCCCCGCTTGTGCAGGTTCATAGAATTTAAACCTGCACAGTATACATACATATACTTCCTCACATTATACATTTCTCACCAACATGCTTAATGTGCAAATGTTTTCTTGTTGATTTCTGGGTGGTGTTTCTGGGACCTTGGGAAGCTGAGACATGAAGACCTTTCAGTGACCCCTGGACACTGATTCTGTTTTTGCCCCAGATAGACGATGGCCTTGTTGATACTATTGGTTTCTTGAACTAGAAGATTTTTGTGGTTGTAAGCATTCATTACATGTAGTGAGAGCAAATGGATTGTGAGCATAATTTTCCAGAATGATGACATAAAGCTGAGAATAAATGGACAGTGACTTTCTTCCAATCGATGTGTGCAGACTTCAGTGTCACCAAAACATCCCATGGTGGGAGGAAATGCACACTGACATCCTGCATCCAACCCTGCTCTGTGGGACCACATTGTTCCTATTAAGTTCTCTTTCTTGAGTAGGAATCTCTAATCATGTGTGTGTGTGTGTGTGCGCGTGCGCGCGTGTGCGCACACGTGCATGTATGTGTGCTTTCCTTCTGCCATTCTGCAAACCATACTTACAAAGTTCCTCTACAATAGATACTGAAAGAAAATGGATAAAGTTTACTTACTGCTGACATTATTACTGGCTATCCTAATATAATGTACATAATAAACTTTATTATCATAAAGAACAACAGTTGTGCTCTGTTGGGCCCACCACCCTGTCCTAGGTGTTGGTGATTCAAAGAAGAACATAGAATCCCTGTTTCAATGTGCTTACGATATATTTGGGAAGATAGGATACACTCATTCAGTAATGATGACTACTGAATCCCATGGATGTTACAAGGGAGAAAAAGACATGGGGTCTACAGTCACAGAGCTTACAAAGGCAGTGAGATGATTACCCAAATAACAATGGATAGAATGGGACTAGTGAGAGAAGGGAATGCTGGATTATAATTTAATATCCTGTCTTGGTGCATATTGAAGTACAATCTCAGTCTTGAGGAAAAGCCTTTGTATGATGGAGTTGCCAGCTGAGTTGGTAGATTTTTTCAGGGGAAACAATTTTTACTTGAAAGAAAAGCAAATACGCTGCGGTTATTCAAACTTGAGTATTTGGCAGACATTTCCTCAAAAATGTTTCCTGTTCTTCGAGGAAAACAACCAACAGTATTTGTTATAATTGTAAAATTTGAGCTTTCAAGCAAAAATTGGAAATTTGGAAAATTGTATTTGTCATTGTGAGCTTGATAGCTTCCCAAAGCTTTAAAAACTGATATTGTTAGTAATATAATATGAGGAAATGTGTCAACATTTGGAAGAGCTGCAGAAGTGAGCAAGCCAATATTTTCCAAATGGTCAGTGTGTGTTACAAAATCAGGCCTGGGTAAAATCCATTCAGAGTGTAAGATAGACCAGTGGAACTTCATGTAACAGAGTCTGTACAGTTTATTAATTTAGTTTCAGATTAAATATTGAAACTAACCTTTCAGAAGCTACCATTTTTCTAATTTTTGTGACATATCAAAAATGATAACCACACTTATCTGAAAAACCCATTAAAATACTCCTTCCTTTTCCAAATACATATCTGTATAAGACCTACTTTTCTCCATATACTTTTTTTAATGTTTTCATTTCTTTCTGAGAGAGAGAGAGATACAGCGTGAGCAGGGGAGGGTCAGAGAGAGAGGGAGACACAGAATCTGAAGCAGGCTCCAGGATCTGAGCTGTCAGCACAGAGCCTGACGTGGGGCTCGAACCCACAAACTGTGAGATCATGACCTGAGCCGAAGTTGGACGCCTAATCGACTGAGCCACCCAGGCGACCCCTCCATATACTTTAAGCAAAACAGCATAGGAGAGTAGACATGTGAACCCAGCTGTATGCTATTAAGCTAGGCATTAGATTTACAAAAATGTAAAGCACTGGCTCTCATCTCACTAAATTAAAAAAACAAACCTAATTGTTTTTCATAGAATACATTTGTATTAATGTGTAATAGGTTTGTTATTTTCAAATGAAGTAGAAATGTTTTTAATTTCTCAATTACAATTTCCAAAATGACATATAGCTATTGGTATGACCCTCATAAACAAAAGCTCTTTGGGGTCCTTAATAATCTTTATGAGTAAAAGAACTCCTAAGACTCAAAATTTTGAGAGCCACTTAATTATAACCTAACCATTCACAGTTAGGTTAGTTACGGTGGGATAACCCTAAAATCTCTGTGATTTAACAGAAGGCACATTTTCTTATGCCCAGATTTCCTGTGTTGGGTGACTCTCCAGGGCACTGACTTCCATGTGGCAGCTTGGCAGCCCAGGCTTCCAGAGCCCCATCATCTTGTAGTTGTACCGTCTTGAACCTGAAACCATGGCTACAAGGGGAATAGAGGAAGTCGGGGCTTGTGCCCTGCTAATCAGATACTGCAGGCTGGGAGTGAAGTCATTCCTCCTGCTCATAGACCGTTGGCCAGATGTACTCACGTGGCCCACTGAAAAGGGTGCCCAGAAAAGATGAGAACCAGATAGAATGAACAGTAGTCATGGCCACCACAATAACTAAAGGAGTGGGGGATATTAGGGAAAAGAGATTTGGGGACAAGATCTTGAATTCACTATTTAAGAGAGAGAAGCATAAGATTCATTGAAGGAGTTATAGAAGAGGGATGTCAGGAACTTGCCCTCTGTAACTCACAGTCTGTAATATGTAAAATTTCCTAAATGATCACCTCTTCCCCTTAACATTCCCGTGACATGGCCCTTCATGATGGGCTCCTGCCTACGTCTACTAAAGGGAGAGGTCTCTTACCCCTCCTGGTCTCCTGCCCCTCCTCTCCATCTTGCTCATTCTACCTTAAGACTCATGTTTCTGGAATTCCCCAAACTCCTTCCTGCCCTGTGGCCTTTGTAGTAGGTACCTCTGTTGGGGATACTCTTCCTCTAGATCTTCACGTGGCCACCGCAATTCACTCTTGGTCTCTACTCAAATATCACTCCACAGGGAGCCTTCTCTGACTACCGATCTACCTCAAGCCCCAACCCCACTGTCTCTTTTTCCTGCTTTATTTTCATAGCACTTATTATATTACCTTCATAGTCCCAGTTTTGTTTGTTTATTTGCTGTCATCCCACAAGACTATCAGCTCCATTTGGGAAAGAACATTGTCTTGTTTATCTCTGCATCTTCAGTGCCAAGAACAATGTCTGCCATGGGTATAGCTACTCAACACACATTCGTTGAATGAAAGAGTGAATGAATATTCTAGAATTTCCAGGATGTTCCAGAAAGAAAAAATCATGTTTATATTAGTTTCAGAAACCATAAATACTATCAACCCAATTTTGAAGATTCACAGGACAGGTTTGCTTATGCAAGGCTATGCCATGCCTCCCAGTGAGGAGCACATTTAATACAGCATTTCACAAACTTCTAACACCACTTTACTCCTTTTTGAGCCTCACGTAATAAACATTCTATAAAATCAGAATTCCATTTGGGAAAGGCTGCTGTTGGTTATGGAAACTGTTGAGGATATTTTAGGAGGGGAATGACCTCCGGGTAATCCCCTGCTCCCTTTCTTCCTCCTCCTGCCTCCAATTTGCTAAAACACCACTCTCCACAGTCCGAGCACCTGCACTCTGGGACTCCCATGAAAGAAAAAAAAGTCTGTCTGTTGATGGCCACCCAGGAGTTTGTGTGTGTGTGTGTGTGTGTGTGTTTGTATGTGTATATGTGTGTGTAAGTTTATTTATTTTGAAAGAGAGAGAGAGTGAGCAGAGGAGGAAGAGGGGCAAAGAGAGGAAGAGAGAGCAAATCCTAAGCAGGCTCTGCATGGTCAACTTGGAGCCAGATGAGTTCAAACCCACAAACCATGAGACCATGACCTGAGCTGAAACCAAGAGTCAGACAAACTCTTGGTGTTCGTCACTTAGTTGGTGGCTTGAACCAACTAAGCCACCCAAGTGCCCCTCAGTCGGGAGTTTTTTACCCAAAGAGCCACATGGTAACCAGCAGTGTGACACCAAAACTTGTCTCACATAGATTACAGAAACCTCCAGGACAGCATCATCCAATCTAGCCCCATTCCAGCCTCCTTCCAACACCAAGCTGTCCTTCTCCTTATAGGATGTGAGGGTTGGAGGACACTGGTAGGAGTGAGGATGTATCTCCTTGCCACCACAACTTGTTACTTTCCCCCAGAAGATCACTGTGCAGTCTTCATTCCAGCGAACACTGTGGCCAGAGGCCAAGCCTGGGGGAACTGTGCAGTAGGAGATATCTCGATTACATTTCGTAGATTGCAAATTATCCTTAGACAAAGTGAAAGCCTTGGAAGACAGAGAAATGCAGTCTAGAGAGCCCTCTCCAACTTTGTTTAATCTTGGCACAGCCACAATGATAACTTCTGATGTTTAGTGGGAGACTCCCAAAAAGTGCACTCAATCCTGACGGAAGCCTCCCTAGCAAATCCTAATTGCTAACTCTGCTTACGTCCTCTCTGCTCTGTAAACCTGCAATGGGATTATTTTCTCTGCCTTGGTAGCAGTTTAAAAGTTGACCTGGAAGCAGAAATTATAAGCATGGCAGTAGTCTCCAAATATTATTGATGCACAGTGCATGAGCAAGAAATTTTAAGCATGCATTTCCTTTTATCAAGGATTTAAGTAAATATGAAGTATTTATGTAAATCCTTGATATAAAGTATTTATATGTACCGCTATGTTAATATATACACTATAAAACACAAACAAAATTAAAAATTTAAAAGGAAAGGGGCGCCTGGGTGGCTTAGTCGGTTAAGCGTCCGACTTTCGCTTAGGTCATGATCTCGCGCTTTGTGGGTTCGAGCCCCGCGTCGGGCTCTGTGCTGACTGCCAGCTCGGAGCCTGGAGCCTGTTTCAGTCTGTGACTCCCTCTCTCTCTGACCCTCCCCTGCTCACGCTGTCTCTCTCTCTCCTAGGAATAAATAAAACATAAAAAAAAAAAAAAAATTTAAAAATTTAAAAGGATGAAGTCGACTTGAAATATTTTCTAACATAGGATTCTTTTGTTTTTCAGATTACAATAGAGCTATTCAACACTTCCTTTTAAGAAGTCTTTTTTTTTTAAGGAAATCTTTTAAGAAGTCATCCCCATGTTCTTTTTCCTTTAAATTATTCTAATATTTTTAAGAAAAATCTCAAATATGCAGAAAGTTGAAATAATAGTATAATGAGTATTTGGGTACTCACCCACTAAATTCAACATTAACATTTTTACCATATCTGCATTATCTGTGTGTGTGTATGTGTATAAACAAAGCCATTAGAAAATAAGCTAAATTTATTATGCCACTTCTGCTATAAATACCTCAGTGTGTATCTCCTTCAATTGAGAACATTCTCCCTCGGAGTCAAAATACTGTTACCACAACTGAGGAAATTAATTTCTTAATATCATCTAATATTCAAGTTTAGTTCATATTCAAATTTCTCCAGTAGTCCTAAATACATCTTTTATAGCTGTGTTTTTTTTTTTTAAACAAGGATCACATCAAGATTTATACGTTGCGTGTAGTAGTTAATATTCTTTATGCTAGGTCCACAGTGGTCCCCACCTATCTGTTTAGAATATTGTCTTTTTTGAAGAGACAAGATAGAATGCCCCACATTTTGTATTTATCTGGTTATTTTATTGTGGTGTAATTTACCATGTTCCTCTATCCACTGTATTTTCTGTATCCTGGGAGTTAGGTTCAAAGCTTGATTAGATTCAGTAAAACATTTTTGGCAAGAACATAGGTAAGAACATGTCAGGCCATCGCACTATTGGTGGGTGGCACCTGATATCACCATTATAAAGTTATGTTTTCTCATATGTAAATTATCTGTGGGAGGATGCTTTTCAGAATCTATTGATGATCCTTACCTGAATCAATTATTACACTGGAGGGTTAGATAATAGTTATTTCCTAATTTTCTCATTCCTTTCCCATTGATTAGCTGGTATTCTATTATACAGAGATTTTTCTCATCTACTGGAAATGAAATAGAGTTCTCCAAAGGCAGAATAAGTGTTTAAGTTCCCAGAGTAAGAAGTTAGTGGAAATGAGTTTTTCCTTTCTTTCTTTTGCATTTTAAAAATATTTATTTCATAGTAGTAGCAGTAGTATCTCTAGGTACACAGATTTGTATTTATTTAATGTTTTATAATGAATTAGAGTCCTTAGTGTATATTTTTTCTCCAAAAAAATCAGGGGTGCCTGGGTGGCTCGGTCACTTAAGCATCTGACTCTTGATTTCAGCTCAGGTCATGGTCATGGTGGTTTGTGAGTTGACAAACCATGCTGACAGAATGTAGCCTGCTTGGTATTCTCTCTCTCCCCCTCTCTCTCTCTCTCTCTCTCTCTGGCCACCATCCTCCCCCTCCATTCACTCTCTCTCAAAATATATAAATAAAACTTTTAAAAAGTCACAGAAAACAGACAAGCAGAAAGGACAACCTAAAAATCACCCATAGCTATCATAAAAATCACCTTCAGACCATCACTAGTAATTCCCTTTTTGAGTATCCTACTCCTGTTTTGCAATTGGTAAATTAAAGATTAGAGAGCTTAAGTGAGTTCTCCAAAGTTGCAGAGTAAAAATTAGTAGTGGTGGTTCTAAGAGGGATGGCAGGTGACTGAGGCCTTCTCCACATTTACTCTACGTCAGTAGTTCAAGAACTCCCTTGCACTCTTCTGAGTCCCTTCTACCTTCTGAAGCTGCCTCTAGTTAGTAGTGGTGGGTTCAAGGTTAGAACCAGTTCACCTGATGCCTTGACCAACTCTCTCATACCTAAATTTATAAACAAAATGATGTGCGGAGCAGTCTGATTTTTATCCTGCTTCGATCTTGCTTCAGGGCACTACTTTAGAATGTATAATCAATGACAGATTAATACAATGTCCAGCCCTACCAGTTCCTTTCAGTGAACTAAATTCTTATTTGCTAGATTTGCTATTTAGAAGAATGAGAACTCAGGAAATAAATCAGGAAAGAAAATACATGCCAACGTGGTGTCATTCTTTCAGTGATAAAGTATTTCTGAAAGAGGAGTCATGATTAAAGATGCAAGGACCTTGTCATGTTGATATTAGCTCATTTCCTGCCTTAAAATGTCTTCCTGCATCTGTCACTGCCAGTGACTGACAGCTGGCTTACTAATTAAATTCAAGTAGTATTTGCGTTCCTTGACCTTTACTGAGAAATGGATTTTCAAGCTCTGGACATGAATAGAGTGCTTTAATTTGAAGAGAATAATGTGTTTGCATCATCCCAGCAATCTGTGGTTCTGATTACCTGTATTATATCTACATTCCACTTCACAGTGTACTTTTGCGGGGGGGCTGGTAGGTACAGCCACACTGTAATTAGTGTCCAGTTTTGTCTCTCTGTGCATGTGTTACCCCAAAGAGGGCATGTTTGTTTTTGATGGAATGAGTGAAGGCTCTAGCTGACCGCTGCTCTCAAGAGCCTCCAAAACCTATTTCTTTTGCCCCCTCCCCCCCGCCCTAGATTTTTCATATTGTGCTAAGGTCTTTGTTTATGCTGGCTCACATGAACAGATAGTTCTCTCAAGTTGTAGCCTTGATTTTCTTGCCTTTCTTCACCTGCTCTTTTCTTGTTTCCTTATTGCTCTCTATCCCCCTCTCCTGGGGAAGACTGGGTGGTACAGCAGTTCTGTTCCATGCAGGGGACCCCAGGAGAAGTGCCAAGGGGGTGCGCTCAATCAGGCGAGTGGGGAGCTGCACAGGAAACAAAAATAAAAACTGGAGAAATTGGGCTTCATAAAAATGTAAAGCTTCTGCACGTCAAAGGACATAGTCAACAAAGTGAAATTTGTTAATCCTTTATCTAATAAGAAGTGAATACCCAGGGTATATAAAGAACCTCTATAGTTCTACAACAGAAAAATCAAATAACCTGATTAAAATACGTGGAAAGGATGTAGATAGTCGTTTCTCCAGAGAAGATTTGCAAATGGCCAAGAAACATACAAAAAGATGCACAATATCAGTGATCATTAGTAAAATGCAAATCAAAACCACAGGAAAACATCACCTCACAATGATCAAGATGGCTACTTTCAAAAACCAAAAAACAACAACAAAACCTAGAAAATATGTGTTGGTTAGGACATGGAGAAATTGGAACCTAATGAAGTGTTTGGTGGGAATGTAAAACAGTACAGCTGCTGTTGAAATCATTATGGCGGTTCCTCAAAAAATTAAAAATAGAATTACCATATGATACATCAATTTCACTTCTGGGTATTGACCCCAAGGATTGAAATCAGGGTCTCAAAGACATTTTCAAGGCAGCATTAAACACAATAGGCAAAAAGTGAAAGCAACCCAAATGTCCATTGACAGATAAATGGATAAACAAAATGTTGTATTATGGACAATAGAATATTATTCAACTTTAAAACAGAAGGAAATGCTGACACCTGCTACCACACATGGATGAACCTTGAAGACCTTGTGCTGAGTGAAATGAGCTAGTCACAAAAAGACAAATACTTTATGATTCCATTTCTATGAGGGAGTAGACCAGTCAAATTCATAGAGACAGATAGCAGAATGGTGGTTGCCAGGAACTGGGAGGAAGTGGAAAGTGAACAATTGTTTTGTTTTTTAAATATTTATTTATTTTTGAGAGACAGAGCATGAGCAGGGTAGGGCAGAGAGAGAGGGAGACACAGAATCCACAGAAGGCTCCAGGCTCTGAGCTGTCAGCCCAGATCCTGATGCGGGGCTGGAACTCAGCGAACCATGAGATCGTGACCTGAGCTGAAGTCGGCCACTTAACCAACTGAGCTACCCAGGCGCCCCAGAACAATTGTTGTTTTATGGGTATAGAGTTTCAGTTTTGCGAGATGGAAAAGTTCTGAAGATTGTTTGCAAAACAATGTGAAGGTATTTATCATTACTGAAATGCACACTAGAAAATGGCTAAGATGGGGAGCCTGGGTGGCTCAGTCAGTTGAGCATCTGACTTTGGCTCAGGTCATGATCTCAGGTTGAGAGTTCAAGCCCCACATCAGCCTCTGTGCTGACAGCTCAGAGCCTGGAGCCTGCTTCAGATTCTGTCTCCCTCTCTCTCTGCCCCTCCCCAACTCATGCTCTGTCTCTCAAAAATAAACATTAAAAAATTTTTTAAAAAAAGAAAAAATGGCTAAGATGGTAAATATTTATATGTATTTTATCACAATTTAAGAAAAGACATTTTTTCTCGCAAGTGGAAACCTTCCAAAGCACAATTAGAGAATATCAGTTAAAGTTCTTATTTAAGTTTTTTAGATCCTCTAGCTTTTATTCAACATTTCTGCTTATAAGCTTTGTTTTCAATAATTGACATTTTCTAAAAGCTTTAAAAGTTGTTTTGGTGTTACAGTACTGAATACTTTAATTGAAGCTCTGAAACTGTTTATGCTCAAAATGCAACCAAAGTTTAGAGGGCCTATTAAAAAGGTTTTATATAATTGTAAGACACTTTAATTGACAAAGTTGTTTTTCAAAGGCACAGACATTTCTAAAATCTGATTGATAAAGTAAACAGAGAAATTCTGCCAAGCTAAAGGGATTTTTTTTGTATTTAACAATTTAATTTTAAAATTTTGTTATTCTGTGTATATTTATAATATTTATAAATGTTGACAACTATAGTGTCTATGTGGTTTTATAAAGTATTGAAGTTTGAGTAGAACTATGAATTATGTGTGCATCAAAACTAATTCTAGAGATAGAATTTAACTCCATAACTTTATTTAATAAGAACATAGTGTTTATTATAATACTGTGCTGCACTGAAGTTCCGATTATCAATACACATACACATACACATACACACACACTCCAAATAATTTTATCATCATTGTTGAACTGATTACTTGGAATTATAATAGCATTTACTATAATGTCAAATGTCTACCATAATGAACTTCCTTAAGTTTTACTATGAGTTTATAAGTATTGGAAAAAAAAAACCTGATCAAACCATTATTGGAATCAGCTTAACTGACTTTCAATTACAATCATTTGAAGACACCAATATAAAATGTTTATATAGAATTTTTCTTTTATAAGTGGAGCCAAAACACTAATTGCTATTGCTTCATTTGTTTGCACAGACCAAAACAATGGAATTAAAGCAGAGTTAAATTAGCTTAAAAGAATGGTCATTTGATCTAAATGGAAAGTCCTGCTTCACAGAGTGTAACTAAATTCACCTTCTGCTTTCAGACTAGCAAATTCGACAGTCTTCTTAAAATAATTTCTAATTCTCATAGTAGATGCTGATGCTTTCTGGCAGATGTGTATCTTCTTGTTTTCATGTGGTCAGTGATATCACCATGGCCCCCGTAGTGGACATTTACCATCAACTTCCCTTTAAAAAATGAGAATTAGTACTTTCCTTTCTGTAAGTTTGTTGCTACCAAGAGGACTATTGCACACTATTTTTTTAAAACCTTAATTGTAAATTTTCAAAACTTCATATTTTCCTGATGCCTTAACATTACACAAACTGACTGTGAGCAGCCTGCCCAGGTGACCAGGTGCACCAGCGTGATGGAGCTGGGTGGCAGGGGTCACAGGTTCCCCTTCTTGCCCTCCCTGTGACCTAGTGACAATCATTTGCATTGATGAAATCCCCTCATGCCTTTTGCTTGTGTACTTCACCTTGACCCCAATTAAGTCACTTGTCCACAGGTCCTCACTCTCTCTTGGCTCCCCACTTGCTTGGTTGAGCCCATTCCCTCGACACTCCTGCCAGTGGCTCTCTTCATGAAGCACTGTGCCTTCCTCTTTTAGGACCCATGAGTATAATAAATCTCTGACTTTCATATGTCCTTCTGTCATGTTATTCCATGTCTGTAACAGACTGATTATCCTCCAAACCCCATTTTAAGTAACATAATTATTCCGTATAATGCACAAACGTAAAACATAAATGCACAAATCTAGATTTACACCCCGAATGATCAAAGCACTGTAGCACAAACATTCAGGCTCCTCTGAACACGCTGGCAGGCAGCTCAGCCTCTGCTCCTAGCTCCTGTCCTATCATTTCCCATCTTTACCAGGAACCCTGAAAGCTGATGGCTGGGAAGCTTGGAGCATCTCATACCAGGCATCACGGCAATGGCACCATTGGCTGGCTGCTTCACCAAGTAGCCAGCATGAACAGAAGCATTGAAGATTTCTGCTCCCACCAGAGAAGCTGAAGAAGTTAGATGACCTTCAAATCTGGTTTTATCTGCCCTTTGAGGCTTCACCTATTTACACTGCCTTCCAGGCAGACATTTGGCTTTGCAGCCCCTGGTTCTAAAATGGTTTTGCCCTACAGCCTTGTTAAGTATTTTTGTTTATAATCCTTGGAGTTCTCTAGATGATAACATGACTAGATTTGTCTAGTTTTTCAATTTTATTTACTTATTTTTTATTTGACATATATTTAAAATATATTTGACATGCATCGTGTAAATTTAAGGTATACAGCATGGTAATTTATTTATATGTTGAAATATGATTGTCATTGTGGCAATAATTAGCATCTCTATCACTTCATATAATTATCTTTTCAGCAGTTGGAATAATTAAGTTATTGTCTCCTTGCAAGTTTGATGATTATATCACAGTATTATTGTCTATGTTTACTGGATTGTGCATTGTATTTCTAGGGTGTGTTCGGTACTCATCGCATGTAGATGATTTCAAGTATCTCTGTTTTGCATCCCCTTACTTTCTCAAATACCTCTGACAGAAGCCAAGTGCCCCTCCCATGCCTGCAGTGCAAGCTGAAAATACAGCTAATAAATGGCAGCACAGGAAGTATCTGATTCCAAGGCTCGTGCTCTGTCCAAGACTCCACGCTGCTCCTCTTGCACCTGAGCACTGATGGGAACACAGATGATGGATGAGTGCGATCATTGCTGCTTGTTGGCAGCTGCCAGGGCCTGTGGTAAGCATTTTCGGTTCTGAAGCACTTCAGTGTCTCAGTGTTGTTTTAAGCTGCTAAATTAGGGTAATTTTTATTTAGTGATCGATAATTAATGTAATTAATGTTTAATATGATTCCTTTAACCAACTAACCAACTTATTTAGCTTCCACTGCTGTCCAAGAAACTTTACCCAGAGAGAGCCAATGATTCTGGGGAATCCGCCTGTTCAAGATCCCATGAGAGTTAGAGTTCTTTTTTTTTTTTTTAATAAGTTTGTCACTGTAATGTTGATTTTATTCTTCAGTCTCACCTGCTGGAAATGATATGAGTCCACTTTTAAGAGATGGACCTGCCCGCCTTTGGCTGCAAAGTCAGGTTGGTGAGCCCATGAGGCTGCAGGCCGTACCCTGAGTGGCTGTGAACACAGGAAGTTAATGATTGCCCTGGGAGTGGGGTGGGACAGGCTTCAGGACATTCCTTTGGTGAATGCACCTGCTTTTCTACATAAAACTCCTCAGTGTGGGTACCTGGGAGTAAGTTGGAGTCTTAAGGAGCCCAACTTTCATGGGACCTTGAATCCACAGAGCCTATGACTCCTCTGTTCTCTGTTTTAATTTCAATAGAAGCTGAATGAGATAGAAGTGGCGGCAGTTAAAGAAAGGAATCAAATATTTATGGGTATATTAGTATTGATTATTGCCTAAATGTTACCCATAACAACAAACACTTATTTTTCTACACTTCTGTGTCTCAGAATCCTGGGTATGGCTTAGCTGGGAGTCTCTGGGTCAGAATCTCTCACAAGAAAAGCTGTCATATAGGGCTGGGCTTATCTTGAGGCTCAACTGGGGAGGATCCATTTCCAAGTTCATTCATGTGACTGGTGGCAGGCCATGGGTCCCCACTGGTGAATGGCCAGAGACATTAGTTCCAGGGGTCATTGGGGGTCATCATAGAAGCTTCTTACCACAGCTTTCCTTGTTCTTTTTCAAAATTGTCACAGCTTTTCTCACAGACAAACTTTAGAATTAAATTTCCAAATTCAATGCAGAATCTGAAAGACTCTATAAAAGTCTGAAAGACTTCTAATTGGAGTACACCACATTTATAATTTAATTTGGGGACTGCTAACATATTCACAAAATTCAGTCTCATCCAGGAACATACTAGCCCCTCTACCTATTTTGTTCTTCTTTTATGTCCTTTAGTATTAGTGTTTTCCTAATAGGCCTTGCATATTTCCTGTCACTTTTCTTTCTTTTTCTGTTTTTAATGTTTATTTATTTTTTAGAGAGACAGAGGATGAGTGTGGGAGGGGCAGAGGGAGAGGGAGACACAGAATCTAGAGCAGGCTCCAGGCTCTGAGCTGTCAGCACAGAGCCCGATGTGGGGCTTGAACCCACAAACTGGGAGATCATGACCTGAGCCAAAGTCAGACACTTAACCGACACCCAGGTGCCCCTATTTCTAAGTACTTCTTAATAATTGTTGCCTTTGTGAATGGAATTTTTTTTCTTTGCATTTTCTTTTTTTTTTTTTTAATCAGGGTGGTTTTTGTTGTTTCTTAATTTTTTTTAGTATTTTATTTATTTCTGAGAGAGAGAGAGACAGTGTGAACAGGGGAGGGTCAGAGAGAGAGGGAGACACAGAATCTGAAACAAGCTCCAGGTTCTGAGCTGGCAGTCAGCACAGAGCCCAACACGGGGCTCAAACCCACAAACTGCAAGATCATGATCTTTGCATGTTCTTGATTGCTTATTGCTATTGCTATAAATATGAAAACAGCTCCATTTCCTGTGCTCCTCTTTTATCAGGCCAATTTAATGGACTGTTTTATTAGTTTTAATATTTCATTCAATATATTCTAGAGATTTCCTAGTCAAACAATGATGTCATCTGCCAGCTATGGTAGCTTTGTTTATTCTTTCCCAGTATTTGTACTTCATTAATCTTTCTTGTTATACTGAATTAGCTAGAACTTCCATGAGGTATGGAACCTGCCGCCATTATAGAGAAAAATCACAGTATTAGAATTTTATGAATGAAACTTTTGTCTCTTATAAAGAATTGTACAGAGGAAGAAATGAAGGAAACAAAAACAACAGCTTGGTCCTTTATCCATTAAAATCACAGTGGTTTTTTTTTAATAATGTAAGCATAATCTAAGAGCTCTTTAAGAATTGCCTTAGGGTAAGCAAGGAGGAGAGGGGTCTCATGACATCAAGTAGGAAAGAGAAGACACATGACATTCAAAAGGGAAGATGAGAGTGGCTCTTGTGTCATAATTTAGAAAGGTTATTGATAGGGACACTTGGATGGCTCAGTTGGTTAAGCATCAAACTTTGGCTCAGGTCATAATCTCATAGTTTGTGAGTTCAAGCTCCACATTGGGCTCTGTGCTGACAGCTCAGAGCCTGGAGCCTGCTTGGGACTCTGTCTCTCTCTCAAAAATAAATAAACATTAAAAAAAAAGAAAGATCATTGATAACATACATGATATTTATCCAGGGGAGTATTTGAGAAGGCATCACAACATCATTTCCAAGGGAGTCTAACATGGAAGATCTATAAAGAGATTCCAGAGTTAGTCCAGAGGAGTAAATATTAAATAATCCTTTGAGATATTTACATTTAGAATATGCAACATGATCTTTTATTGATTACTGGGTCTACTTTCTTCTCTAAATAGGTTTCTACTTAAATAAGTTTACTTTTATTCATAGCTTATAAAGAATTTTTTAAAAGAAGAATGGTTTGAATTTATCAAATTTTTTAGCATCTACTACATATATTTCTTTGCCATTCATCTATTGATGTAATGAACTACATCATGTATTTCTAATACTGCACTCTGCTTGTGTTCCTGGAATGAATCCTGCTCATGATTCTCCTGCTGCATTCTATTTTGGTAATCTTTATTAAAGGTTTTTGATCTTTGTTCATAAGGGTGATGGGCAAATATATGGGGAGATTTCCCTCATCTGTTCCTCAACAGTTCAATTGACATTTTGCATAAAACTGGGTTTGGCACCTTTACAAGGGAAGATCTTTAACTACTTTCTCATTTATCTGTAAATACTGTGATTTATACCTCTTCTTGAGTCAGTTTTTATAATTTCCATAAAATCACACATTTCAAATTTATAAATTTTTACTTTCATATTATAAAAATCTCCTATACAACCGTATTGACATCCCTTTTTTGATTGCCAATGCTATTCTTTACCACTGATCTGTTTATTTCCTTCAGAGGTTTCATGCGTTTTGACTTTGCCTTAGTAATAGTGGATGGACTTTATGGTGATTTGAGTGTGTACAATTGTTGTTTTTGTTTTCCTACCACTACTTGGCTATTTATTCTTTTTTTAATGTTTATTTATTTTTGAGAGGGAAGGTGCGGAAGGGCAGAGACAGAAGGAAACAGAGGACCCGAAACAAGCTCTGTGCTGACAGCCCAGAGCCAGCCAGATGCAGGGCTCAAACTCATGAACTGTGAGATCATGACCTCAGCTGTAGTGGGATGCTTAACCGACTGAACCACCCAGGCATCTCTATTTACTTAATTCTGTTTGCTTTGGCTACCACCCTGAATCACTGACCGCTAAAGTGGCGGGTTGGAATGGAGAAAATGTTCTAATATCAAGATACCAAGTTCATCCCCATTCAAGAACTTATAAGCCTCAAACACATACCGTTCCATGAACAGCTCACGTCTCTCAAAATGAGAATCACTACAACAGGGGCCATTGGCACATTGTGGGAAAGGTAATCCATAATGATATCTGGTCTCTTTTTCTTCCCCTAATTCAAGGAACACAAATATAAAAAGCACTGTTAAGGATTCAATTGTATCCCTCTCCCCAAATTCATATGTTGAAATCCTAATTCCCAGTCTCTCAGAATGTGCCCTTATTTGGAAATAGGGCCATTGCAAATGTAATTAGTTAAGATGAAGTAATGCTGGAGTAGAGTGGGCCCCTATCCAGTAAGACTAGTATCCTTATTAAAAGATTTCATGCTTATTAAAATATTTGGGCACAGACAAGCACACAAGGAGACCACCATGTGAAGATGACTGCAGAGTTTGGGGTGATGCTTCTACAAGCCAAAGAATGTCAAAGATTTCCAGCAAACCACCAAAAGTGGGGAGAGACATGAAGCAGGTTCTTCCTCATGACTCTCAGCAGGAATCAACTCTAACTATACCTTGATCTTGGATTTTAGCCAATAAGATATATAAAACAATATATATAAGACAATACATTTCCATTTTTTAAGGTACTCAGGTGGTGTTTGTTACAGCATCCCTAGCAAACTGATACAACCACTGAACTCGATGGTATCTCTAGGAGTATCTCTGGATACTCCAGCATTCCATGATTCTGGCCTTTGTAAACCATTACAGGCTATCTTAATCAGCCTTTGCTGCAATAATGGTACAATAACTCCAAAACTCAGCAGCTGAAACCACAAACATTTATGTTTCATTCATGCGTCTGTGGCTGTGGCTCTATTAAATGCTGCTGAGCTGTGTTGGACTTGGCTCCAGCATGTGCAAAAGATCCAGGCCTGCTCTCTCTGTCCTCTCATTTTGGGACCAAGACTGAAGGAGTTTCCAGCACATTGTCCAGGCTTTTCTCCTGGTCATTCTCATCATCAGTCAAGACAGTGGAGGAAGAGTCTAGCCGCACAACCATCTTGCCTCTCTAAAACCAGGACAGAATGGATAAAGAAAATGTGGTTTATATATGCAATGGAATACTACTTGGCAATGAGAAAGAATGAAATCATGCCATTTGCAGCAACGTGGATGGAACTGGAAGGTATTACACTGAGTGAAATAACTCAGAGAAGGACAGATATCATATGTTTTCACTCATATGCAGATCTTGAGAAACTGAAGAGAAGACTATTGGGAATGGAAGGGAAAAACATAGTTACAAACAGTGAAGGATGGAGGCAAACCATAAGAGTCTCTTAAATACAGAGAACAAACTGAGAGTGGATGAGGGGGCTGAGGGAGAGGGGAAAATGGGTGATGGGCATTGAGGAGGGCACTTCTTGGGATGAGCACTGGATGTTGTATGTAAGTGATGAACCACAGGAATCTATCCCCAAAGCCAAGAGCACACTTTACACACTATATGTTAGCCAGTTTGACAATAAATTATATTAAACAACAACAACAACTAAATGGATGGGGAAAAAGTTTGCTCTTACAAGCCTCAAAAAAATAAATAAATAAAAATTAAAAACAAAACCAGGGTAGTTCACTACTACTACTGAATCTTTCATACAACCTTTCTATGCCTCACCATTACCTATTCCAAGAAGTCCTTTCCTCCCCGAAAGCCAAACGCCCATCCATTTCCTGCCTGGGTATGACTGAGTTGCAGAATAACTGCATTATTGTCTTGTCCTCTTGGGTTCCAAGAGGCAGTCTCCCTGGAGGGAAATAATCTGAGTTGGGAATTCTACTAAAGCACGGATTATTCAGTCTTCCCTGTAGTTTCTTTGATATGTATACATAGAGTATTCTAACAAACCATGTATACCATTATTAGAATGTTAAAATAATGTTCTGGCGGGGTGTCTGGGTGGTTCAGCTGGTTGAGTGTCTGACTCTTGATTTTGGCTCAGGTCATGACCTCATGTTTGTGGATGTGAGCCCTGAGTCATCTGTATGCTGGCAGTGTGGAGCCAGCTTGGGATTCTCTCTCTCCCTCTCTCTGCTCCTCCCCTGCTTGTGCTCTCTCTCTGTCAAAATAAATAAGCCCTTAAAAAAAATAATGTTCTGGCACTGAGGCAGGTATTTTGAACACTTGTGACTTTATAGTCTCTCCTATTTGTTAAAATAGAGTGAACATATGGTAATATCACACTAATGGTTCTGTATAAGGTTATTTTAAAACACTGTATTTAAGAAAATATCAAATTGCTAATAATGGGATTAGGGGTAAAGGCAAATGTGAGCGTTTTTGCTTTCTGTACTTAATTTGGTTTAAAAACTTAAAAAAAATTTAAATGTTTATTTGTGAGTGAGGGAGGGGCAGAGAGAGAGGGAGACACAGAATCTGAAGCAGGCTCCAGGCTCTGAGCTGTCAGCACAGAGCCTGACATGGGGTTCAAACCCACAAACTACAATATCATGATCTGAGCTGACGTCAAACACTTAACCTTAACTGACTGAGCCACCCAGGCGCCCTGGTTTAAAAAACTTTTAATGACAACACATGTTACTTTTGTGATCAGACAAAACTTAAAGACATTGAAAATATATACTTCATGTACTATTTCTAATTAAACATTATCTATCTATCATCTATCTCATACTCTGGTTTCTCTTCAGATCGTATAAATCTTTCGCCTTTTACTATCTATCATCTATCTATCTATCTATCTATCTATCTATCTATCTATCTATCTATCTATCTATCTATCTATCATCTATCTCTATCTATCGATCTATCCCCTTGTTCTTGAGAATAGTATTTGATTTCGGGGGAGGGAGAGAGAGATTGAGACAGAGAGCAGGTGCAAGTGAGAACAAACTCTAGACACATGCCTGAGCATGGGTGAGGTGATGTCATCAATGGGGAAAGGCTGATGTGGAGGCCAGGGAGTCAAAGAGAAGGTGCTGCCATACAAGGTGGCATTTCTGTCTGAGCACTTTCAACTCTTCTAAAACCCTGCTTTTTACTAAGCAGTGGCTTCCATTCTACTTTACCTGCTTTACAGAAAGTCCTAGTTCCTTGTCTCAATATTTGTCTTCCTCTCATTGCCCCCTCCCGCAATTCACTTTAGGTTAATCAACATTAAAAGTGATTTCATTAGATCAGCTGGGTCACTACAGTCTGGCTTTTGGTTGGGGATAAAGTGCTTCTGGGGCTTTGCTGTGCATATCACTTACGTCTGCACTCTCCACCACACACACACACACACACACACACACACACACACACACACACACACCTTGAATATGGTCTGAACATAAGACGGTGTTGTAACTCATTCAATAAACTATGAAAAAGATTGATCACACATTTTTAGGTTTAATTTGAGTTCAACCTTCTCCTGTGGGTTTCTTTACAAATATAGGGGACACAGAACTCTGACACTTGACCTTACTTCGAATGACATCATCTTCTTGGTCCTGTTCCTGAGTCTGTTCCTGGCTGCAGCTCAAGTAAATGTCAGGCAGAACTAAAATCAGAAGGGGAGAAAATGGTTGTGTGAAATCAACTGAATAACCCATATTTATTACAAAGCAACTCGACACAATGCAGTACAGGCTGAAGAATCTCAGAAAGCTCAAGATTCTTCCAAAGTTAGAGTGTTTACTTGAATTCTTAAATTCAGCTACTGATTCAATTTCAATTTTTACAGTTTGTCATCTTTGCTTATTTGATAGGAAAAATGGTACTTCATTGTTTTTAGATAGCATTTGTTTTTGTGAATTACCTATTTGTGTATCTGCCTGTTATTCCTCTGAAGTACCAGTTTTTTACTTATTACAACATAATAGTACTTCATATGTTTACCAATCTTGACCTTTCATTTGCAACATTTGTCATAAATATTTTTCCCCAGTTTGACATAGCTTTGTTTATGTTCCCTGGCTTTGTTTGTGATTTTTCTGACTTTCAAATGTTTTTAGTTTTAATGTAGAAATAAATATCTATTCATCTTTTCCCTTGGGATATCATCTGTTGTGCTTTTTGTTTTGTTCTGTTTGTTTTGTTTTTGCTTAATAAAGCCTTTATCACTCTGAAATCAGATAAATTTTTATCAATTTATAAAAACTAAAAAGTCTAAAATTTTTTGAATTCAACTCTTTAATCCTTCCATATTGCATTTTAGAATAGTATGAGATAATGATCTAAATTAATCACTTTTGCTAAGAGTTAAATCTCCTATTCATTGTTATTGATTACAAATTCACCCTTTTCTCACTTATAAAATTTAAAGCATTATGTAACTTACAGTTTCATTTTAAAAAATCAGAAAGTAAAAATAATTGAAATAAAGGGGAAAAACTGTATTTTCTTTCTATTCTGACTTGAATGTTAGCAATTTACTTTGATCCTCCAGATAGTTCCAATACATTTCCCGTCCAGATGGAATCATATTGCAGTATGGTTTTGTAACTTGATGTTTTTCCATTCAGTAATATATCATGACTATCTCTCCATGTCAATCAGTATACTTTTACAGCACTGTGTCCCAATTAACTTTTCATTGAAATGTACTATACTTTCAGAAAAATGCATATTTCGTAAGTGTACAGCTGGATGAATTTTTACCAACTGAACACACCATGTATCCAGCTACCAGCACAAGAAAAGGAATATCACTGGCACCCAAAAGCCTTACAAATGGCTCCTTCCAGTGATCTTCCTTCCCTGAGAGTAACCATTATCCTTTTATCCTGACTTCTAACAGCATAGATTCATTTCACAGCCCCATTTTTGATAGCTACATAGTATTCTGTCATGTACAAATGTATCATAACATGCTTGTTTTGAGTTAAATTGTGTCCCCCCAAAAGATAGGTTGAAATGCTAACCTCAGTACCTGTGAATGAGCTGTAATTTGGAAGTAGGCCCTTTGCCAATGTAATCAAGTAAAGATGAAGCCAGTAGGGTGGGTCCTAAGCCAGTAGGACGAGTGTCCTTATGAGAAGGACATGCTGTATGAAGACAGAGACATGCAGGGAGAACAGCATGTGAGGACTGAGGACAGAGGCAGAAACTGGAGTGACATGGCTCAAGCCAAGGACACCAAGGGTTGTGGGCTGCCAGCAGAAGCTGGGGACAGGGCAGGAATGATCCCACCCAGAGTCCCAGAAGAAGCTGACCCTGCTGACACCTAGATTTCTGGCAGCCCTAGGAAACTCACAGACACTTAACTCAATTTTTGATGGAGTTGGAGTCTTTCTAACATTTTATTATTTTTATACTGCTATGAATATTCCTTTAATTTTTTCCTTAGAAGAAACTAAGTGAACTCTGTATCAAAGTATATTAATATGGATTTAAAAAATATCTTTTAGAGAGAGAGAGTGCACACACAAGCAGGGAAGAGGGGCAGGGTGAGAGAGAGAGAATCTCAAACAGGCCCCATGCTCAGCATAGAGCCCTACTTGGGGCTCGATCCCATGATCCTGGAAATATGACCTGAGCCAAAATCAAGAGTCGGATGCTCAACCGAGTCACACAGAGGCCTCTAATAGGGAATATTAGTAAGACAGTGGCTATGAACCATCAAATCACTCTCTTTAAGTGCTGTAGTTGGTGATGTGGTTGATATGGACTGCTTCCTTTGTAACGTGTTCTCATATAACTCCAGTTTCACCAGGATTCCCTAACTTGTGGGTACAACTGCCTCACATAATGATATAACTGACTCCTGCCACCATCTGAAAATCCCAGACCCTTATTTCTAGAAGTCTCTGGGGTGAGGAGGTTATCATTCGAGTTCTTGAATAATCCTCTCCCATTCTTCCCCCTCTTGCCCAACACCTCAACATATCCACCCATAAAGTCTTTGAGGTCCCAGCTGTGCTATTTCTCTTGAGAGAGCACCATGTTAATGGAAAGGACCCATGTCAGAGTCTCAGAACCTGCATGGTGCCAGGCCATTATGACATTCCATGTGGCACTCATTGCTTTAGAACCAGGCCACATTTCTCAAACAAGGAGAGAAGGCCCTTCTTCCCCGCTCCATATCAGGGCTCTTAAGCCAGCACTACCAATGTTCCCTGTTTCCCAGAGTCCCATTGCCTTTAGCCCTGTCACCATGGAGCTTAGTCAGGGAGACCAGAATCTGAGCCAGATACCACGCATCAGCTCCATCCCTGTCGTCAGCTCTCCCCTCTCCCATCCCCATGTGAAATATGCCAGATAGGTGAGTCCACTGAGTTACTAGACTTCATGTAAGACATATCTAGATCTCAAGAGTGGGGACAATTTATGCTCAAACTCATTATGTACTGTCTTCTTGAACCTTCATAGTAGTTTAATTTTAATAAGTCAAATTCCCCCTTATTACTCTTTTTTTTTAAATTGTGTACACTATTACCTGTTTATTCTTTCAGACGAATATAAGGATAGTTTTGTCAATCATTAAGAAATTGTTAGTGATGGCGTTAAACCAATGAAATTAATGAAAGAATTGACATCTTTGAAATGTTTGGGTTTCCATCAAGCATGAGGTCATGTCTCTGTATCTATCTGAATCTTCCTTCACATCTCCTCCAGAGGGATTTGGAGAGGTAGAGAGGAATGGCAAAGAGCAGTCTGAAGGACCTGCTGAGTGGGCTTTGGTAAGCCCATCAAACACTACTTGGCCTGAGTGCTGCAGAGGTAATTGGAAAAGGAGGCAGATGGGTCCCGAGCCAGCTCTGGCTATCTTCCAGGAATCCTTGATTTTTGTGTGTGGCACTGGATGAGAGTGTGTGCAGAGAGAACAAATCTGATGAAAGCAGAAAATAAGCTGATTTAGTAAATTTGCCAGCCAGGAGGAATTATGACTGGTGCCAAGGACCATGGAGAGATGGGCAAATGAAGACAGGTAGCAATAGGTGTTGTGAGTGTGGCTGCCAGAGCGGGAGGGTGAGGGAAAGTCAGGAGACATGGATTCCAGTCTGGGCTCTGAAATCAGCCCTCTCTGTTTCCTTCGACTAGTGGGCTCCCCTCTTGAGCAACTGCTGTTCCTGCTTGTTCAGTGCTCACTGAATGACTTCTGAAGCCTTTTTGAGCTGAGTTTCTATATGGTATTTACTAAAGCATCACAAGAGTTGCATGACTGAAAAATGCCGAAGATGTTATAAACTTCCATGTCTCAACTGAAGGACATAAGTGTAGATGAAAATGATGAAGAAATGAGAATTTGGAGTGCTCCTGGGTTGATTCCTGCCAGTGGAATAGGAAAGAAAAGAAATCTAAAGTAAATCTAAAGGGCACCTTGGTAGCTCAGTCGGTTGGGCAGCCGACTTCGGCTCAGGTCATGATCTCACGGTTCGTGGGTTCGAGCCCCACATCGGGCTCTGTGCTGACAGCTCAGAGCCTGGAGCCTGTTTCAAATTCTGTGTCTCCCTCTCTCTCTGACCCTCCCCTGCTCACGCTGTCTCTCTCAGAAATAAAACGTTAAAAAAAATAAAGTAGCCTAATGACATTATTTAGAGGTGAGGGATATCTCCAAAGAAAGTGCTTTATACATGAGTTCTTTGATCTTGTTTGGTGTGGGTGTCTGGCAAATTCTCTCCAATATTATGGCTTCCTTTGTAGGTAGGATGAAGCAAGGTATTTTTGCCCCTCCTGGCAGTAGACATCATAGGAAAAAATTCTGTCACAGAGATAAACTGTTAATATAGAGCCTCTGATGGATGTCTGCTTCTCAGATAGAAGGGAAATCTCTTGAAGTCTGACAGAAACTGGCACATAGGGATTTGGTTCTCCAAGAGAGTTCACAACATGATCTGCCAAATTGTATCTACTTCTATTATTCCATTTCTTTCATGGGGGTCTTGGGCCAGTAAATTATCCTAATTATGCCCTACAACTTCAGAGGTCATGCAAGACCTCCCTACTCTGAAGTTTAAAAATTTCTTCATTGTGGCTAACCTTGTTGGTTACCTCAGGTAACATCTCTTGTAAGGTCTTTGAAAGGAAAAAAGGAAAATTCCAAGTTCTATATGGTAGACAGTCCCTAAGATGTCTCCAAATCAGTCCCCAGTGATCTCTATCTCTTGATATTCACACACTTGAATGGTCACTTCCCATATTGTACCAGAGTTATTGTTGTTGGTGGTGAATAATATATAACAGAAGCTGCAGGGGTGTCAGCTACCATGTTGTGAGGTCACCCAGGCAGCCTACTCTAGGTTCATGTGATGAGGAACCAAAGTCCCCAGCAATAGCCAGGGAAAAACTGAGGCCTGACAACAACCTCATGAGTGAGCTTGGGAGTGAATTCTCCCTGAAGCTGAGGCTTCAGATGAGACTGCAGCCCTGGCTGACAGCTTGACTCCAATCTCCTGAGAGACCCTGAGCCTGGATCCACCTAGCTAAGCCATTGAGATTCCTGACCCTCAGAAACTCTGTGAGATAATACATGTTTGTTATTTTGTGGTGCTGAGTTTCTGGGTAATTTGCTTTGTAGCAATAGATAACTCTGGGCTTTGCTTTTATTTTAGAGTAGAAATAAATAGCGTCAAGAAGACATTTGCTTATATGGAATTACCACATATGCTGTGTGGAATGACAAATCAATATTTGTCTGTCTTGTACCAGGCTCTGTCCTAGGTCCCTAAATCCCCAAGTTTATTTGATAGTAAGAATCACCTAATTTGTAGAAATATCTGGGTTTGGGGTGGGACCAAAGAATCAGTATGTTTAGCACCCCACATAATTCTACACCAGGCAGTTTTGAGAAATGTTGCAGGAAAGGATTAAAAAATGAACCAGACATAGCCCTTCTTCAGGCAACAGTGCAAGGTGGAAAGCAAATTGGTTGGTTAAGATCTCATGGAAGAAGGTACAGAAAGAATAACAGAGTGATAGTAACAGTTGACATTTATCAGGAGCCTGCTAAGCATCAAGCATTGTGCCAAACACTTTGCCTGTTTTATCTTATTTAATCTTCACAACAACCTTATGCAATAGAAGCTATTGTCATTTGTAATTTACAAATGGGAGAGCTAAGCTTTGGTTACCACACTGACCAGGGTCACACAGCTCCTCTGTGCAGAGCTAGGTGGAAAAGAGGCAGCTGATTCTTAACAGCTCTTAACAGCTATCATGTTCCATGTCCCAGTGGACATGAGACTCAGAGTTGTGAAAGGGCTGTGACACCTTTGCAAATGATAAGACTTTTGTGCAAATGACAGGAGAAGGTGTTCAGAGAGGGATATGGGCCAAGGGAAGATACCCATGAAGTGCTGGAACCTGCTAGTGACTTCCCAGTGTAAGTTCAGGTCATTTTGTAGATGAAGACAAGGACCCTCAGAAAGGTTATGTGACTTGCCTGAGGTTTGAAAATGGAGCAAAGAGGAGTAGAGATCCAGAATCGGAGTGCCCCCTTTCTATTGTGGACAGTTGGAGGCCAAACTGGGATTGACCTTAGATGCCTTGCTAAGGAGGTCTGAGCTATTCTGTAAATCATTTGAACCATTTTAAGTGTACAGTTCAATGACATTAAGTGCATCCATATTCAAAACTTTTTCCTTATCCCAAACAGAAACTCTGTATCCACTAAACAATAACTGCCCATTCCTCCTCCCCTGGTACACAACATTCTACTTTCTGACTCTATGGATTTGCCTATTTGAGCTACCTCATATACATGGAATCACATATTTGGGTTTTGTGTGTGTGTGTGTGTTTATCTCACTTAACATGTTTTCAAGATTCACCCATATTGTAGCATGAATTAATACTTCATTCCTTTTTCCTCATTTTTTATTGTACTATCTTAACCATTTTCAAGTGTAGAGTTCAGTGAATTAAGCACATTCACATTGTTGTGCGTCCATCACCACCATCCATCTGCAGAGCCGTTTTCATCTTGCAAAGTGGATACTCTGTGTCCCTTTGGTGATAATTCCCTGTTGCCTTATCCCTCCAGCCACAGGCAACCAACTGCCATTCTACTTTCTGTCTCTATGGTTTTGACTACTGTAGGTACCTAACAGAAGTAGAATGATACAGTACTTGTCTTTTTGTGCCTGGCTTATTTTACTTAGCATAATGTTATCAAGGTTTATCCATGTTGTAGCATATGTCAGACTTTCTTTCCTTTTGAAGGCTGACTTATATCCCACTGTATGTATATATCACATTTTGTTTATCCATTCATCCTTTGATGCACACTTAGGTGGCTCCTACCTTTTGGCTATTGTGAATAATGCTGTTATAAACATAGGTGTGCAAGTAGCTCTTTGAGAGACTGCTTTCAATGATTTGGGGTAAATATCCAGAAGTGAAATTGCTGATGATATAATTCTCTTTTTTAACTTTTGAGGAACTGCCATCATGTTTTCCCCAGTGGCTCATATCATTTTACATTCCCACCAACAGTGCACCAGGGATCCGACTTCTCCCTATCCTCACCAACACTCATTGTACTTCTTTACTTTCTTTTTAAGGATGAGAACTATTCTAAGTTATGTATATGCCATGTTTAAAAAGACCTGTTCATCAGTTGATGGACCTTTGGGTTGTTTCCATCTTTTGGCTATTGTGAATAATACTGCTGTGAACATTGGTGTGCAAGTAGCTGAGTTCCTGCTTTCAATTTTTTTTTAAAAGTGGAATTGCTGGATCATAGGGTAATTCTATATTTAACTTCTAGAGAAATCTAGACTAGGAGATTTGTGCTCTGTTAAGCTGGTTCTGGTCATCCTAGCCTTCCTCTGAACAGATATCCCTGGTGGGTGGGGGACTTCTCTCTAGCATCCACACTGTCCCCATCCCCTCACTTCATTGCGTTCTGGAAGGCAGTTCTCTGAGCTTCTTTTACACCAAGGTCCAGGCTGCTGAAATGAAGCTGACCGGGGCGTCCAGCTGGGCTTGCGGGAGGGTGCGAGGTTTGGGTCGGTCCCAGCGTGTGGAGCGAGGGCGGTGCTGTGGGCTGCAGGGGAGGCTCCTCTGGGTTCTTTGAAATCCCACCAGCTAAGCGGGCCGTGTCCGCCCTCCCGCGGCGGCCGGGGCTGACCAGGTGAGCGGGCGGGCGAGTCCGGTGCCCCAGGGCGGGAACAGCGGGCGGGTGGTACACTTTGCTGGGATCCGCAGTGAGCCTTGCTA
>NW_027530368.1:5977248-6036956 GCF_008692635.1 Crocuta crocuta | reverse complement strand
CCGTCCCTCCGCCCTTGGAGTAGCCTCCGCGACTCCGAGGAGAAAGCTGGGAGCCCCGTGGGCTTCTCAGCAGGGGCTGCAGAGGGGCTTCCAGCGACCGGCAGGGTCAGGCGGCGGGGCGAGCGCTAAACCACCGGGGCCCCAGAGGACACTGGGTGGGAGCGGAATGGAGTTCATCTTTGCGAGGTAAGAACACAGGAGAAAAGAGCGCTGGACGGTTTCTCCCCGAGGGCTAAATCTCCCAACACCCCCGGCGCCCCAAGAAGTTCTTATTACCCTTTGGTTTTAAAACCCGACTTGGAGCCCGCCAGGCACACGCTCGGAGGGTACCCCTCCAGGGGCGGGCGGGGGCGGCGTGCCTCGGAGACGCAGGGGGCCTGCGGGGAGGGAGGACTGTCTCACCAGGATTGCAGCCGTACCTGTCCAGACCCCAAGACTTGGCCCCCTCTGTCCTCTCAGGTCACGGTTGTGCTTCTCACACCTGACGGGGGCAAAGAGCAGGGACGGAGAAGGACGGATGGCTCAGAGGAAGGGATGCAAAGGGGAGAAACATGGGGGCAAGGAGTTGGGGGAGAGAGGCAGGTAGCGGCGGGGCCTCACTGGGGTGCAGAGGGACTTTAACCCGGCTCCCCCAAAGACAGGGTCTGGATACGTCACCGCTGAGGAGTGGGCGCAGCAGGCTGCCCTGGGCGGTGCGGGGGCTGCTAGGTGCCTGTGGTTCCGGGAACCTCAGGTTCTCCATACTTTCCTGCCCTCCCCAGACTCCAGCCCTCTTACATCCCTGCAACTTAGTTTTCAGTGTCTGGGAGGGGAGACGACTGCAGGGAGAGGGCGAGGGTCCCTCTGGGGTTTTGGTCTCCAGCAGCGAAGCTAACCGCACACCCACCCCCTTCATGTGATGCGGTGGAGCCATCTGGGTCAGGATTTCCCTCCCCTTCCTTGAAGCTGGCTGAAGAGGCCTGAGCACTCCAGAGTAACTCTTTGCAGTCCTAGGGTGTAACAGCCTCCCTCTCTAGGGAGCTCTGCACTTTACAGATGTTATTGATCTGCTGCCTGGAGGATGTTGAAACTCGGAGTGTTTAAGCTCTTTACCTCAGGACGCTCAACCAGCCAAGAAAGGGTTTTGCTCCAAAGCCCCCTTTCTAAGCCACTCTGACTTCAACCCTGCAGCCTCCGCCTGGGGACAGGCAATGCTGTGCCTGTCTGCCAGGGTCATAGCAGACTTGGATGTGGGGACAGGAAACCTAATGAGGAGAGGGAAAGGGGGCGACTAGACGGGCTCTGGGATTTCTGCCAGAGGAAGGAGACCAGCTGGTGGGGAGCAGACAGGGTTGTCTCAGACAGGGTGGCTGATACTCAGAGTAATTTCTTTTAAGTCGCAGAATGGGACAATTTCATAAAGACAAAGTTCAAGCTATTAGGACACGGAGTGAGTGACATTTGGACCAGATCGCTTTCATTTTCTATAGCTTCCCCACGCTCATTGTTGGTCCATGAGCAAAATTGCAACAATTCAGATCTTCAATGGAAATGAAATAAACTCAGCCAGTGCCTGGTTGTCTCTAGAGCAATCCAGACTTCCCTGTATTTATTTATTTATTTGTTTTTATTTATTTGTTTTCTCTCCCTGGTTCCTTTATTTCCACTCCATCACTCAATGTTCATTCTGAGCAGGTGGCTAATGGGTCTGCTTGGGTTACAGGATAGCTTTACATTTAGCCAAGTTCATTCACATATGTAGCCAACTGTTTGTATGTCTTTCAAAGGCTTAGGATGGAGCTCGGATACTGTTCCCCAAGGATGCTGGCAAAGACACTCTGACTCATTAAGGGAGAGCTGAGTGTAAGCAGAGAGGGAAGACAGCCTCCCACACATCACCCCGGAGGAGTTCTAAGCAGTGTTGTTCAGAGCACTACCTGGCCAGATGGAGATCACCACGGGGGTCATGGATGAGAATGCCACCAACACCTCCACCAACTTCCTTTCTGTGCTCCCCCCCCACGGAGCCCAAGCTGCTTCCTTCCCATTCAACTTCAGCTATGGTGACTATGATATGCCGTTGGATGAAGATGAGGATGTGACCAATTCCCGGACTTTCTTTGCTGCCAAGATTGTCATTGGCATGGCCCTAGTGGGCATCATGCTGGTCTGTGGCATTGGCAACTTCATCTTCATTGCTGCTCTGGCCCGCTACAAGAAGCTGCGCAACCTTACCAACCTGCTCATTGCCAACCTGGCCATTTCTGATTTCCTGGTGGCCATCGTTTGCTGCCCCTTTGAAATGGATTACTATGTGGTGCGCCAGCTGTCCTGGGAGCATGGCCACGTCATGTGTGCCTCTGTCAACTACCTGCGCACCGTTTCTCTCTACGTCTCCACCAATGCCCTGCTGGCCATTGCCATCGACAGGTGAGTAAGGGGGTGGCAGAGACAACAAGGAAAAGGGCATCGGAATTGTACTTTCCTTTACTGCAGGTGTGGCTTGATGAGAGATATCTGTATTCTCGCAGATGCCTATGCGTGGGGGTTCAAAAGTTGGCCCATTGACTGTAAGGAGAATTCCAGTTTTCCAGCTGTGGGCAGGCACAGGTAGCAGTTCTCCCTAGAGTTGGGCAGTGGGAAGGGCCTGTGGTCCCTCTGCTATGGGCATGCTTCTAGATGTATCTGTTCAAGGGCTAGAGGTACATGGGTAAGAAGAGGAGTGGAGGCTCAAGTTTAAGTTCCAGGCAAGTACCTTTTGAGTCAACTTGGAAATCTTGAGGAAGATTTTCTCTGCTAAACCATGAGCATGCTCAACCTCAGCTCCAAACACCAATTTCTTTTCTTTTTTTTAAAATTTTAATCCAAGTTAAGTAACATATAGTGTAATAATGATTTCAGGAATAGAATTTAGTGATTCATCGCTTACGTATAACACCCAGTGCTCATCCCCACAAGTGCCCTCCTTAATGTCCATTTAGCCCATCCCCCACCCAACACCCCGCCAGCAACTCCACAGTTTGTTCTCTGTATTTGAGAGCCTCTTATGGTTTGTCTCCCTCTCTGTTTTTATCTTATTTTTGGTTTCCTTCCCCTAGGTTCATCTGTTTTCTTTCTTAAATTTCACATATGAGTGAAATCATATGGTACTTGTCTTTCTTTGACTGACTTATTTCACTTAGCAGAATACATTCTAGTTCCAACCATGTTGTTGCAAACCAGTTTATTTTAAAATAAGATTGACAGATTTGTTTTGAAAAAAAAAGAAAGAAAAAAGACAACAAATGTCTACTTGTTCTTTTTAGTTGTTGCATTAATCAGTTTGCTCCTTTTCATATGTTTGTGTGCGACAATGTAGATCTGTTTCTAGTGATGGGAAATAAACCCACTAAGAGCAGTCTGTGGATATCTTTATTCTGTTATGTTTAGTCTTTTCATTTAGGACAATCACCTGTGCCAGTGAACTAGGGTAGTTTTTGTTCCCTTAGGAAAATCTTTGCAAGCTCTTCTGCCCAAAGTTGACACTGATTCCAAAGCACCTTGGTACAGTCCAGACCCAGTTACCTTCAGGGTCAGGGCCTCCGTGTACTTGGATCTGAACAGCACGTCTCTCTCTCTTCACCCAGAAAGCCGGGAGCACAGATTCTCAACCTGTTTCGTGGCCTCAGGGCCCTGGTGGAGTCTAGCCTGCCCCTGCAATTAGGACATCCCGGGCAGTGTTCCAGGGAGGAACACAGCAGATAGAACCTGTTTTCTGAAGCCAAAGTCAGAACAACCGGAGATTGGATAACCTGGAAACAGGCCACTCTCCAGGACAGGAGACTAAGAAGGAACCTGGCTTTTTTTTTTTTTTTTTTAAATGTTTTATTTATTTCTAGGAGAGAGAGAGAGAGACAACGTGAGCAGGGGAGGGTGAGAGAGAGAGGGAGACACAGACGCTGAAACAGGCTCCAGGCTCTGAGCTGGGAGTCAGCACAGAGCCCGACGCGGGGCTCGAACCCACGAACCGCGAGATCATGACCTAAGTGAAAGTCGGACGCTTAACCGACTAAGCCACCCAGGCGCCCCAGAAGGAACCTGGCTTTAAAAGCATTGTGAGCTGGGGCCTCAGCCTCCTTTCTCCCAGGAGGGCTGTCGGGGAGTTAGCAACTTAAACAGGCCTGGCTCTGTCACCTGTAGAAGGTACTCAGAGTTGTTACCCCTGCAGCGGGCTAGTTTGGCCAGGGTCCTCCATAGCAGTCTGGGAGCCCCCTGGTATTTTATCCACCCAGGTACAGACCTTGGGTGAATCAGGAGGGGCCCAGTCAAACAGAGTATCTGTCCCTAAGTCCCCTTCAGAGCAATCAAGGAAGAGCCCCAGTAACCCTGTCTCGGACCTTTCTGAAAGTAGAAGCTGAAAGCATAGAGGACCCTTTCCTGAAATTTCACTCCAGCAAGACATCTTTGCAGGGGGGTGCTCTCAGCCACTAAAAGCGGGGTATGTTAGTGCTCCCTGGGTGGGGCAGGCCCCTGCTCCTGGGTGACATCCATTTTATGATGTAGGGGCCCACTTGTCAAAAGGGGTAACACTGAAGAAGGGAGTAGCTTCAAGGGGACAGGAGCCAGGATAAATTAAGGGGAACTGGGTTATTTTGAACATGTAAGAGGTAATATCTGTGTTAATCAACCCTGTTTTATTGAACTCTTTCACCTTCGTACACTACTTTTATACCAAACTCAGCTGTTTGAAATCCTGTAGGCACTCTAGTGCAGTGTGAGTTTATATAATGCAGTTTAGATACAATAAGAAAGATTAATTGGAGAACATACTTTGCATCTTGGGACTGTGATTGTTTACAGTGGAGTTGTGATTGGAAACTTGAACCCAGACACTGGAGGAAAGTGCTATTGTCTGCACAGCCATCCAGTAGTGGCCTTGACCAACTAACCAGCTGCTCCAAGGTGTGAAGTTCCCTTACTCATGTTTGTGATCTTTACTTCCAATTATTTTTATGTGTTCTTACCATCTAATTTCAGTTTTGCGGTGCAGGACCTCATTGATTTTTGTCTGGCCTCATGTGTTGTTCAGGATTTGATCAGTGATTTTCAGGTTCTATTTGGTTAGTTTGGGGCAACTCATTAAAAAATTTTTTTCCTTAAATAGTTTATTGTCAAGTTGGTTTACATAAAAATTTTTTTTCAATGTTTATTTATTTTTGAGAGAGAGAGAGAGACAGAGTGTGAGCAGGGGAGGAGCAGAGGGAGAAGGAGACACAGAATCTGAAGCAGGCTTCAGGCTCTGAGCTGCCAGCACAGAGCCCAACGCAGGGCTCGAACTCAAGAACCAATACATCATGACCTGCTGAAGTCGTTAATGGACTGAGCCACCCAGGCGTCCCCTTGGGCAGCTCATTTTTATCTCGATATACCAAATACACTACAATTATAAAAATACCTTTATTTTTATTTAATGAAGTTGTAGGAGTAGCGTTAGTAGTTATTCTGCCAGGTTTAAACTCCTGCTGCAGCACCTATCAGCTGTAGGGCCTTATGTTAGCTCTTTAACACCTCTGCCTCAATTTTCTCATGTATACAATGGGAATAATAAGAAAACCTAATGTATTGGGTTGCTTTGAGGATTAAATGAAATAATTTGTGTAAATTGTTGAGAATACGGCTTAAGCTGAAATAAGCACCAAATAAACAGTGGATAGTATAATTCTTAAATTAACCCTGAAAGGAACAACAACAAGAAAACAAACCCGGGAAAACTAATGAATGTTTTTGATTGGCTGACCTCTTCATTTTCACTGAAGTGGTTGTTTTATGATGTGATATTAAAAAAAATAACACAGGATTTCTAAGAAATGCAGCTATGGAGGTATGGCAGAACAGAACTGTTTATCTTCTTTCTTCTCTGTGTCTGTGACTAGCTCCGTGGCTCTTCCTCTACACTTAGCACGGCTCCTTTACAGCACCTGCTGGTGCTCACGGCTACCTCCACCTTGTTCACTCAGACCTGGGCTATCAGAGCCTTGCTTGGACTCCTTGCCTCAGTGTCTTTTGGCTCTGCCCCTCTGCCACAGCTCCACCCCTCACAATCCATGCTAAAAGTTCCTTCATTCAAGCGGTGCATTGTTACAGAGCAGCTATGATGTGACAGATACCGTTCTGAGCGCTGGGGAGATGACAGTGCATAAGAAAAATAAACCCCTTGCTTTGAGAGAGGTCACAGTCAGGCAGACACACAAAGAAGGTAATTTCAGAGCATGAGAAATCCTTTGAACAAAAAAGACAAACACGGGAGCATCTAGAGTGATGCAGGGTGGGATTTACTCCAGCTACATACTCAGGAAATGTGTCTCTGAGGAGAAGACATGTGAAGAGAACTCTGGAGGAAAAAAAAAAAGCCAGCCTTGGGAAGATTGACAAAATGCATTCCAGACAAAGGAAATTATCAGTGCAAAGGCCCAAGACAGGAACAAACATGAAGGGTTCTAAGAACAGAGAAAAAGCTCCTGTGGCCTGAGGGAAGAAAGCAAGGCTGCAGCTAAATTAATCTTCTGTCTTGTGCCAGTCTCCCTTCTCTTAACTCAGAAGACCTCTACTAACTCCGTTGTCGACAAAATATGGCTCCAACCCCTTCACCTGCACTTCCAACCTTTTATTATTGAGCCTCCCAGCCTCAGGCTAGGTAAACACATTTGTGTCCTGTTTCCAAAAGAGGTTGCAATCTTTTTGAGAACTGTCACGATGGCTCATTTCATTTCTATTTGTCCAGTGCCAAGCACTTGCTGAGAGTGAAGTTTAACTAGAATCCAAGGTGCCCCGAATTCACTGACATCAAAAAAGCTATAAAAGAAGATATAATCCCTGCTCTCAAGGAGCTTACCATCTAGAGTGGGAGGGGGATTATGGATAACATTTAGGAAACAACATCAAGTAAAGGATAAATTTTAAATGAGATTTACAGGGATGCCTGGGTGGCTCAGTCGGATAAATATCCGTCTTCGGCTCAGGTCATGATCTCACTGTTTGTGAGTTCTAGCCCAGCATCAGGCTCTGTGCCAACAGCTCAGAGCCTGGAGCCTGCTTCAGATTCTGCGTCTCCCTCTCTCTGCCCCTCCCCTGCTCACTCTCTGTCTGTCTCTCTCTCTCAAAAATAAATAAACCTTAAAAAATTTTTTTAATGAGATTTACAGAAGCATGAGGTCATTGTATGCTAGAGTAGGTGGAGGGGACTTCACGGAGGAGGTGGACATTTAACTGGCCTTAAACAAGTGGTAATTAGCAAAGGAAAGGTTTTCCATGAGGGAAAAGGTGAGATGAGAATACCTGAGGTCTGAGGTCCCTTGAGGGCAAGGAACATGAGCAGAGTAGAGATCAGGATCAAATTCTAGAAGATCTCAAAATCATAGGAAGTCAAAGCTGATAAAGCAGAGAGCTGAAAAAGGTTATCAGAGGACTCTGTCCCCCAAGGTCTCGGTTTCCCCTTGGATGTTGAGACACATGTATTGGTCTTCATGTGAAACCATAGATCCCAGAGCATGTGGGATACTGGGGAACACTCCCTTCTTTATCAGGAATCCAGGGGGAATGGCCAGTCAGCCTGCCCACTGACCGTTCTTCTCTTCTGCCGCCTGGGGCCTGCTAAGGCTTGAGTACTTGTGCTCAGCTGTAGGAAGCACAGATGCTCCCCAGTGAGTTCATTGGTGGGGCTGACTGGCCCGAGGAATGGGTCCTGAAATTCCCTGACCATCTCATGACTGGCCTAGAAGGTGCTGTAAACACCATTTCCATGATTTGATCTGGGGCTGGGTCCTGGGGACAGAGGGAGCCCAAATACTCTTTGCTTGATCACCAAGCTCACCATCACCGCAGAAGCACTGTCTGGATGTTTCCGCCTTTATTCTTTGTTCTCTGGGAAATGTTGGCTCTAGGTGGATCTGGACCTGAGCCATTATCATTGTAGACACACAGAGCAAGCCAAGGGCATACGCATAAGTAGAGAAAGTAGCTGGCAGTGGCCCGACTCCTTGGAACATCAATAGGTAGAAACCAATTGTGATGGAGAGAAAAGAGGAAAAGGATACTAGGATTATGTTAGGGTCCAGGAGGATAGGAAAAAGGGGTATTGCTTGCTCTGTTTGGAAAGGGAGGAGATAAATGTCATATTAGAGACCCTACTGGATTTGGAGTAAGATATGGATGAGTCTGGACCATGGTTCTGTCAGTTTCTAGCTGTGCAGCCTTTGGCAAGTTATTTAACTTCTGCAAACCTCAGTTTGCTCATCTGTGAAATGGTCATCTTTGCTGTCTTACCTGTTCAATAGACTTGGGAATATGTAATGAGAGAGTTGATTTGAAAATGCTCTGTAAATTGTAAGCTGTTTTACAAGCATAAGCAAGTATTACTAATGCTGGTGTTCTGGAGTTCTTTTTTTTTTTTTTTTTCTAGGAGAGAGAGAGACAGTGTGAGCAGGGGAGGGTGAGAGAGAGAGGGAGTCACAGACTGAAACAGGCTCCAGGCTCTGAGCTGGCAGTCAGCACAGAGCCCGACGCGGGGCTCGAACCCACGAACCGCGAGATCATGACCTAAGCGAGAGTCGGACGCTTAACCGACTAAGCCACCCAGGCGCCCCGGTGTTCTGGAGTTCTGATCCTAGCACAGCCAAGACCGGTGGCATCCTTGAAACTACTGATTTTTACAATTTTCCTTTTGGTAAATATATTTGGAAGGACTCTTGCACAGCTTCTGGTGGTAACCCTGGGGATAGAGTTGGTGTGAAGGCAGGGAGAGCCAAGATGAAATAAACATCTGATGGGGAATCACAGATTACCCTGAAGATTAATTTTTATGGAAAAATAAATTAATCCAATAAAATAAAAAGTAGCAGAGAACTTAAAAATGAAGTATTTGCCAATAACAGGTAAAACAATTGCTATGTATACAGAATAGCTCTGAAATAATAGATTTTATTTTATTTTTTTAAGTTTATTTTTTTTGAGAGAGAGATAGAGTGTGCTCACACGCACACACCAGCATGTGGAGGAGAGACAGAGAAAGGGAGAGAGAATCCCAAGCAGGCTCTCTGCTGACAGCATGGGCTTGGAACCTACATACTGTGAGATTATGACCTGAGCCAAAATCAACAGTCAGATGGTTGACTGAGCCATCCAGGAGCCCCTGAGAAAGTACACTTTAGGTTGCTACCATTTCTTGTATGTTAGTAGCCTATGGTTTTATGTGCAGCTGATGCCAGCAGGCCGGGTCTGAGGCCCCAGAGGGGATCCTGCAGGACCAGCCAAGAGGATCTCTGGCTGCACTTGGGATAGAAAGCAAATGTGAGCCAGCAGGCGGTGAAAGCAGAGTTTACTGAAGGTTTAGAGGGAGTGCAAGTACAGAGTAGGAGACTCAGAAAGGAAAGGAGAGAGAGTCTTTCCTTTGTTCAGGGTCTGGGGTTTTTATTGGGGATGGTGGTCTGCTGGACGTGCCCTCTCAGGCACCCAGGAACTGGTTAGAACAAAGACCAGGGCCCAGGTGTTACTCGAATGACCTGTTGAGATGTTTAGAGCAGGTGGTCTGGAATATGTATATGATGGCTTCTCTGGGTCATTCTCATCTGGTCCTTCCTTAGGTGCTAGCTAGTCTGAAGAAATCATTAACTCCTTGTCCCTTACANTGGGGGGGGGGGGTAGGGCAGTGCCTAGCAAAAGTAGAAGCAGGAAAAGGAGCAAAAAGCAGATTTTTATGGAGTCTTTCAATTTCCCTACCACATAGGGTATAATTAGAGCCTCACAGTATCTCTGTGAGGTTGGCGAGGCAGGTTTTATTCCCATATTGCAGATAAGGTAATTGAGCCTACAGGGCTAAGAAAAAGGATTCAAATCACATAACAAGTCTGTGGCAAAGCTGGGATTAGATTCATGGTCTTCTGACTCCCAGATTGGCATTCTCTCCTATTTGTTCATGGAAAAAACACTCTGACCTTGAAACATCATAAAGACTAGGAAGTTGTTATTGAGAAAGGAAGGAATAGAATTATATAGTGAAAATTCATATGGTAAACAAATATAAATATGGAAATATTCTTTGACAGAGTAATCAATAGATCATGGTGGGGCAGATAAAGAGGGAGAGAGTGAGTGACAGCAAGGTACTTATCTCCTAGTTTTTTGTTATGAGTCCAAGCAAGTTTGGTGCACTTAATATAGCAGGAGCACTGTGGTCTTTATGAAGGGCCCATACATGTGCACTGACAGAAGTATTGTCAACACCCTACAGACATTCCTATTCCATCCTTCAGCACTTGGGAGATTGGCAAGAGCCCAGAGACTGTCATCGGTAGCACAGCATGTTAAGTAGCCCACTGGGGTCCAGAGGGACCCAACCCACCCAACTTCATCTGACATGTTTAGAAGATAGCAGGAATCTCACTCCAGTGGACTCTCCAAATGATGCTCAATGGAGCTGGCTGCCTGTGTTAGAGGAGGAGGGACAGAAACAGCAGGAATATAATCAGGAAAAAAAAAAAAAAGGAATGAACCTCCTCTTCCAATCAAAATCCCAAGAACGATGACCCAAAAGGGATTGGTTTCAAAGGAAATAGAGTTGATCTGGCTTTCCTTCAGGTTTCTCTCACATTTGCTCTTGGCTCTACCTGGGATAAGCCATGGACACGTGAGGATGTGTTTATTTCCAGCATTACTTAGTCACTCTCTCCCACTTCACTCCTCATCTTTCTCCTTCTCCAACTTCTACCCCCTGCCAGACAGGGAAAGCCTTCCAGGAAACCAGAGCTCTCTGCATAAGTATGTACTCTCTCTCTGGGAAGGAGGCTTTCATACCACACAAATGACTCACATCCCCTAGAAATTGCTCTCTCTTCGTTTCTGGACCACTGTGGTAACAGCAGTGTGGTTTTTTGGGAAAGAACAAAAGCAACATCTTTCACTGTCTGGTGCTTTGTGGTTGAAAAAATAACATTCATGTATATTCTTGATTGATTTTTCCCATCTACCATGAGATAGGGTTAAATGTTTTCTATCAAGGGTCCTGTGGTATATGACCTTGAGAGAATCAGTCATCTGTTTCCAGGCTCCATTTTTACACCTGGAAAATAAGGTAAATGGTCACATGCTCTTCCTTTACCTTTGAAGCAATATTTTTATTTTATTTTATTTTATTTTATTTATTTATTTATTTATTTTTGTTTTTCACAAATAGTTTATTGTCAAGTTGGTTTCCATATAACACCCAGTGCTCATCCCCACAAGTGTCCTCCTCCATGCCCATCTCCCCCCTCCCCTCCCCCCCACACCCATCAGCCCTCAGTTTGTTCTCAGCATTCAAGAGTCTCTCATGGTTTGCCTCTCTCCCTTTCCCCCACCATTTCCGCCCTTCTTCTCCCCCTTGTTCCTCCGTCAAGTTCCTCCTAATCCTCCTATACGTGCAAACATATGATATTTGTCCTTCTCTGCCTGACTTATTTCGCTCAGCATAACACCCTCAAGGTCCATCCAGGTTGCTACACATGGCCAGATTTCATTCTTTTGAAGCAATATTTTTAAAAATGTAGATTGAAGACTTTGTGCACTGCTTCCACTGGAAAGGGCAAGTTTCCCCGACAACTCCTTGGAATTAGCAGGCCCTCTTAGCTCTAAACTATGGGGTAATTAGGATAAATGGCCTTGGAAAAAAGAAAGACCTGGGAATAGTGCCAGGCCAGAAACCAATTGGAGACATTATTACTACATTTAATAATAGCTACTATTTATTGAGTATATATCATGTCTGAAGCTGTGCCAAAAATTGTGTATCCATTAGCACAAACAAACAAATGCTTTTGCAGGTAATAAAACCAAGACTCAGAATGATTGAACAAAATTTGCCCATGGTTTCCATAGCTAATAATGGGTAGAACTGGGGTTTGCTCTCAAGTCTGCCTTTCTAGAAAAGCTCACATAGTTGTTTTTGCTCCACATGTGCCATTTGGTCTCACCTTCTCATGTCGCAAAAACAATATCACCACCCAGCACTTCCTCATTACAGTGGTTGAACCCATTTGTGTTCTTATACTAGATATCTGGCCATCGTCCACCCGTTGAGACCCAGGATGAAATATCAAACAGCCACTGGCTTGATTGCCCTGGTATGGATGGTGTCCATCCTCATCGCAATCCCTTCAGCCTACTTCACGACTGAAACTGTTCTCATCATTGTCAAGAGCCACGAGAAGATCTTCTGTGGCCAGATCTGGCCAGTGGACCAGCAGATCTACTACAAGTCCTACTTCCTCTTCATCTTTGGCATCGAGTTTGTGGGCCCCGTGGTCACGATGACCCTGTGCTATGCCAGGATCTCTCAGGAGCTCTGGTTCAAGGCAGTCCCAGGCTTCCAGACGGAGCAGATCCGGAAGCGGCTTCGCTGCCGCAGGAAGACAGTACTGGTGCTCATGTGCATCCTCACTGCCTATGTGCTGTGCTGGGCACCCTTCTACGGCTTCACCATCGTGCGCGACTTCTTCCCCACTGTGTTCATCAAGGAGAAGCACTACCTCACGGCCTTCTATGTCGTCGAGTGCATCGCCATGAGCAACAGCATGATCAACACCCTGTGTTTCGTGACCGTCAAGAACAACACCATCAAGTACTTCAAGAAGATCATGCTGCTCCATTGGAAGTCTTCTTACAGTGGGAGTAAGTCCAGCGCGGATCTTGATCTTAAAACCACAGGGGTGCCGGCCACTGAAGAGGTGGACTGCATCAGACTCAAATAGCCAGATGGACCTTTCAAAGTTTAAACATAGACAGACATTTGGGACACTGAGGAGTGTACTAGATACAGACTATAAACCAAGAACTCTTGGTTTTCAGCAGACGGTAGAGGTAATGGACAGCTATGTGAACACTGTGTTCAAGGAGCTCAAAATTTATAAAACTGATGTGACTAGATACCATCCCTAGTGGCCAAAAGTCACTAAATGTTTAACTTGTGCAAAGAGTAGACACCGGTGAAACCCATATGTGCTGACAACATTTAATTGGCAAAACGAAATAGGGATTAAGCCAAGAAAAAATGTTGGGGCATAGACAGTCTGAAATGAGAGGCTTTCCAAAAGGGAACCCAAGTAGACATCTAGGACTGTCTTTCCATCCAACCATCTCTGCTACTCATCAGATACTGATATAGTCCATTTCTAGGATTGTTCTTAGGCTTGAGTTCACTCCTAATATTTGGATACAAACATGGTCTCCTAGTTTTTTCTTCAGCCCTTCTTTTCTTATCCCTGTTCCCAACTCTCACTGTGAGGAACTTTACATGCATGCACATGGACGCCTCAATATGCATGACCAAGTTCTGTCCAAGCCCTCCTCCCCAACATGGCTTCATGGCCACCCCTCAGCTGTGCCCATATATGGTGAGGCTCATCATTAGGAGAAGCCACACACCCTGAAAGCCATTTGGTCAGGCTATTAAAGGGTTCTGGGTATCTTGACATGCCCCAGGGAAGGCCTGGGCTCAGGATGAGTATGTTCCCTTGGCTCCATGGTTTCTCACTCTATGGGGTGGAGTGCAGATAGAGGATTGCTGAAAGCCTGTGGCGTTCAGGGCAGGAGCTCAGATTTTCTGGGTCTAAAGATGATACTGCTTCTACCTCTTAATTATACTGGCTCGGACCAATAAGGCTTCCCCTTAAGTCCTTCTCTTCCTTCTCATGTATCCATGCTTGTGAAGCATAGACTCTTTGAAAGTAGGCACACCTCATGGATGTGGCTGTCAGCCATTTTTCCATTTCCACCAGCTGTCACCCTCATTATTATAGTATCACTATATTATGAGGGTAAGATGTATTTGTCACTGGTGCTTGAAGCCTATCATAGTTATTAATTCTTCGGATTAAGACTTGCTTCTCTTTTAAAATGGATGTACTCTTGGTACAGGTGACCTGCCGCATTTCTACCCCTCAGTGTACATGAAGCCATGTGATCCAGTGGCAGATGGTGAAGGTTGATGGTACAGCCCTGGGCACCAGGAAAGAAAGGGACATACAAGTTAGTGGTGGGGGCCCAATAAGGAGATTCAGTGACTCCACAGGCTATAAAGGGCTCATCTTACTTTCAAATGCACCCTTATTATTTGGTATTTTGAATTTTGGAATTTGGACTTTTGGAACCAGAAGATTTGATCCAGCCTTGGCTCTGCCACCCGTGTGACCCTGGGTAAAGCGTCTCAAAGGGGACAAAGATAATACCTGTGATAACTACTGATGAGGTGGTTGTGAAGAACCAATGAGCTAACGTGTGGGTAAACTCTTTTCAGCCACACCAGTAATCAGAAGAATGGACCAACCACTGTGTATAGTGTGCCTGACAAAGAAAAACTTGTCACTTTGGCTTATGTATCTGGAAACCTTACCACCTCTCCTTTTCATTATTCTTTGTGTGAATTATTCCTTTGCCTCTCTTAGCCGTGCTGTATGAGTTACGTTCCTAACAACACCCTGGTACTACAAGGCAGTGAAATTTGGTAGTAAAAGTGTTACAGGAAATGGCAGAGCGTCTGCAATCAGACGAGCTCAGGGTTTTAGAAACTTTAGAATCAGAACATTTTTGAAACCATGGAAGCATTGTGACCATGTTCCTATCTATACCTGTTCCCAGCCAGCATGAGTCTGGGCAATGTGATACTTGTTTCTCAACTGTTTTTTAGTCTCATGAGTGTATACAGCTAAAGAGTAGACTTGTCTTTTCTCTTTCAAATAATTTGAGAGCAGCACATTTATGAGGCTATTTAACTGACACTTGTATGGCATTTCCCTCCAAATACAGTCAACTCTTACTTTTGCCAGCAAAGTTTATTTTTTTAATAGTTACCTTATTCCCTGGAAGACACATTTCAAAAATGTATTTCTTTCTTCCTGTTTGTCATCCAACAGACTCACTGAATCAGAGTACTCTCAGAGAATAAAAACTAATTAAAATAGTAGCCTAAATCCAACATACCTTGAGGGCAATTCACATTTCTTATAAAATTACATATTATAGTCTAAAATCAGGAAAGTTAGCTTTGGACTAAAAGATAATAAAATGACATAATTAATTGTGGTTATGTTCACCTTTTCCATTAGGATTGCTAAACAAGAGTTGACAATAAAATAGGAGCTTTTTGGGGCTCCTGGGTGGCTCAGTCAGTTAAGTGTCCAACTTTGGCTCAGGTCATGATCTCACAGTTTGTGGGTTTGAGCCCCATGTTGGGCTCTGTGCTGACAGCTCAGAGCCTGGAGCCTGCTTCGGATTCTGTGTCTCCTTTTCTCTTTCTGCCCCTCCCCTGCTCAAGCTCTGTCTTTCTTTCAAAAATAAACATTAAAAAATTTTTTTTAAATAGGAGCTTTTTATATGTGACAACCAAACCTCTTTTTGCTTTTCAGCCTAAAATGTATCAATTTTCTCACTTGTTTAACTCTCTGTAGTATTTCTAGATGTTGTGTCTGCTTGTGACTTTACGGTGAATGGAAGTGTTGTGCTGTGATCCAGTGAAATAAAAAAAAAAGTACATCTATAATCATGGACCATAGTGTGTGTGTAATTTTCATCCTTTTTCCCCTCCTCTTCTGAGTTATAGTGTGATGCTTCTTTGAGCCCTGAATAGATGCTGATTCCGTGATCATAGAAATTGTGAGAACAGTGCTAACTCATACTCTTTTTGCCTTTGAACTTCTCGGTCCTAAAGAGATTTCACTGATCTATATCTTCTTCCTATAAGTCTGCTCTGGTAAAACCATTAATGTTTTCCAGCATCTGAATGCCAAGTCTTGAAATCTGAGGACCTGTTTATGCCTGTTACATAAGCTAAGGCTAACGCTTTGAGTAGCCTTAATGTCTGCACATGCAAAGTGAACCAGGAGATGAAAGGGAGACTCCCCACCATGTTCACATCAGTGGCCGATTCACTGAACTGAGTGGTAACCTGTTCAGCTGATGGTGTCTCCAAAACCTGGTGGTGAGCCCAACAAGGTGATGCTGGTGCTTATGTGGGGTTTTTTTTTTTTTTCTGTTCTTTATACACTTTTGATATACGAAGAGATGGGCACATTGTCATACACAGAAGGATAAAGACGTGATTTTGTAAAATCAAACCATTTCCTTAACTAAAGCAAAGGAAAAGGGCAGATTTACAACAGAGCTTTTGGAAATTTTGCCCAATGATTACACATTTAAAAAATAATTTCTTAAATCAAAGGCATTAGAACATAGCAATGTGTCAGTCACCACACCAAGCCCTGAAGCGTGAAACAAGTTCCATGCCTACGGAAAAGAATGCTAAAGAATTTGTAAGATGGCCAGAAAATCCTAAATATGAGTCCTGTTTCTCGAAAATTTGGATACATTTTGGACTGTATACACAAAGAATGAGTCCAGTTCTTCTTCCTAGAGTGTGAGAATATTAAATTCACATAATTCATTTCACCGTGGATGAAAATGAAAGCCAGAATGTGAAAGAGATGTTCAAAGTCTTGTAGCTGGTCACCATGACAGCCAGAGTTAAACCCCAAGGCCCCCGAAGCTTGGTCCAGGATTCTTCTACCACAGAATTCATGGGCGTAGGGGGCGTCAGTTTTGGAAGGGGAAGGACCTTTCCCAAGATTCCTTCAGGTGACTACTCAACTCCAGCCAGGCCCTCTCTAGAGACCCGAAAGGAGTTAAGCAGAAACACTCCTGGTTCCTTTCCAAGCCAAGTTTAGCTCATCTTATCCCTGGGAACTCACAGTCCAGACACAGAGACCAGGGGATTTTAAGGGAAAAACTGCTAAAAAAAAGTTTACCACTGCTTTTTCTTCACCTCGCTTAGTTGGGAGTGCCTAGGTATATAAAAGGAAAGTTACAAGATGGTTTATGAGAAGGCTGCCCTGCCCTAGCAAAGCAGAAGAGAGAGAGAAAGAAGCCATGCTTGGCTGAATGTCCGCACTAGAGTGAAGACCTATGTGTTCAGAGTTCGGTGGCATCAGAAGGTAGCATCAGGATCCTGTTGCAGCCAGTGAAAAGAGAGATGTGGCTTTTTGGATGAGTGGAGACTTGAACTGGACAAAGGGGGTATAGAGAAGCAAGAGGGAGAATACATTACATGAGAAGAGAAATGTCTGTTTTACCTGCCCCTGGAAACAGAAATTGATTTTATTTCTGGGGGAAAGGCTTGTCACAATACGAAGGGAGGGTCATCCCTGGAGCAGGTAACTGCAAAACACAGGGAGGTAAAGAGAGACAGAAACTGGCCTCATGAAGCAGGTCTGGGGATCACGGCTTATAATTAGGAAGAAAATCAATAAAAGGCTGCAAAGAGGAAGCTGTTGCAAACAAACTTGGCTGACTGGAATGCTAACACAAGGAGCACCTAGCCTGTGTTGAGGCCGAGCTGAGCAGGGCACAGGAATGTCTCGCTCCATCCCAGCAGTGGTCCTCTAAGACGGGGGCCAGCTGCACTCATTTTACAGATGAAGAAATCGAGTGTCAACTCAGAGGGGTTGCCCAGGTGCATACAAGGAGTGAATGGTTCTCTGTGATTTGAACCCAAACTCATGCTTTTGATCCCACTGTGTTGCAGCCTTGAGATGTTTTACCTCAGCCTTCTTTGTTCTTTCTAGAAAACCAAATAGATGCCTCTCTCCTTGAGTGCAATCATGAAGTGATAAATCATCTCCTATACTAACTAGATTTTTCTCAAAAACTGAAAATAGCACACTCTCACCTTTATTTTTCCTTCTATGAAAAGTTTTATTCATCCTCAGCAACCGACCCTAATGTGGAGGTCCTTAACATTTGGGGTCTTGGGTGCTTCTGGTATCAGGTGGTTTGTAGCCCATTCTCAGAATAATGTTTTCAAATTTATTAAGTAAAATCCATAGGGATGCCAAAGAAATAATATGATATTATAAAATACTATAAAATATTTTTAAAGTTTATAATGTAGGTATATACATTTTTATATTAAATTTCTTTACATTAAATCTTTATTTAATGCCTTAAATAATGTGGTTTAGCATCAGGGCTAACAATTACCATAATTTGGAAGTAGTGATGAATCTGAATGAGTTTTTAGGTCTTTCCCCAGACTGCAAGGTGACATAAAATATCTGTGATTCCTCTTGGGGACAGCTTCAGGGATTGCTAAGGCTAGGGTGTTATGTAGTGATACATAGGCTTGTTGCCTATGTCATAATGGTGTCATGAATGCTAAAGTTTAGTTACAGGTTAGTGAGAATAACAATGAATTTTTTTCATCCATGTTCATAGCCCTTGAAGGGATTAAAAAGACCTTCCCTAAGGGAGCCCAAGGCAAACACACCCGATTGGGCACTGGTGGAGATGGAAATCACAGGAAGAGGCACACACATTTAAATGGAATTAAATTAGTAGATTCTCATTGGGTGCTCTTGTGAAGACACCTCCAAAGGCATTGTGGTTCACTGACTCTCTGCCTTGTGCCTTCTTGGTGGCCCCAATCCTTAATCTGTGTGGCAAAGATTCATCTGAGAAGCCAGACAAGATCTCTTTATAACCTGGAGATTCAAGACTCTTTCACACCATTATTTAATGCTCTCTTTTCATTTGTTACTTTCTGTTATATTAATTAGTTATTTGCTGCTTTCCTCACTTTAATTTTGTTAGTCTTTCATATTTTCTTGAGTTGAACATAAACTTGTTTTTATTATTTTTTGTCACTGATTAAGGGAGTGAGTTTCCTTTGAACAGAGCTTTACTCTTGGGTGGACATATAGAACATCTTTAACCCTGAAATACATCTTTTTATTTCATTATATTTGATATATGTATCTCTTGGTTCATAATTTCTATATTCTCCTTATTTAAATTTTCCAGCATTTGTTCTATTCTTTTCTTTTCCCTCCCACGATATTTCTTTCTTTCAGACTATTCTTTTTCCTTTGGAGGTTCTAGTTTCTTGTTGTTTCTTTTTTATTTCCTTCCTTCCTTCTTTCCTTCCTTCCTTCCTTCCTTCCTTCCTTCCTTCCTTCCTTCCTTCCTCCCTCCCTTTCTCTCCACTCCCTTCCTTTTTGCATAACCATATACAGCTTTCCTATTGCTTCTTTCCATTTTACTCACCTTGGATAATTCACTTGATATTGCATCTGGTTCTGTCCAAGGTATTTATATAGATACCTATCTATCTATCTATATCTATACACAGTTGACCCTTGAACAACACGAGTTTGGACTATGTGGGTCTACTTACATGCAGATCTTTTTCTTTTGATAAGTACAGTACAGTAGTGTAAAGGTATTCTCTCTTTCTTATTTCATAATAACATTTTCTTTGCTTACTTTGTTGTAAGAATACAGTATATAATACATACAGCATACCAAGTATGTGTTAATTGACTATGTTATTGGTAAGGCTTCTCGTCAACAGTAGGCTATCAGTAGTTAGGTTTTGGGGGAGTCAAATTTATACGCAGATTCTTGAATGTGTGGGTAGTAGGGAGGTCAGGGTCAGCTTCCCTAACCGCTGGATTATTGAAGAGTCAATTTTATATGTTACTATTGTTTATTTCATTAGGTTTTATGATTCTGTGTCTCCTTCACCATATTTCTATAGAAGTCTATCGTGTTTGTGTAGAAGAGTGCTATGGAGAGATTAACACATTGGACAGATTAGTGGCCAGAAGAACTGGAATCAGAAAGACTAATAAGCAGGGAATAAAAATACAAAGGAAGAGATGGATGGAGTGAAGGTTTTTAGTGTTACTGGAGATAAGGAGGGAGGGATAAGAAGGGATGATGCTGACTGAAAATTCAGGAGTAGGAACTTGTTTAGGGCAGATAAGAAGTTTATTATTAGACGTGTTGATTTTGAAGTGCTGATAAAATATTTAGCTATAGCCAGCAAATAGTTAGAAATACTGAAGAGGAATTTAGGAGAAAATTGGAAGTTAGAGAGATGTGGCTACCATCCACATCACACTATCATAAAGGGTCAGATTGTCAGATTAGTCTTACAAATTAGAGTTCTTATTCAGTGTCAAGCTTTGCTAATAATCTCAAGTTTCAAGAAATCAAGAACAGGGGTTGTCTAATAGAATTCAGTGACTATACATGTCCTTCCTTTCTGTGTGAGACATAGTCTTTGCCCCAAAATAAAAGATGAGGTCTCTAGATGAGGTTTGCAGACCCTACACTGGGTAGAGAACACTTAACTATGAAACACCTCAATTTTTTAAAACACAAATCGTCACAGGGATTTTATGACATTTGTTAGAGGTCATGACTCATAAATACACAGATCCTAGGGTTTTTTTTTTTCTCTTAAGTATAATTAACATACAGTGTTATATTAGTTTCAGGTGTACAATATATGATTTAATAGTTCTATAGATTTTCAGTGTTCATCAAGATAGATGTACTCTTAATCTCCTTTATCCATTTCATTCATTCTCCAACTACCTCCTCTCTGGCACAGATTCTAGTTTTATTTACTGTAAATGATCTTGAAATAGGAATATTCTGCTAAAGGAATTAAAGATAAAAACTCTCTTCATATAAAATCTCTAGTTAATTCCAGGAAATCCAGTAATCAACAGGTTTACATGGTCCTTAGACAGGTCCATCTACCTTCTCACCTTGGGAGTATCCCACTGGTTATAAGGAGAGAAATGGATCACAGACCAGCTCATTTGACACCTTCTTCTCCTCACATAAACTCAGTAATTGAAGTTAGGAATGTATGAAAAATTGAAAGGGTAGAATCTATAGAAAAAAGTAGAAAAGTCATTGATAAAAAAGGAGAGTGAGGAACAAGGAATGAAAAGAGAGAGAAAGAATATTCAGAGGAGAAAGAGTTGAGTATGGCTGAGAAGTTTAGTTTTCTCTCACTCTCCAGTACCCTCTTTTTCCTTAGTAAGAGAACCAAATTATTATTTCAGAGTAAAGACTTTATTTCACAGGCTACCTTTCTGCTAAAGATGATCATGTGACCAAGTACCTACCAATAAAACCCTAGGAGGAAACTTATGAAAGTATGGAAATTACTTGGCTAAAAAAAGAGAAATACTTTTCTCTTCACCTTTCAAAATCCTGTAGTTCAGAACGCAGATGTAATGGCTCCAGCAGCCATATTGGACAATGTAAACAAGGCTTGGCACCATAGGGAGGATCCACCTGAGAACTGGAAGGGTAATGGGCCCATGGTAACCCCGGGTGTCCATACCAACATTGGACTAACTATCTTTACACTATTCCTAAATGAGATAAAAATAAACTTCTATCTGATTTAAGTCACTAAGGAGTTCTGCTCCTACCTAACTGGGCACCGAGAATGGCTCAATATCAGCTAGCTCTGAGCACATTTTGTCTTCTATGTAACCCCCCATCTTTTCAAAACAAGTTACATTTTCAAACTGCATGAACATGATATCAATATTCTCTATCCTCTATCATATTAGTACCTTAATAAAAATCCAATATGAACAATTCTAATTTAATCTCTACCACACTTATGAGGATTTTTTTAAACTTGACTTTCAATCTGTATCATAGGCAAGTTTTTCTTTTTATGGATAAGACTTGCTTAAATGCTTTTTCTGGCTACTGTGACATGAAAAATAATAATAATGTACTATACTATTAGTTCTAGTTAATCAAGCATTTCTGTGTTAGTTTAGAAGTGTGGTTTTATTTAATCCTTACAACCCTATGAGGATTGTGGTAATATTGTTCCTGAGGGACACTTGTCTAGTGAGTAGTCAGCTTGCCATTCAAAACCAGGCTAGTTTGATTTCAGAGCTTAGGGTCAGTATGCTACACTTATGGAGTCTCTTCCACCTTTGTATTTAAAGTGACAAAGCAATGGCTTGAAGGGATACCTCTGAGTGATATCAAGATGGAACTACCCTATCTGGTCTTTTCTTTATCCCCTCTAAGTGTACTAATGCACATAGGAGTATTTGAGGACAAGGACTCCACCTTTCAGCTCCATTGTAATGAGAATTCTATCTAAGCACACAGTGTCTGTTTTTGCCCTTGTCCCCAGTGCTAAAAGGCAACAGGTAGGACAATGGATCCAATGGATCTGTTAGTTTCCATACACTGCTAATTAGAAAGACCCAACCAGGCCACCATGATGGGAGTTCTGAGGCTGTGGATAGTAGAGAAGTGAGCACCCATAATTTTTTTAAAATTAGAGCCTCTGAAATGTTTATATCAGAGAGCTAAAATTAATAGATGGTTTGTTTGGAGTAGGCTTGCAGAAACAGTGTTAGAACAGTTCTTGGATATGGCATTAATATGTATGTCTACAGCTCTTTGGCCTTTTTATTTAGGAAGTGGGCCAACCAAAGTCTTCCATGAATTTCAAGGAAGAACATTTTGAGCATCAGTAAGTAGTAAATAACCAAATGAGTACATTTGATTTTTTAAAAANGACTAAGCCACCCAGGCGCCCCGTACATTTGATTTTTAACAGCATTGAAAACATATGGGACAAAGATAGGTCATGTTCTTCTGGAGATACCCAGAAATTTACAGAATCCTTGAATTAGAATAGGCATTTGAGTTTTTGTATCATTATTTTTGGAATCCACCAAGATATAATGTCTGAAGGCTCTTAAAATGGCGGTTTGTAAAACAAATAATACTTATTCTAGGTGTACCTCCAGACGTTTAAAAGAACTTTTTGAGCCTTAAGGGGAGGTCAGACCTTCAGATGAATGTCCTCATGAGTCAGTCAGTCTATCCACTGCAACATATCACCAGACCAGGTAAGAACACCATCCCCCACCCAATAGTTAGAGTGCAGTGACATTACATTTGCTTAATGTAATTGTCATTCATTATGTTATCACTTGTTTATAACTTAGCAGAAAGTCCCAACACATGATCCTCTTTCCAAGTATTACTGAGGCTCACTAAGGAAGGTCTAGGTTTCTTGGTTTTACCTGTCCCATCAGCCAGCTGTCTCACTTCCATAGTCTTTATCAGCTGTTGCTATAGTCTGTGGGCTGTGCCTCCCCACAAGGGGGCTCCAGAGGGCCAGCATGTTGTACCGGCTTGTCCGCCTTTCAGAGTCCCTCAGCACGGGAGACAGAGGAAGCCTCCCTCCTCGGTCTGAGACTAGGCTGAATGCATTTTCTTTGGCAGAATTCCCTCCTCTCACCCACTTATACTACTTTACTAATGTTTCTGAAAACCTGAGTTTTTTCAGTCTTTAATGAGGCAGACACCAGTAGCCCACTTTGTGCTCAGCAAACCCAGTTTCTCCTTTTATCCAGCATGAGGTAAAGAGCAACTGATCCTAATGTGTGCTGTTGATTATGTGATCTTCAGTAAGGAAATACACGGGCAGAAGTATACACACATATCTACTAAAAATAAACACCTGTTTTTTAGGGATTGTTCATAATACACATTTAGGTATGTCTGTTGGGAAGGAGAGGACACTGACTGGAAGGACACAAAGATATGTCAAATTATGTTATGAAAACCAAATTAATCTCAGTCCAGAGCATCAGCAGTAGGGTATGGTGTCTTCTCGATGAGCAATGGACAAGAGTGGGTATTATATATACTTCATATAAATATATATGATATATATACTGACATAAATCATATATATACTTTATATACATCATATATAATTTACTTTATATACTGTGATAGGTTGAATAATGGCCCCAAAGATACCGAGGTCTGAATCTCAGGAATCTGTGAATTCTACGTTATATAACAAAAGGGTGTGATTAAGTCAAGGCTCTTGAGATAGAAAATGCCCTTGGATTATCTAGGTGGGCCCTAAATGTAATCACAAGTGTCCTTATTAGTGGGAAGCAGAGGGAAAAAAGATTATGTGACCATGGAAGCCAAGATTGGAGTGATACGCATTAAAGATGGAATAGGGGTAATAAGCCAAGACTAGAAGCTAAAAAGTCAAGGAGCTTAATTTTCCCCTGAAGCCCCCAGAAGGAACCAGCCCTACCAACACCTTGACCTTAGCCCAGTGAAACTGAGTTTTGGATTTCTGACCTCCAGAACTATAAGATGCCACCAAACTCTCCTTAGGGTTGCTGGCTTGAATCCATCCTGGAGACATTACATTCTACTCCAACCTGCAGATCTGCTTCTAGAATCAGCTTAGGGGAACTCCAGTGTAGGTCTTGCTGCTTCTCAATCCCAGGCTCTCCACTCTGGACTCCCTCCGCTGTTGGAATCCTGGCTCCAGTTGCCAACCCTGTACTGTCACGCTAAAGATGCTTGCCAAATTTTCCTTGGGGAACGTGGCATTTTTGGGCAATGAGATTATTATTATTTGTGGTAAAAGATATTTGGATTACCACTGGACTTCTTTACATTGTCCTCTCCATACCACGTACTACAATGGAGATATTCCACAGGAGCTGACAGCCTAAATACTCTTCTCAGAAAAGTCTTCTTCATGGTTTAAAGAAAACCCATCTCTTCTGCATCTTTCATGGCTTGGAACAGAAAGAAACCAGCTGGGGAAAGGCAGATCAGCACTGCTGACCCCTTCTTCTTCCAAATTCTCTGAGCCATCATCAAGAATCACTTTCTTGGAGAACTAACTCATTTGGAACTGAGAATGGTTCTGCCTTGGTGTGTCCCTATGGAAGCATTTTATTCATGCAGATAATGAGCAGAGGCAGCCGCTGGCTTGTTTATGTGGTTAGGTAACACAAGTACTGTGTTGCTCCTCTTCCATGCTTAAGCTTTTGCCAGAAGGGCGATATCTCTGGGGCTCATAGAAGAAATGTCAAGAGCTGTTCAGCCCAGATACTATGTTTGCAGCCACCCCCTCCAGGGCTTCTGGGTGTAACAAAAAATTAAACCAAGTTCTTTTTTTGTTGTTGTATGAACTTCTACTTTATTTTGCAGATTGAAAATCCAGGGATTCTATAAAAATAGTCATTGCGGTTGGAATCATTGTTTTTACCATGTAACATGACTCATTCATTATTTATTTAACAAATATCTATGTAATGTTTATTATGTACTAGTACCACGTAGCTGTTAGGGATTCAACAGTGAATGAGACAAAATTCCAGCTCTCATGGGGCTTATTATGGTCTAGATAAATCCATCAAACCAGCAAATAAGAGCACATGCATAAACATGCAATTTCTGACTGTGGTAAGTACTGTGGAAAATACAGAGCAGAATAAATGTCCAGCAAGTGACAATTCATGGAATGAGGCAGAAAGGGATTGGAGGTGGTTTAGGTTGGGGGATCAGAGACTGCTTGGCTTCTTAGAGACTTGAAATGAAAAGCCAGCTCTGCAAAGAACTGGGAGAAGAACTTTACCAGTGAGGAACCAGCAAGTGCCAAGACCCTGATGTAGGAACAAGTTTGGTGAGATGAAAAACAGCAAGAGGCTAGCATGCCTGGAATGAGTAAGGAGGAAATGACCAGAGCTGACTAGTGAGGAGGCCATACACCAGATCATACAGCACCTTGTAACTGTGCGACTTTTATCCTAAATGTGAGGGGAGTTTGCTGAAGAGTTTTGAGCAAGGAATTCGTTTGGCTTTAAATTAGGATTTCAAATTAACCACTTTGCTCATTGCACTGAGAAAAGTCTAGGGAAGTTGGCCAACTTTGGAAGCCAAGAGACCAGCTACAAAGCTATCACTTGCTCTACTTTCTGGAAGACTTCCATCCCACAGATTCCATTTTCACTTATGTTTCCATATTTGCAATTGCTAAGAAGATTCTATTGGTTATCTTCATTAGCTCCATTTTATAGAATTTTCTTTTCTTTTTTAAAAAGCATTTATTTATTTTTGAGAGAAAAAGAGTGCATACAAATGGAGGAGGGACAGACAGAAAGGGAGACCAATGATCTGAGGCAGGCTCTGACAGTGCAGAGCCTGATGTGGGTCTCAAATTCACCAACCGGAACCGTGAGACCATGATCTCAGTGGAAGTCAGACACTTAAACAACTGAGCCACTCAGGAGCTCCATTTGTCTTGTTTCTGACATGAGATTCTTTCTCTTATATTTCAGAGGATATTATTGTTATTTTTTGAAGTCCTATTTTCTCTGCATTGTCTCTATTAGTAACAAGTGTGTGCTGTTCTATTTACTTATTATTACCTTTTTGTCTTAGTGGCTAACAGTATAGATTCAAGCTAGATTGCCTGGTTAAAATAATAGTGTCCCCACTTACCAGATGTGTGAACTTGGGCACATAACTTAGTGTCTTTATGCTTCAGCTTCTTCATCTTTTCAATGGAGATAATAATAGTATTAATGCAAATGCCGGTGTCAGGGTTAAATGAGTAAATGCATGTAAAGTACTTAGAATAGTGCCTAGGTCCTAGATGGTCTCAGTTAGGGTCAGCCCTCCCTTTTTCTGTTTGGTTTGCTCTATCTGTTATATTAGATGCTTTCCTCACATGCCTGAGGATTCTTGCCTCTCTGTTCAAACTGAAGACTCTGAGCAAATCAGGAGACCTGATTTGATAAAGTCAGACAGATTTTCTTTGTGATTTCAACTGCCAAGGGCAAAGAGCCCACTTGGGCCTCCACCTTGTCATTAAAGCTTGGGAGAGCTTGGAAAGTTCTATTCTGTATCTTTCCCACCTTCTTACTCATGAGGCTGCCATCTGTCCACGGGAGAGCAAGTCAAATTTCTTATTTTCTCTCACAGTAAACTACTACCTGAGGGAGGCACCTCATTCTACTAAGTCAGTTTTCATAAAGAGAATAAAATTTCCCTGAATATTTGAGTAACATGATAGATCTTCTCAGGAAGAAAACACAACTAGACATTGTGACTAAGACAAAGCAATAGAAAGAAATACAGGAGATGAGTTTGGGGACATGGAATCAGTGGTAACATAACCGGTGCCAGGGTCAAATAAAGCACTTTAAGAAGAGAAGGTGAGTGCTGTAGCAGGATGGGCCAGGAGTGAGGGGAGGAGGAGAAATTATTTGGAAAGTTTTATCAGCTGAAAATTTTATAATTTCGGATTATAAATATCCTAACTGTGAAAGAGAAGATCTTGTAATAATATGTCTCAAAAGGCTTAACTCTTGATTCTGCTGTAGTTCAGAGTAATAGACACCTACAAATCTTGATGTCTTATCAATATCTACCTGCCAGCCCCCAAAAAGGGGGCACAACCTTAGCCAAGATCACTCCTGGTCCATGATGACCTGCAAGAGACCAACTACCAAATGGATCTTTGAACAACTGAACACTTCAATGCAAAAAATAAACCTCAACTCTTATCTTTCTATGTGAACAAAAATTAATTTCAGATGGATCAAAGACTTAAAAAATTAGCAAGAACTATAAGGATTCTGGAAGAAACAGAGTAGCTTCAGAATCTTGGGGGGGGGGCAGAAACAGATTTATTAGGACATTAAAACTATAACATAAAATAAAAATTTAAATTAAATTCATCAAAATTAAATATTTCTGCACATTTGAAGGCACCTTTACAAAAATGAACAGGCAAGCCACAGACTGGGAGAAAATATTTGAGGTACATATATTGGAAAAGGACTTGGGTACAAAATATATAGAAGAACCCCTAAAAATTAACAATAAAATGACAAACAGCCCAGTAAAAATGATGAAAGACTTGAAGAGATACATCACCAAGAAAATATACAAATGGCTAATTGGCACAGAAAGAGGTTTTCAGCATCATTATTATTTAGATGTTAGGAAAATGTAAAATAAAACCAGTTGATGCCAATTCCCACCAACTAGGATGGCTAACATAAAGATATCGGCAAAATGATACATTAGCAAGAATGTGGAGAGAGTGCAAATCTCATACATTGTTAGTGGGAATGTGAGATGATACAACTTCCCCCCACCCAAGATGTTGACTTCTAGGTCCTTCTCTATAGTTTCCCATAGAAATGATCCTTCCAAATACCTCCACTGTCACATTCTGGGCCACCAAGTATGTATAAGCACAGAGTTGTAAATAAGTGTCATGTCCCTACCCTACACACACAGAGGGATTGTGTATTTGCAGAAAAATACAAAATTTTCATAAAAACTTAATCAAATTTATGGTGGCAGTTTCAAGTAAAGCTGACTATGTATGACTGCGTTGTCTTTCACCATTTACTCTATTTTCTCCCTTTTCAAACTAGATCATGATCTCTTCATTTCTGAAGCTCCAGAACTTACCATAGTTCCCAGATTATAATGAGGCACAATAATTATGGGTTTGGTCACTTTCATGTGGAACCCACATAAATGGCAGGAAATAAATTGGTTAGAAATGTCACCTGTTTGTATTCTTCACTTATTCAAAAATATTTATTGAACTGTTATTTTCTGCTTGTTAATTTAATAAATCTTTGGCTGTTGGAAGAAAGACCACATATCCACCATCTCTTAGCTACCAAGCAGAACAGAAATCAAAAATGAGAAGAAATATGTTTTATGTGAAATTTTATATTCAAATCAACACTGGAACTGTAGCTGGAATTGACGCCACATTCTAAATAAGGGACTAGGTAATTTCTGTATGAAATGTAAATCTGGTGTGAAAATTAAGTGCTCATCAATAACACTTCTAGGGAGCCATTTCCTTCCAAGAGACCATTTGATTTGCGTTCTGGGTCACTGTTGAGGTCAAGGCTTGAGGAGTTTAGGTCATAAATTCCTGGTTTCAGAGTTGGAAGGGATCTTAGAGAACACCTGGTCCAATTCTGCCTTTTTCAGTTGAGGAAACTCTCCAGGGAGGTTAACCACAAACAAAGACCACACAGCTAGTTGAGACTTGGGATAGAAATCTGGTCTTGCAACTTTTGGTTCATTGTTTTTTCTCTACTTCAAGCAGGTAAGAAGAGAAATACTGGGAACAGCTTATTTTGGAGGGCTTTGGGGGACAGAGTGTCAGCTTTGAGGAGAGTAGGTTTATTCCAAAGCTTCCCAGAAGCCCTGTTCCTCAGAAGCCACACTGCGCATCTTCTTTCCCCCTGCCACGAACTCCAGTCTCCTGTGCACGTTTAGTCAAGTGGTGGGAAGAGGGTGCTGGATACTTGGGAGTCTAGAGAAAATGAAGTTCAGCAACTTATTTGACGGAAGAGGAACTGAAACCAGAGAGGTCAAGCAACCTTATACTTTTTTTTTTTTTTTGAAAGCAATCCTTCACCCTCCTTCTTAGGGAGAGCTAATTCTGTTGAAGCTGATTTTGACTATTACATTTAATCATGATCTCTGGGCTATGTGCCTTATTGTCATGAGGCTCTCATTTTACTGATTGATAAAGCAGAGAAGCAGAGAAGTGGTGTGCTCTGATGAGAATTCTGGCAGGAAATGAGATGGCCATTACCACTTGTGGTTCTACGCTTTCCCTCTCTGCAAGGCTCCTTTTGAAATCTTCTTGCATCGCCTTCCCATCGAGTAATTTAGCAGAGCTTCATTTAAATTGTGCTCATTTGCATTAACTCTCATAATGAAGAAGCATATTCCCAACTGGACTGGAACAAGGCCTGTGGTTACTTTGTGCCTTCTGCACTATGTCCATTCCCTGGGGACCCTGGGTGGCCCGAATCCATCATCAGTCAGAGTTGGAACAGAATAAGGAGGTGACTAGCAGAAGCAGGCCATGGATTAAATAGAATAACACAATATGAGCCCTGACGTCTAGTATTCAATGTTTGTGAGCACCTAGTATCATTGCAATATTATCACGAAGCACAATACAGCAAGTCATTTGGTTCATAGATGTCATAAGGCCTTATAACTATCAACCAATCTAATGAGCTAATGTTTTAGTCTGTTCTTTTGTTCTAAAACGTGAATATTTCATATTAATTCCAAATACATATTTGGTCATTTGTAGGAATGTTATGGGAGTAGAACCTTCTGGAATTGACATTGGACTGACTAAATGAAAAGCCCTTTGAGTCACACATCCTAACACATAGTAATTACAAGCTCGGGGTCAGTAAGACATGCTTCTCAGCCTCCAATGGAGTACAAGTACGTGCTCAGCAGGGACCTATGCTATTTTCAGCACACCTGACCTGGCCTGGGCTGTTATGCAGGTAAAGGGTCATTCACTGTACTGAGACCCCCAGGATTAGAATATCTGGGGAGAGAAGCCAGTTCTGTAATGTTGCTGAGTTTGGGGAAGGTCTCTAATTGATTCAGGTGCTTAACTCAGGACAAAGCTTCCCATAAAGTGATGTCCTCTCTGCACCTGGCAAGTGAGCCCTTAGTGTGGCTTTAACCAGCAGGAGTAAATTAGTGAGCCTGACACCCCTGTCGGTACTGGGGCAGGAGGATCTCACTCTTGTTTCTCATGAGGACTTGGCCTGAAAAACTTTTGTTTAGGTGGGGACAATAGCTCTAGACAGTTGTATAAATATGCTATTGAAATTTGAGGGGCCAGGAGCAAATAACAGAGGAGACCAGACCTTCCTGGGTCATTGGTATGTATGGCTCAGGCCACTCAAGGTCTCTGGGACCCCTTGCTCAGCAATCTCACTTCAGTCCTCACAGTTTTAAGAATTCTCATGCTCTAGGTTAAGTCTTTCATTAATGTGGCCCCTTCTATTATTTTTCAATAAAGCCCCTTCCTTACCCAGATATAAAAGAAGTTTTTCCTCCCCATGAAAAAAATTGCATCTTGATCCTTTCCAAGAGATCCCATTTTACTTGTACCATACAGATGAAATCAAATAATACATATGCATTCATAACCTCTGACCCTCCCTTTGACCCTCCCCTTCCCCATAAGGAAAATTCTGGAAATTCTAGCATGGTTAACCTGGTACTTTTCTTTTGATCATGCTCCTCCTACTCTCCTTATCCTCCTTTATTCTTGTTCCCTCCCCTATTCCTCATGGTCACTTTTATTATTATGAGGATCTAGTTTATTAGAGAACAGAAGTATTAGCTAGAGAATTTATAATGGAAATGAAAGAAAAAAACCAATAAATCTAAGAATGAGGTGAAGTACGAGAAGAAACTAGGAGGGCAGATATCACAGTTTTAAGTTGGGAGCTAAGTATGGGAGACAAAAATATTCCCAGAGAGAATCTTCCATCTACATGGAAGATATTGAGAATGTAAGAGCTGAAGAGAGAGGATGTTTAAGATGTCTGAGTCTGGGGGAACCTGGGTGATTCAATTGATTGAGCATCTGACTTCCAATTTTGGCTCAGGTTATGATCCCAAGGTCGTGAGATTGAGTCCCACATGGGGCTCTGTGCTGAGTGCAAAGCCTGCTTAAGATTCTCTCTCTCCCTCTGCTCCTCTTCCCTGCTCTGCTCTCTCTCTTTCTAAGAATAAAAAATAAGAACTAAAATAAAACAAAACACAAAAGATGTTTGAGTCTGGATTAAGAAGGTGACTCCTTGAGAGTTGGAACAATGTTTAAGTTAACTTGAATTGTTTTTAATGACTATTTATTTACCTGTTTTTCTTTGAATTTGGTGGTATTTTTGGAGTTTGACTGACTGGTTGGAAGCAATTATATTTATGTTCTTCAAAAAAGAAAAACATAGTGAACCTCTTTGCACCAAGTGCAGAAACTCTGTCTGAAGAGAGAAAGGACATGTCTTCCAATAAACAATCAGAAGGGTGGCCAGTGCCATTGTGTGCAGGGACACCCTGCTTCATGGCTGCTGATGATACTTCTCTGAGTGTGCAGAGGTGCAGTCCCTGGCCAAATACCGACTCATGCCTTTGTCAGCCTGCCCCTCCTCACCTAACTCCTTTCCTGATGGTGCTCCAAAGACTGTAAGAATTAAAGTCTTCATTGAACCAAAAGAATCAATTAATCTAATAGAATGTAGAAAAAGAAAAATATCAAAAAAGCCTTATAACAAAATTTCAAAATATGTTTAAAAAACCTAGTATATACTGAGAGGCACCTGGGTGACTCAGTTGGTTAAGTGACCAACTCTTGGCTTCGGCTCAAGTCATGATCTCATGGTTTGTGAGTTGGAGCCTTGCGTTGGGCTCTGTACTGACAACATCAAACTTGCTTGGGATTCTCTCTCTCTCTCTCTCTGCTTCTCCCCCGCTCATGCTCTCTTTCTCAAAATAAATAAACATTAAAAAAAGAAACCCAAACGTGGTACACTCAAAAAGAGACATAGGGAAACCTACAATTGTAGTTGAATATTTTAACACTTCACCCATAGGAGTAAATAGAACAAGTAATTAAGGATATAGAATACTTTAACATTGGCATCACCTAATTTTACCTTGTAAATAACCATAGAAAAAGCCCTCACAAAAACAGAATACACATTCAGTTGTATATTGATCATTCATCAAAATAGACACTATTCATAAAAAAACTTAGAAAAATTCTAATTATACAGAGTGTACTCTCTGAACAAGTTGAACTTAAACTAGAAATTAAAAAAGTAGAAACATGTGTGAAACATCTGCAAATAATTGAAAATTAAACAATACACTTTAAATAACCCACGAATGAAAGAATCACAAGGGAAATTAGAACATATTTTGCATTGAATGAAAATAAAAACACAACAGTAAAAGCAGTGCTTAGAGGAAAATATATACCATTAAATACTTATTTTGGAAAAATGATAAAAAGTCTTAAATAGATCATTTAACATCTTAAGAGACCAGAAAAATAAGAGTAAATGTAATAATAAGAGGAAATAATAAAAAGTAGGAATAACAACATTAAGAGCAGAAGTTAACAAAACAAAAAACAAAACACAGTAGAGAAAAATCACTGAAAATCAATAAAACAATATCTTATTGCTGTGAAAAGGTACATAAGTCACCCTGACATTCTCATCCAGGCTCTGATTTGCATGGGTCCATCATAAGCAGATTTTGACAGATGTTTAATTTTGTTACAATTCCTTTTACAGATTCTATTCCTAGGAGATCTGTCACACCCAGTGCAACTAATTGAGTTGGCTGGAAGGCTGTACCTTTCCTCGGTGTGTCAATCATTTCAGTATTAGTGTGTCTCTATAATACTGACCAAGAGAAATCAGCCATGGACAAATCTTTTTTTTTTTTTTTTTACAAATAGTTTATTGTCAACTTAGTTTCCACATAACACCCAGTGCTCATCCCCACGAGCNGGGCGATTCCAATCTTCCAGGCTAGCTCTGGGGGCGGAGCCAGAAGCCTCTGCTCCTTTCTCCTCCGGGTGGGGCTGGGGGGCCTGGGCAGGGCGGGGGGCTTTGTCTGCCAGTGCGCTGAGCCCAATGGGGTGAGGAAATCAAGTTCCCTCTGTGTCTCAATCACCCAAAACACGAACTTGAGGTCACATCTGCCAGTTTTTAGCGCCTTGCCTTCCCTCTAGAGCTGCAGCCAGCTAGGAGCATGGACGCCGGTGCCTGTGCGCCTCCTCAGAGGTCCAAGCCCGCCTCGAGGGTAATGGCGCAACCTCTCCCAGCCAGCCAGGAGCCAGCACAAAGAAGCAAATCACGAGCGCAGCCCCTCCTGGGCGACTTGGAGCGTGGAGGGGCCTGACGCGTAGGTATTTTGTGCGCAAAGATTTTCTACCCCCCGAGAGGAGGTTTTTCTGTTTCGGACTCTCTTTTTCCCCTCTCACTCCCCACAGAGGGGGGTGGCCCGTCTCTCCAGTCTCCAATTCAGGCCCAATTTTTACTTCCCCAGTTCGCACTCAAGTTAGAAGTCTTTCTCAGTGGAGTCTGTGTCCTTTCTCTCCCAATCTCTTGGGTGTGGTACGGTTTCCTATGGCTTCAGATCTTTTCCGTGTGATGCCTGGGCACGAGTGAAGGTACGGAGCTCCCTACTTCTCCACCATCTTGCCCCTCCCTCAGACATGGACAAATCTTAACCACTTTATTGACCCGAGAGATAGTCTTGGATGGTCATATATAGTGACTAGCTTTAGAAGTTACCAAACACCCAAACTTAGTTTTTAAAAGACTTCCTTTTGAAGGGATGCCATGTAAAACTTGACTATTCTATATTCTATTAATGACTTCACCAACATAAACTTCTCATGCCCAGATGGACCTTTGGATCTCCTCTCTCCCCGCTCTCAATTTGTTTTTCCTGCCCATCTTTATTATCTTGGTAAGGGACATTGGTAAACACCTACTGTCCACTGTGAGAAAGAGGACACCAACTTGCTTTCTCCTTCTTCTTTATCTCCCTCTTTTAGTTCAATAGCAAGGCTTGTGTCTCCCACTTCCAATATAGATCTGGGCTGTCTCTCTATTCCCACGGCCACCACGGCGATCCAAGCCACCATGATCTCTCTCTGGCACTAGGGCAATAGCCTCCTCAGTGGACTTTTCATATCCCTCCTCACCTTCTTCCAGTCTATTTCCTTCATAGTAGCCAGAGTGATTTTTTTAAATACACAAGTCAAGTCATGATACTCTCTGCTTAAATCCCCACATGGCTATACAGTGCACTTAAAAATACTTGAAACTCCTAATTATGGTCTACAAAGTCCTGAATGGTCTGACATGTACTCATATCTCCAAACTGGTCTCAATCTGCTCTTTCTCTAGCCAACTGTGTGCTAGTATCACTAGCTTTTTCTTCTCTTCCTGGAGCACGTCAGGTGATCTTCCAGGGACTTTGGCAATACTATTCTCTGCCAGGAACATGCTCTTGGCCATCATACCACTGTTCTTGATAATATCATCTTCCAGGTGAGTGTGTCAGCTCTTCCAAGGGGCATTCCTGACCATTTTAGGTAAGTTAGTTTCACTCCCACCCTCATAATCACCCTTTCATATCACTCTGTGGGACCCTTCCTCACGTGATTGCTAAGTGCCATGACAGTAGAAGTTCACACCCATTTTGCCCACCATGAAATATGTGGCATCTAGCCAAGTATCTGGAAACTAGCAGTTGTTCAGTAAAGACTTTAGGGCCTTTGTGCCTGTTGTTTCCTCTTTTGAAGAACGCTTCCTCCATCTTCAGAAATCCTGCTCCTTCACAGCAGTCCCCTGGACTCTGATCACCAGTCACCTCCTCAGAGATGTCTTCCCTGACCACCCTGTAAACCTTGCCATCATACCCACCCATTGCGCTCTTTTCCCTCATTAAGCCTTCATTATCTTTATTCTTACCACCTGATATTTTGTGAGTTCTCTTGTTTATTGTTAATTGCCCATCTTCCCTTAGGGAATATGACTCTACAAAAGCTGTGACTTTGTTTCTTTTCTTTTTTTTAAAATTTTTATTTATTTTTTAGAGAGAGATAGAGACAGCATGAGAAGGGGAGGGTCAGAGAGAGAGGGAGTCACAGAATCCGAAGACAGGCTTAAGCTCTGAGCCAGCTGTCAGCACAGAGCCGGACACAGGGCTCGAACCCAGGAACCGTGAGATCATGAGCTGAGCTGAAGTCAGATGCTTAACCGACTGAGCCATCCAGGTGCCCCTGTGACTTTGTTTCATGCTGTATCCCCAGCACTGAAAATATTGCCCAAAACACAGTAGACACTTCACAGATATTTAATGAATGAACGAATGTCGAAAGCCAGGCAAGGCCATGCTAAATTCCATAATGAAATGGTTATGAAGATTAGAAAATGAGTTGGCATTGAGACCCAGTTAAGCTTTAAGCATTTGGGGATTTAAATACCTTCTTTTGCTTCCTGGCTCCACTCTTGTGTTGTAAGATGATCCGGAGTATCGGTCTCCTCAATCCTTTCTAGTATCCAGTGTATTTTCACTTTACTTTGGCAGCTCTGTGTGAGTTTTGCATTTATCTTTTAGCTGTTGGGAAGGAAGATAAAGTGAATGGAAGAATGAACAATTAAATGAGCAAATAGGAATGTTCTTAGTGGATGCTTGAAGATGTGTATCAATCGTCCCCTTGGAAGGTCCCAAATGGCCTGCAAAGCCTTTGACATTATAAACAAGATTCTCCCAAATCTGGTGCATGACAGATCTATAGTATATCTTTAATAATTATATATGTTTTAAAAAAGATATCTCTTTGAAAAACCCAGAGAGCCTTATCTATATTTATCTCAGGACTCTTTCTCCCATAGAGAACCAAGATGATTTCAATGTATTGCTACTGGTATTTTTCAGAAGGTCACTCACAGGGGATTAAATTTGAGTGATTGTGCATTGTGCCATTAATTAAGTTCTTACAGATATTTTGGGCTAATATTTGTCAAAACTGAAAGATTATTTTCAGTAATCAAGGAGCTTATCTTAAAAATATAAATCTGTTTTTCAAAAAAACTTCCTGATTTAAAAATTATATGAAAAAATACATAAAATGCATGTATAAGAATATATATACATATATACACTTAAACACACAGAGAGACACACACAAATCTATTATAAAAAGCTGTTATAACAAATCAATATGTATTTGTGGTTGTGAAACTTGACTGTAAAACACATATCAACCTACTTTGTAAAGAATGAAAGGTGGACAGAGGGAAACAAAATGGCAGCGCCAAAGGGGAGCCTCTGGGTCAGGGCCCAACTGGGGTTCCCACCACTGTGCCACTGACTACACCGCCACTGCTGCTGACCATGGCCCTGGCGGGAGGCTCGAAGACCACTTGGGCTGAAGCATTTGACTCAGTCTTGGGTGAAACGGTATTTTGTCACGGGGCCTGTGACAGCTGACCTTCCCCTTGCTTTGTTGAAGAGGAAGAGGAGTTGTACACATGTCAGAAAGGTCACAGGCTGTTTTCAATTTGTCAATTTGTGGATGATGGAATTGATTTAAATCACACCAAAATGGAATGTGGAATCCACAGGTACAGAAGCATATTCCTAATCTGATAAGCAATATGCTTGCCATCTTGGTTGTCAGAACCAGATGCCATTCACTGAACTGAGACAAGAACAGCTCATGTCCCTGATGCCAAAAATGCATCTATTCTTCCCTTTAACTCTGGTAAAGTTATTCTGGAGTGACATGATGGACTCTGCACAGAGCTTCATAACCTCTTCCTGGACGTTTTATCTTCAAGCTGATGATGGAAAAGTAGTTATATTCCAGTCTAAGCCAGAAATCCAGTATGCACCACAGCTGGAGCAGGAGCCTACAAATTTGAAAGAATCGTGGCAAAGCAAAATGTCCTTTTCTGCAAATGAGAAATTCACAAACACAGAGGAACTATCTTGAAGATGGAGAAAGTGATGGCTTTTTAAGATGTTTCCCTCTTACCTCTGGGTGAACTTTACCATGACTCCTGTCCTCTCAGTGATGGTATTGCTCCGGACTCATTGCACAATTGTTGCTACAGCTGTGGAGTAGTATGTTCCCTCTGAGGAGCTGAGTATCTGTGGTGACTTGGAATTTGTGAACCAATGAACAAATGCTAAACAGATATCCAGCTTCTTCTCTTGTGGTTGTTAGATGGAAAGCTGGACTATGAAGTAGCAGGGTCTCTACCTACAAAAGTGAATCTTGCTCATTCAGAAATTTAAATTTTTTTTTAAAGAAGGGTAATAGATATCCAAGTTTCCATTCCTCATAGAGCTTTTAAAAATGGTTTCATTGGTAGGGCACCTGGGTGGCCCAGTTGGCGAAGCATCCAGCTTCTGCTCAGGTCATGATTTCACGGCTCATGGGTTTGAAACCTCCGTCACACTCTATACTGACAGCTTGGAGCCTGGAGCCTGCTTCAGATTCTGTGTCTCTGTCCCTCCCCAGCTCACGCTCTGTTTCTTTCTCTTTCTCAAAATTAAATACACATAAAAATTTTTTTTTAAAATAAAAAACAAAACAAAAATGGTTTCGTTGGATATAGGGCTTAGTCATCACTATAAAATGCAAATAAAGTTACTGAAATCTGTGAAAACTGTATTTGCTGTAACTTTATCTGTAAATTCTTTTTCTAGTAATTTAAGAGATGGATATTTGAGATTTCAGTTTTATTTTACTTATAGTTGAGCTATTCTATTATTTACATTGGTTTTGTTTGTTTTCTTTCTTAGCCAAATTCTGTGAGCTGATCAATGATCATCTCCTAGATCATGATACTGTCACTTTAGTTAATAAACTGAATACTCAGTAGGGTTTGTTGCTTCTGCTCAGAAATGGCCCACAAGCGGCATTTTGAAATTAGGCAAGAAAAGCTCTTTTATGACATTACATTTTCAGTTGTATTGACTGAAATCACTAAAGTTTTATTTGAATAAAAAAAAGAATGAAGGGTTACAGGAAGGTATTATATTATTTGTGTATAGTATTTTCCAAGATAGAAGAAACTATATAAATGTTTTGTTCTATTGTTTTGTATGTACTTTGAACCATGATTATTTGGACAAATTTTGAGCTATTTCCCTTGGTAGGAAATAACCAAGGCCACACATCTGCAAGGTGTCTGGCCAAGGTCATGGATATAGCCGAGAGCCCTGAAAGCATTTTTCTTGGGGCAGCTCTCCCTGGGGTATATAGAATTTGAGTGTAAATCATGCTCTGGCCAGTGAGAGGCCATCTCTTAGTCACTGAGCTGACATGCCAAGACCTCTTCTCTTGCCAGGGGTAGGTCTGATGTGTAGACCTCAGGACTGTAAACTCAGTATGCTGTGTGTGTCATTCAACACCATGCCCCATCTTCCCCGTCATCATGTGCAATGAATAGTATGAACATTTTGGGAGGTGTGACCCTTCTGTCATTGAATGGCTGCTCACCAGCTTCAGAAGGAATGCACTGACATCAGCAAAATCTTTTAGGAGAAGAAATGAGGAAACCAAAGGCAAGAAAACAGCAACGCTGCGGAAATGTGAGTGTATGCATGCTGAATGCATTTCTGGATTGCTATTATTTGTTCCTGAAAATCTTTCAAGAGGATAGAAACTGCAAAAAAAGATAAGGGAATTTGGGGTGGTTAGCCTGGAGAAACAAAGCTATAGCTGCCATTTAAGTGGCCATTTAAATAGGTCAGGTTAAATGCTGATTCTTCCCTGCCCCCAAAGCCTGTAAAATAGATATAAATTTAAACTGTAGCAGCCAGAATACACAGTAACTATAAAACGGAACTTTTAGGACCTGTGGTTCCCAACCAGGAGGTGCAACAGAATCATCCAGGATTGTTTTTCAGAATAAACGTGCCTGGGCCCTGTCTCAGGCTAACTTCTTTGTAAGGTGGACTGGAGAATCAGCATTTTAGTTTGGATTCACCATTGGGTTGACCCCTCTTCCATTTTCATCTTTTGGAGCACTGGTTTCCTTGACAAGATTTTCCCAGTTGATGTAGACCTAACTTCCCTATTGGCTCACATGTGGCAGGAAGTTGGCCCACCACGTATACCCAGCACAGGACCTGGTAGTGAGGAGAGAGATGATTTTCTGAAAGGCCAGCAGAGGGAGCTGAGAAACAAATTTTCCTCTTGCCATGTATTCCTGTGGCTATGGAAGTTGACAAGTAACTTTTCTCTATCAGATTATAACTTGGAGCAGATTAAATCAAGATCCGAATATTCTGGAATTTGGGAAGAGAGTGCGCCAGGTATTTCAGTTTCACTTTGCCTCCTTGAGCCAGTCATGTGGTCCTTGTCCCTGAGGGATACAAGCACAAATGTAATATACTGTGCCACTGTGGACATCTGCTCTGCCTCATGATCTTCTTCAGGAGGGAGACAAAGGCAGCAGAATCAAACTGGACTCCGGGTTAAAGACTAAATGGCCAATACATTTCTTTTCTCTTCAGATTTTTTTCCTAATAAGTTAAAGAATGACTTTCCTACAGGGGATAGTATTATTCTTTTTGAGAGATACATTATTGAAGATCCTGACTACAAGCTCCTTTGTTTGACCCAAAAAGGAAACAGCTAATTACGCAAGACAGATAGCATAACGTTGATTTTTTTGCTAGGTCTGAAGATGAGTCAAATGGGTAATTTATAAATGAAAAGGAGAATCAGCCACAGAATGGGAGGAAAAAAAGATAATAATTCAACCTAGCCTAACGATTGCAAGAGAAATTAAGATACTTAAAAAAAGATAAAACCTGAATTATAAAAGAAATGTGCTGATGAATAGAATCCATTCAGTTCCTGAGCAAATGGAATAATAATGGTAAGTTTGTATTCATGGGAGATCTTTGGATTATTTCCTGCGTATTAGTGGGAAATGATGACCAGAACTAAATGGAACATAAGTATTGTTTGAATCAGGGTCCCTATTCTTTGGACAGTGAAAGAAATAATGATTTTAGAGTGAATCAGACTAAAAATAGCTATAGGGCTTTTATTTATTTATTTACCTATTTATTTACTCAGAGAGACCTCTGCGATGGGTCGGATTTCACTTTTCTGGTTTCTGTGTAGATAAAGGTCAGCTGAGGAACTCTTGGAGCTCATCTATCTGAAGGACACACTCAGTTTTAGGCCTAAAACTCCCAGCGCAGGTGACTCTGGACACTCCAGCCTACCGCCTCCTCCAGGAAGATGTCTCTGGGTACCCTCAGACACCTGGAAACTTCACAGGGTTGAAATATTTGCTCCTTGATGTGGGCTTGGTGGTCTTTTCTAGTTCTTATATAACTGGGTATCAACTGAGGGCTGACATGCCCTTTGAGATGTAGACGAAATACCTTCAACTCTCTAATAATTAGGCCTGTGGAAGGTGAAAATCCTTTCCCTAGGCCAATGTTGTGTTATTCTCTGAGTCTTCTTGGCCTTCTGTTTCCTCCTAGGTGGTCTGGGGCATCCCATATCAAATGGGATTTTAGTTTTCACCACAAAATATCACTTACACAAGCATGGATAAGACTCTTAGCTGAGAAGGGTCCTGGGAAAGTGATGTAGGATGTCCAGGTGAGCTCAAAATGCAGCCCATTCTTTCCAATGGTACCAAGTTTTCTCTCTTCCTCCTCTCTGTTCTCCACTGGATTTCCTGGGGAGCTCTGACAGCTTCTCCCCTTATTTGAGGAGCATTTCAGCCTTCCTCCCCTGAGCCTGGGTGCTGGCCTTCATGGAGGTCTGTGGTGGTGGTGATGGCCTGGGAGGAGTGGAGGGGAACTTCTCCCTAGGTTCTTTTCAAATTATTTTTCCAAAAAGAGAGAGTGTCATTCTTTTTTTTTTTTTAAGTTTATTTGTTTATTTTGAGAGAGAGAGAGGGCATGTGAGAGAGGGTGTGAGTGGGGGAGGGTCAGAGAGAGAGAGAGAGAGAGAGAGAGAGAAATCTCAAGCAGGTGCCTCACTGTTAGTGCAGAGCCTGACTCAGGCTCAAACCTGGGAAGTGTGAGATCATGACCTGAGTGGAAGTCGGGTGTTCAATGAACTGAGCCACCCAGATACCTCAAAAGAGTGCCATTCTTAAGACAAATTTTGATGCAAACCATAGGTTAATATTTTGTCAACTTCATTATGATGATTTTAACTCAATTATTGGTGTCCTTGAAAAATAACTACCCCCACCTACAGTAAGCTGGATTCACAACCTTGATCTTGATATGCACATCGAAATGGCTGGTTGAAACTTCCGCACTNCCCCTCCCTCTCAAAACAAAAAAAAAAACAAAAACAAAAACAAAAAAAAAGAATGGCACTCTCTCTTTTAGGAAAAATAATTTGAAAACAACCTAGGGAGAGGTTCCCCTCCGCTCCTCCCAAGCCACCACCACCACCACCACCACCGCCAAAGACCTCTATGAAGGCCAGCACCCAGACTCAAGAAAGTTGAGACTATTTAGTAGGAAAAACGTGCACTACAAAAGTATTCTTATTAAAGAATGATTATTCAATAACACCAACGAAAAGAAAAATCCACTCAGTTTAGATGGGCACATAATCATAATAAAATATGTCATCACTTCCTTTCCTCCCCCTCCTCTCCCACCTGCTTTCCTGAGGTAGCCACTTGTGACCGTTTCTGCTTTTAGTTCTACTGATGGTTAGAATCATAACTTCCCTGAATGAGAGGAATGACTAAGCTTTGAGCATGAGGGCGGGCGGTGTGCACGAAAAGGCTTCGCTTGAAACATGGGCAGGAAGTCATGTTAGAACCACTTAAAGTCCTGAAACAGGATGAGCCCTTTCATTGTTGGTTGTCTCCTAAACCAGCACCATCAGCATCATCTAGGAGATGGCAAAAAATGCAAACTCTCCAGCCCCACCCCAAGACTCACTGAACCAGAACCTTTGGGGGTGGTGCTCAGAAATGGGTATTTTCACAAGATCCCCAGGCCGTTCTGATGCCCACTCAAGTTTGAGAAGCGCTGCCCTGAGTCAACTACAGAAATTCCATTCCTCTTGCGGTGACGGGTGTAGGGGCGGCCACGTGACCCAGTCCTGGCTAATGAGATGCGGCGGGAGAGCTGATTGGGGGGCTGCTGGGAAAAGAGCTCTTGCTCTTAGAAGAGGGACGTGGAAGGGTGGGAGCCGTCCTCAGTCCTTACCCCGGATGTTGTCACGTCTTCCGGCGGGGAGGATGGGGCCGATGCTGGCGTCTTGTGGTCGTGGGTGAGCTTAGGCACCTGAGAGATGGGCCGAATCTGCAGGCTTCATGATATCCCAGAGCCCTGAAATTAACCCCCCCGGAATCATGCTGCCCTGGACTCGACTTGCGAGGGGGTGCAGAGAGTGGGTTAGGAGAATGAACCTGCTCCACCGTTTATTCCGCAAGCATCTGTTCTCTTCATTTTCATACCTGCTGTCCCTGAGTCCCGGGGCCTCATCCTTTGCAGCTTTGTCTTAGGCATGTCCTGAAGCCGATGTCTCTTTTACCAGTGTTTGTCCCTCAGTATAATTCTACCCAAAAACTGGCTTTTAGCGATTCATGAAAAGCTCTGGTCCGCTGATCCTCCCTTGTGCCCTCCATTCTTCCTTGTCTGACTATACTTTCATGCAGATGCTGACATGCAGATGCGATTTGGAGAGGGCAGAGAAAGGAATATGCATACTTTGCCAACTTGAATCAGAAGGCTCTTTGTTTTTTTGTTTGCTCTTACTGAGATGTGGCACCCCTTTCAAAAGAAGGAAAGTTGAAGTATATAGAGAAAGAGAAAAGTTGTTCAGTGAGGTCACCTCTAGAATATCCATGTAACCCTTGCGGAACACACAATGATGCTATGGAAATTATTCTTAACTCTTATACACTGTGGCTTCTCCCAAAATGTAGATTCTACAAGATAGACAGGGATGCTGTGGTGAGGCAGCAAGGCAGTGAAGAAGGCCAGTGGGGCACCTGAGCTTGCCTTAGGTTGCTTCTGCCCTCCCCCGGGCTTGGGTCGACATCCATCTCTCCCAAGAAGTAACTCAGAAGATGTGGATTGTGGGTCCTTTTACCTTCATAATTCTATGAAACTGACGTTTCAGTTGTCCAGCACGTGATGATTGACAGTGTATATATAGTTTCATTCAAACCCTCACCCACATAATGTAACATTGAGGTAGCACTTACATTGGTGAGAAACCACCATGGGGTCTCTAGGGTCATCTCAGATAGGCAAATGCATTCTACTTATAGTTTTCTGACCTAAACTTCCTTCAAGCTGATGTGGTTTTGCCATAGCTGCTATTTCACTGTACTCTTTGACTCTCGTTAGTCAAACAGTACGTGTGATTCTCTCTTTAAATGTCAAAATGTGACATTCTGTTTGTTTACAAGTATTGGTTTTATGTGTATTCCTTACTGCTTCTCTTATCGTTAAATATATGTTAAACAATTGATCTTCTACTGTTTCTAATCAGGGACCCCCTTTAAAGTGTAAGACTTGGCAGAGGCATCATGATTACTTTGAGGCTTTGACTGATTCTAGAACAGAGTCAATTCACTTCTTCCGTTTGAGCTTCAGATTCTTCCTCTGCAAAAGACAGAGTAATCACAGCCTCTGACAGGTTTGTGGTGCTGAGGCTTGACAGGAGTGGTAGGTAATAACTGCAGTGTTGTGTAAGGAAAACCAAAGGTCTGAAGCGTAAGCGAATACACCGCCACCACCGCTGAGAATGGCAGCAGTTATTTGACCTTTAATTTTTCACTTAAAACCCAGATGCGTATCCTTAAAGCTTTTCTTGTGTAAATGTTTGTTATCTGTAATGCACTCACAGGACAATTTTGGTTTCTTTAAAATGGGAGTGAAGGGGCACCTGGGTGGCTCAGTTGGTTAAGTGTCAACTTTGGCTCAGGTCATGATATTACAGGTTTGTGGGTTCAAGCCCCATGCCGGGCTCTGTGCTGACAGCTCGGAGCCTGGAGAGCCTANCACGAACCACGAGATCATGACCTAAGGGAAAGTCGGATGCTTAACCGACTGAGCCACCCAGGCGCCCCTCTCCCCCTCTCTCTCAAAAAAAGACAAACATTAAAAAAATAAAAATAAATAAAATGGGAGTAAAATTTTGGAGGCATATTTTATTTTTTTTAATGTATTTTTTTTTAATGTTTTACTTATTTCTGAGAGAGAAAGACAGCGTGAGCAGGGGAGGGTCAGAGAGAGAGGGAGTCACAGACTCTGAAACAGGCTCCAGGCTCTGAGCTGGCAGTCAGCACAGAGCCCGACGCGGGGCTCGAACCCACGAACCGCGAGATCATGATCTAAGCGAAAGTCGGACGCTTAACCGACTAAGCCACCCAGGCCCCCCAAGAATCACTCTTTTCGAGTCTGCTTTAGGGTCTCTGTTCGTCTCGCTCCATACACTCTCCTTAGTGAGTTCATCTATTTTTGAACCGGTATGAGATAGATATGTCAGAAATATGTGATACTCTTGTTCTGAAAAAGTGAGAAAGGTTGTTCTGTTGGAAATTGCCTCCAGATCCAGCCTGTGGGCTACTCAAGAAAATACGTTTTATAACCTTTGTCTGAGTTTCTGCTGACTATCTCAGTGGCTTGAAACAACACAGATTGATTCTTACAGAGTACTGGAGGTCAGAACTCCAAAATTGGTCTCACTGGACTAAAGTCAAGGTTGTTAGCAGGGTGACTTCCCTCTAAAGGCACTTAGGGGAAATCTATCTCCTTACCTTTGCCAGTTTCTAGAGGTTATCTGCGTTCCTTGGCTTGTGGGCCCTTTCTCACCTCATTCCATACTCATATCCATCTCTCTTTGTTTCCTTCTTAGAAGGCCTGTGTGATTACACTGGACCCACCCAGACAGTCCAAGATGGTGTCTTCATCTCAAGATCTTTGACTTAATTACATCTGCAAAGTCCCTTTACACATACTCAAGTTCTGGGGATTAGGATGTGAACATCTTTAGGCAGCCATTATTCAGCCTTTCACAATCTTGTTGTCACATACTGTTTAAAGGAAACTTAGCAGTATTATTGTTTAACAATAACTGCTGTGTCCCTACAGCTTTCCCTACATGGAGCCTAATCCTCGCAAGTATAGCCCAAGGTAGCTATCATCACCCTGCTTTTGTAGATGAAAACCTGGGTTAGAAATCATAGTGGGACAGGGCAGGGACTGGCACCCAAACCTTGATGAATCCAGGTTTACAGAGCACCTCTTGGCCCCTGGCTCACATCATCAACATAGTCACCTGATTTATTTCCAAACTTAGCACATGTGATGTCAAAGAACCCAGAGCTGTCCAGTTACCTGTTAATGTCCATGGATCTGAAGTCCATGCTTATTTTGAGAAGGAACCTTTAAATGTTATGCAGTTACTGACATGATGGTTTCAGTGAAAAGCCCTAGCAATTTCCTGTACACTATCAGCTGACTGATCAGGGCTCGTTTCTAGAAATCACACACCCCGACAAGGACAGCCCCCATCTTTAAAATCACAGGAGCCAAACATAAATGCTGTCCCTTGGCAAGAGGTGACTCACTTTGATGAGCTTCCACAATAAATTGTGGCTCAAACTTTTGGTGGAACAGGGGAATGAAGCTGGGTCAGAACAGAGACCACAGACATGGAAATATTTCAAATTTTTTTTTTTTTTTTTTTTTTTTTTAATAATAATAGCTCCTCTATTTGCTCTGGGGCTTTTGCTATGGGTAGAGATCAAAGTCTCTTCAATTATATGGCCATAGTCACTTTGTTATTGGAATCCTCCAAAAGAGCATGTTCTTGGTGCATAAGGAACATGGTATGCTTTCAGCATTTCCCCATCTCCTAGATTCAAAAGTCCCTTAGCAAGATGGACAAAACCAAGGTGGTTTTAAACTGTGTAGGCTAGGTGTGCTTGGGTGGCTCAGTCAGGCATCCGACTCTTGATATCGGCTCAGGTCATGATCTCACAGTTCGGTTCGTGAGTTTAAGCCCGTCATCGTTTCAGAGAGAGCTTGCTTCAGATTCTCTCTTTCCCTCTCTTTGCCCCTCCCCCACGTATGTGTGTGCACACGATCTCTCTCTCTCTCAAAATAAAAAATGTGTAGGCTATTTTCTCATACACTATCTCTCAGCCTCTGCCAGATGTTTTGGAATATTTGAAAGTGATCTTAATAGATTCCTCTACCTGATCAATATCTTTCTAAAAGGAAAAACATTTTTATAGAAATCAAGCTGTGCTCACAGATGTGATTGAATGCAGAAATTCTTGAGATACCCCCACAGTCCAAAGGCTTATTCTATTTTCTTTCCCCCCATGTCTGGAACCACACATGATGTTTCTTGGTAATGACTCTAATACTAACTTTACATTAATACCACAGATAGTTATGTTCCAGATGAAAATGTGCATGGATTACTTAAAATTTCACAAAGCTTTTTTTTTGAACAACAGACAAAGCATGGCCTATGAAACTGACCAAAACTCATTTCCTCTTTTTACAATAAGAACTAACAATCAGAAAATAATTTTATACTTTATTTCAAGGGTAATGTTGTATATTTTCTGACCATTAAGATTTGCAACAACTCTTGGACAAAATATAGATTTCTGACTTGGCTCTTAAGCAAATTACCTCCCCTGTCCATGCCTCAGTTTTTTATCTGTAAAATGGATGAATAATATTTGCTGTATTTACATGAGGGAAAATGGGTTTGCAATGCGTATGGAAATCAAAGTGTTCTCTTTGGCAATGCGTGGAATTAAGTTAACGTGAAGTCACACATTCACATTGACTCTTTTCTTACTCCCATGGGGTCTGGCTGTTCTTTGTGTAATTTATTCAATGTGAACTGTGGGTTTCATATCTTTGGCGAAATCAGCTGCCCTTGTTACTTCCTGTTCCGGCAGCACCCTGCTGAGCATCTCGTGATCTCAGGAGTGGAGAAGCAGGCTGGCAGAGCAGTCCAGGCATGGCTTAAAAATACAGTTCTCAGACTGTTGGTTCAGATTTCCTCCCAGCAAATCCCCAGGTAGACAGATTACAAGTTTGCCTGTCTGCAGCTTGGATCCCATTCCCTGTTCTGGCTGTCAGGATTACAACTTCTGTCGGACCTGCCTCTCCCTTCAGTACCGTTTCCTTCCTCTTGTATGTCCAAGTTGATAAAATTGGGTGTGTCACCATTTGCACGTGTGCGGGCTGCTGGGCATGCGAGAAGGGGATGTTTAAACCACACCACCGGTTTGTGGTCCAGAATTGGTCTCCATCTTCAGCATCTCAGCATTGCAGAGCTTTGTGGACAGACAGCGACCTCCCTCATGCCCTTCCACACCCTCCCTAACTGGCTTAAGTTGGCTTTGCAAGTCGATAAGCCTTTTAAACAAGAAAGGGCAGGTCCTTACTGTCCCCCAGGTTGGAGAAGATACAGCCTATTTTAACTTGTTAGCTATCAGCTTATTTTCTTATTAAGTCACAGGAGATGCAACTTCAAGGGCTCCTCAGGACATGTAATATCACCAGTGGAAATTATCTTCTGTTCTAACATTTATTAAGAGCTTGCTACATGCTGGACACTCTGTTGAGTGTTTCCATTGTGTTATTTCATCTGATCTCTTCATCAGTTCTATGAGATAGATATAATTCCCTTCATTTAACACTGAGAAGAATAAAGCCCAGAGAGGTTAGTCAGCATGCACACTGTCACACAGGTAGACAGTGAAGGAAGTAGGATTCAAACCCAGGAGGCTGGTTCTGGGGACTCTGCTCCCAGGATGCTTCTCACTTTTGCTTAGGCTCCTGAACTCCCTGACCCTTCCACATCACTGTGGGCACACGAGTGCTCAGAGACAACTTTGTAAAGCACTGTGCAAAAGACTCAGGGCGAACGCGAGCAAGTGTCACTAAGCGCCAACACCCTCTGGCAAGTGGTGAACAGGCCCATGGTTTTTCCCAGGCTCCAGATTAGGGAAGCGAGCTTGGCCTGGGTTCAGCTGGATGTACATGGGTCAGCACTCTAACAGAGGGACACTACCTCCTCTTTCCTCTCTCTTCTTATGGTGGTTGAGCTTTGCTCTTGGCCTGGCCATTCCTGTGCTCATTTAGATGCTTTGGCTATGGTTGATAAGGAATATGGAATAACCAGCAAATTCTGTGATGCTGGGCCCACTAGGAGGCAGTGGCCTTAAGTGGAGTTCCTGTAGTTAGAGATTCCCAGCATATGACACAGGAGGTCATTTATAATCTCACAATCTGTGGCCATCCACTTGGGAGAGGCGACAAATTCCTGCCCTGAGAATGTGTTCAAGAAAGTGAGGCCCTCTATTAGAAGCAGGGAGCCAAAAAGTTAATCAGCCAGCTGTGGGCCAGGCTCAGGCATCAGGGGATTAATCTCTGTTCACATAGCTGGCAAACAGTGCTTCTCAGTGACCACTATGGGTCTTCCGAGCCCTTGGTGGCCATCTCATCACTTGCTGGGTCTGAGCAGGCACCCTGTAGGCCTTGTGGTCTGCCGTGGTTCTGCTGTGGGTACACTCTAATGGCTGCTGCATCCAAAGCCTCCTTGGGGTTTTTAATTCCAAATGGTTTCTTCAGAAGTGGTCCCTTCTGTGGAGCACAACCCTACACTTGTAGCCGAGAGGAGGGAGACCCCAGGGACCCACTGACCCCTCCTGCCATGGTCCCAGCCTTCTATGGCAGAGTGTGCCAATGCAGAATGAGTGCTGCCCAGCTTGGCAGGTGTGAGGGACTGATGGAGTCCTCCGGGGTGGAAGATATCTCCCCTAAGGGTGACCGTAGGACAGAGGAGAGCATTCACAGGGTGACCACAATGGCCGCGGGCCACAAAAACTTCTAAGAAGGCAAGTCACTGGCGGTAAGGAGGGTTGGCGGTCTGGTGGTCATGTTGTCGGCTGTGGACCAATTGAGACCTAGAAGGAGGGCCCCTCAGAGCCCCTGAGTTGTGGATGACATGTAGGGGGAACTGGAGCCATGGGCTGCTGCATTCAGTCTTTCGGTTCATTCTCACAAATGTGAAGGACTAGGGGGAAAATAGGACAAAAGGCACTCACTGGGACGGAGCAGTTACTGTGCAGTTACCCTCTGGGGCCTTCTGGGGATAGGAAACCAGGCTTTCTAAGGCCCACACATGAGACTCTCCAGATGGGCTCTCTGTGCAGTTGAGTAAGGCCAAACACCCGTAGTAGAAGGTTAATGCAGGGCCCTTTATGGCAGAATGGTTTCTCAACTGCCAATCCAGAAGGGGCAACATACCCTCCCTCATCCTGAGCCAGACTCTGAGTGATCAAGTTTACACACCTGTGTGGGGTATGTAATTTCCCAGAGACCCCGGATGCAAAGCTGAACACCCCTGCTAAGACCACAGGCACCACAGAAGCTCAGCCTTACTTGTAAGATCCCAGGTAGGACAGGTGCAACTCCCAGGCCTCCACCCGGGAAAGAGTTAAGAGATGAAGGGTAGAAGAGGCTCAGAAAGGGAAAATGTATGTGCCAAACCTGCTGTGACAGCCCCTCACAGAAAGCAAGGTGGCTAGGCAAGGTGGCCTGATAGATGGGAAATGGAGGAGTTTCTAATTCTTCAACCAGGGAAAAACACTGAAAGTCTAAATAAAAGGGAAATCCAGGCTCAGCAGGGTCTGAGAACTGGGGCAAATGCACATGAGTGCTGTCTATCTGGGTACTTGGCCCGGTTGGCCTGCATAGGACAGTGGTCTTGTGTTCAAGGCCAAGAGGACAAATCTGGGTTTGAGAGCCTGCTAGGTGTCTTCTCTGTGGCTGCTGGTTAATAGCAAAAAAGGCTCAGTGGAGCCAAGATGAGGAAGGGGGGTTGGTCATGCAGAGTGACAGGTGTTCCAGTGGGCTTATGACGCTAGACCTCTTGGACAGCCTGCTCAGGCCTGTCCCTACTCCAGGACCAGCGTGAAACAGAAAGCCAGTGTGCTACCCCAAATTCTGGGGGGGGGGGGTTTGGAAAAATCACAGGAATGAATTACATTTATTGGGAACCTGCTTACAGCAGTTTGTAATAATTAGGACAGAGTACGAAGGGGCAGATACATACTTAGAGCAGTTATTATAAAGGAGGATGACCATCCAGAACATGATCAAGGAGGAAGAAAGGTAACAGGGCTCCCTTCCTGCCCTAGGGTTCCCTCTAGGAATCAGTGAGCAAAGCCCCACTCCCTACTGGGTTCCAAGGACTTAGAGGGAAGAAGGGCGAACTGAATCTTGGCATCTTGACCATTTCAGTCCATCTTGGGGATCTGTTGTGAGCTGAGTGCTTTGGAAATGCAGATACAGAGGGCTTGCTGACGAGGGGGCAGTGACGAGCCTAGACTCCTCTGGCATAGGGAGACTCCTGGACCTTCAAATGTGGAGATCCGAGAGATAGGAGATGGGAGAGGCTGTTCCTCCAGCACCTTGCTCACCTGGCCTTCTTGGCCAGGTCATCCTGCAGGTTGCTCTGACCCCCTGTCCTGGAGATTAGTGTCTATAATCTTCAGGGCACTTTATAACGTGCTTGAATGTGGGAGAAGGGGAGGAGACAGGCACACCACTGCCTATAGTCTGGGGTGGACACAAACTAGACACACCAATGTGCTTTGGGTGATTTTGCTAACACACTTCCTGGTGCCTGGAGGTCACCTGTGGTGGCAGGATGGAGAGTCCCAGATCCTCGCAGAGCTTATTGTTCCAAAGAGATGAATGATCTGGCTAACTTCGGAAGAAGTGAAAGACCCCAGTTGGTTGGGCATGGACACTTCTGACACTGGCAAGTGGGTGGGTGGGATACATACTCTTCTTCCTAATCCAGGTACGACAGAGCTATGCCCCTGATTGATGAGCTGCTGGGGTCAAAGAGTGGAACCGTGAGCTGAGCAGGTCTGTCTGATGAGTGACCTGAGGAGCCTTCAGCACAGCCAAGAAGGGTGGCTTCCTTCCTCCAGTGGGGAAAGGAAGTTGAGACCCTCTTGGACTCAACTTCCCAGCATCTTGGAGCTCCCAGTTCTCCATGTTCGCTAAGCAGCTGGCCTGTAATTTAGACCACTTGACATCTGAGCCCATAATGTTTATTTCTCCAGGGCAAAACCTCTCTCATCCCAGCCTGTAAAAAAAAGGAGAACAATGGTGGGCAGCCACCCAGTGGTCTCTTGGTCATATTAGGCCTCCTTCCACCTCTGATGAGGGTCTTGTACTCACTCTTCCTTGTGCTGGAAGGTTCTTCCACAGATATTTACCTGGGTCAATCCTCCTTCTCTTTAGATCTTTACTGAAATGTCACCCACCTAGTGAAGGTTTCGTTCACCAGCTATTTCAAACTACCGTCACTGCTTCTGAAACCCACTTCTTTTCTCACTTCCCATGACATATTTATTTTCTGCACAGCACTCACCACCAACTAGCTTATTATGCTTATCTCACTCATTGTCTTCCTTTTGGCGATAGTCTCTGCACCTAGGACAGTGCCTGGTACGTAGTAGGTGAACGATTCATCTGATATTTGTTGAGTGAATACATGGCAGGAAGCAGAGTGGGCCTCTTACATTGAACCACATGAAACTTGTGTTTGCAGGTCCAAAGTGGTCAAATACCAGCAACTTCATGTGGTTCAACCAAATATGTAACCCGTAATTGGCCCAAAGGAGGTGTTATGTGGGAGAGCATTTCCCCTTTATTTGTTTTGTGTGCTCTAGTTCAAAAACTTCAGGTTCTGTTTATAATCCCTTGGTAATAAATTTCCTGTTTAAATAGACAGTCTTTTCTCTAACGCCATGACCCATAGACCAGCTTTCCCCTGGTTAGAGCCTTGGCAGCAATAATGCCAGTGTTGGCCTTCAGGACTCTAGAAAGACTTTTTTTTTTTCTTTCTTTGGTTGTGGGAAAAAGTAAAGGTTAATAGACTATCAGATTGTGACCAGACATTAGAACCAACATCAGGAGCCTTGGCAGAGATGAGATCAGTAATGAGACATGTCCACCTCACTGCTCAGGTCCCAGAGGAACAAGACTCTGAGCCAAGACACTTGTACCTTATTCCTGAAGACAAACCGAGTGTTCAGAGGACAGACGTCTTTTCACCTGCTGGAGTTTTTTGGTTTTGTCTTCTATTTTTCTCATATAGCCAAGGAAAAAGGAATAAAACCTGGGAATTGTGACTTCTAAATTCAGCTTTCTTAGAGATATAGACTATTAAAATCCACATGAGGGACACCTGGGTGGCTCAGTTGGTTAAGCGTCCAACTCTTGATTTTGGCTCAGGTCATAATGTCACAGTTTATGAGATTGAACCCTGCATCATGCTTAGGGTTCTTTCTCTCTCTCTCTCTCTGCCCTACGCCTCAAAAATAAATAAATAAAAACGTTTTAAAAATCCACATGAAAAACATCTTTCTTTTGGTGTCTCCAAATGCTATACTCCAGAATGTATATGCTGGGAAATTGGTCCCATGTACAATCAGCAGCCATTAGCTCTATGCACATTAGCTAGAAGTGAGGTGCTAGCTGAGTGCACCCAATATGGGGCCCCACTCCAATGCCTGCAGGAGACAAGTGGAGAATATAAGCAAGCAAAACTGGCCACTCACATCCACAAAGAAACATGGTTTCTCCCAACTTTTTTGACCTTCTCAGACTACTTTTTTCTCACCACTTCTGAATGAGACATGGGTGGGTACCAAGTATTACATTTTTTCTTCTTAAATCTATTCTAAGGAAAATGACAATACAACTGTGACTACAAATGGCACCTGTCCCTGCCTCCAGGGAATGTAAGGGCTTTGGCACGCTCCACCTGTGTGAGGAGGGTCAGTCTCTGTTGAACTTCTGCTGACCATGGTTTTATGAACATGCAGGTACCGCCATGTTTGCTGTTTCAAGATGCCAGAAACCTACATTCCTATATGAATCTCCTATTTAAAGTCATGGCATTTAATTCTAATAAACGAAAAAACATTGTGTGAAGAGACATGGGGAAGGATGTGAAAAAAGCGGGTGCTCTACACAGAGGACTTTTAGGGCAGTAAAACTGTTCTGTACAATACCATGAAGATGGACACTTGTCACCACATATTTGTCAAACCCATGAATGTACAACACCAAGAGTGAGTCTTAATGTAAACTATGGACATTGGTTAATAATAATGTATTAATATTTGCTCATCAATGATAACAAATGTACCACACTAATGCAAGATGTTACTAGGAGGGCAAATGCAGAGTGTATGGTGGGGTTGAGGTGGGAGGTGGTATATAGAAGGAACCCTGCTTTCTGTTTAATTTTTCTGTAGACCTAAATCTTCTTTAAAAATAAAATTTATTAATTAAAAAATGGATGCTCTACTCAAATTGTCAGGATAAGCTCATTAAGATGCAGTCTTTTAAGACACTTATTTTTATTTTCTTTTTTAAAGTTTTTATTGGGGCGCCTGGGTGGCTTAGTTGGTTAAGCGTCCGACTTTCGCTTAGGTCATGATCTCGCAGTTCATGGGTTCGAGCCCCCCATCTGGCTCTGTGCTGACTGCCAGCTCAGAGCCTGGAGCCTATTTCGGAGTCTGTATCTCCCTCTCTCTCTGACCCTCCCCTGCTCACGCTGTCTCTCTCTCTCCTAGAAATAAATAAAAATATTAAAAAAAAAGTTTTTCTTTAAATTCCAGTTAGTTAACATATGGTGTAATAATATTAGTTTTAGATGAACAATTTAATGATTCAACACTTCTGTACAACATCCGGTTCTCATCACAACACGTGCATTTCTTTTTAGAATGGTGTCCTACAGACTTCCTGACCAAGCCATCTAATTCAGATTCAAGGCATATGGGGCACCTCACAGGAAGAGGGGGTTTCTTAGACTACCACTGAGGAAAGCAGGGTAGGGACTTGGATAACTGTTCAAATCTTTGAGGAACTGGGGTGGGAAGGAGTGGGGAGAAGGTGGATTTTGCAGATGGGATGTGTAATCAATCAGAATACGCAACACTGGCAGGTTCCAAAGTGAGGAGACAATTCTTCCGTGGATGAGGTGGGATTATAATCGTCAGGGGTTGTGGGAACCTATCATAGGAGTAGGGGTTGGAAGTGGTCCAACTAAGGGGAAGGGGGTTTTCTTTTTTCTTTTCTTTTCTTTTCTTNATTTTATTATTATTGTTTTTAATGTTTATTTATTCTTCACACACACACACACACACACACACACACAGTGTGACCGGTGGAGAGGAAGAGAGAGAGAGGGAGACACAGAAACTGAAGCAGACTCCAGACTCTGAGCTGTCAGCACAGAGCACAATGTGGGCCTTGAACTCACAAACTGTGAAATCATGACCTGAGCTAAAGTCAGATGCTTAACTGACTGAGCCACCCAGGCACCTCACAAGGAGATGATTTTAAAAAGTAGATAACTTTTAGTTCTGTTATATTTTTAAAATTTCCTACAGATAATGCACTCTACTGCCTGATTAGGGTAGGCACCTCCCACTGCTTGTCGTTCCTCCTCCACCAAACGCTCACCACTGAAAAAGGAAGACATTAGATTCAAGGAGCTACCACTGTGGTCTGGGCCTTAAAACTTCACCAAGCAACTCTTCAAGGACTGTAGGAGACATCCTCAGCCACCGCTTTATATTCCAAGAGGGTTTTTTAGTTAAATAGTAAAATGGAAAGTCCCTTTTGTTTAAACTCCAACCCCAAGAGGCTAAAGATTCATCTTTGTTCATGTCCTTCCCCCAATATACAATTAACTCCATTAAAAACAGCATCACCAATGTCATTTGGGTAGCCCTAGCAACAAAGTTCCTCTTTGTTCTTGATAAGGAGAAACTTACTGATCATAGGGAATCATCCAACTACGCTAGGACCCTGGTCCCAAGGAACCTCCCTGGATTTCTCTCCTGAGCAGAGCCTCCTGACAAAGGTGGGCACTCATGTTGTGACTCTCTTGGAGTCTATTCAGAGGCTCAAACTGCAGAGAATCCAGAAACTGGAACTCCTTTTATCTGCCATCCATTTCTCTGATGCTGATCAGTGAGGCAACTAGGGTATAGTTCTTCCATCCCCTCCAGGCATTGAATGCAAATCCTTGCAGAAAACAACAGTTACAGTAGTAATGCTGATGAGGATGGTGGTGACAACCACACCTGGAACAGACAGTGAGGGAGAGAGCTGGTGGCAAGTGGGTCTCTCCAGCAAATGTAATCACTGCCGAAAAGGTGTGACTGCTTTTTTATGCGGAGCATCTCTTAAAAATTCTAGAGAGCCATGCGGTGGGTAGGGGAAGATGGCACTTTAGTGGAGCAGAAGTACAGAGGAAAAAGACTGCTGGAAATTTGGGATGTATTTAGCACAGTGTCTATCAGTGTAACAAAAATGCAGGTTCCCTATGGCTACATCTTTGGATATTTCGAGGAGCAGAATTTATGTTTTGGAAAAACAAAGCAGATAAGCACATGGAAAGATGCTCAACATCATTAGCGATTAGAGATATGCAAATCAAACCCACAGTGAGGTGCCACATAAGACCGACTAAAATGGCTAAAATAAGAAAGACAGATGATAACAAATATTGGGGGTATGGATATAGAAGAAATGGAACCCTCCTACATTGCTGGTGGGAATGTAAAATGGTGCAACCACTTTGGAAAATGATCTGGCAGTTCCTCAAAAGTTTAAACATGAGTCACCGTATGACCCAGCAATTCCACTTCTAGGTACATATACAAGAGAAACAAAAGCATATATTCACATAAAAACTTGTACTTGGATGTTTATAATAACATTATTCATAATAGTCAAAAAATGGAAACAGCCCATCAACTAATGCACAGATAAAGTGTGCTACACAATGGAATATTATTTGGTCATAAAAAGAAAGAAAGTTCAGACACATGCTACAACATGGATGAACCTTGACAACATTATGCTAAGTGAAAGAAGCCAGAAGCCACATTATGCTAAGTGATACTGAGCATCATGTATTATATGATTCTATTTATATGAAATGTCTAGAATAGGCAAATGTATAGAGATAGAATTTAGACCAGTGTTTGCCAAGGGCTGGGTTGAGGGGTATGGGAAGGGACTGCTAATGGGTATGGGAAGGGACTGCTAATGGGTATGGGGTTCTCTGGGGAGTGATAAAAATGTTCTAAAATTGATTATGGTCATGGTTGCGCAACTCTGTGGACACACTAAAAAATCACTGAATTGTACACTGTAGATGTGTGAACTATATGTTAGGTAGATTATATTTCAACAAAGCTGTGAAAAAAACAAAACCAGTGAGATGAAGGACAAACATGAGAAATTGTCTCAAAATGCAGAGGATGGTAATACAGGTGACAAAATGAAAGACAAAGAGGCAACAAAGTGGAGGGTTAGCATGCAGACAACTGGAGTTTCTGAAGGAGATCCTGGAGCCAGGAGCATGAAAGTCACCAGGGAAGATTTAAGGTGCCTCTCCCCACCCCATTTTTCTGATTCCTTGCAAAATCACTCAGACACACAGACAGATGTATCTGACACCTACAAATGGCCAATAAGCACGTTCAAAGATAACTTGAGTTGCACTATTTATTCTTGGATTGTGAATAACTTGTTCTGTGACTGTTCTGCAAGACGAGAACATTTCTAATAAATTTTAACTTGATAAATGAGTGATGTCTTGCAATACAAGTAGTATGTGATGCCAAACATCACATGATCACAACTGAGCCAATTTCCCCCCACCCTCTTTCTGAGGGATTGTGGGTGATTGTCTCCCATGCTCAGATGCTCAGTCTCGGGCTGCGGTGTTTCACAGAAATCAGTGATTTTTCAGAAGATTGGAAGGTGCCTTCAGCTGGCACTAGTGTATTTTTTGTCACTTCAAAGCACCTATAGTTATTCCTTTGCTTTTCCATCCAAGAGTAAACTTAGGAAAGCTTAGCTTCATTCTAGGTCAGGCTGCCTGCAGATAGAAACCCTTTCCTCTGCTGCCTTATTGCCAATTACAATTACATTAAATACAGTATATGATGAGTTTATTAATACTGTACCATAGTCAACATCTGTGCAAGTGTATACAATGGCCCCTATGCATAAAAAGATTGAAAAGAAAGGTGGTAAGAATAATAACATGATTATGGTGGAAGTTAAGAAGGAAATCATTGAGAAGCACAAATGAGGTATACGAGTGGCCGAAATAGCAAGATTTTATAAAACGTCTACATCTGCATCTCATCTGTAGAGGAGGAGGAGGAGAAAAAGTGGAGGAATCCTTCACTTCAAATGAGATTAAGGATATGCGTAAAATGTGAAGAAATTTTTGTAGAAAAAACCATCTGAATTATGGTTGCAGCAGTGCAAGCAATGAATCTATTAAACTACAATGAAATGTCACATTTATGTGAAATCCTCGAAAGGAGGAAAAAGCAAGTGTGATTGGATAGGTTCCTTGTTAAAGTTGCATGAAAAGAGAAAGATTTCATAGAGTCAATAGTTAGCAATGATTCGATTAGCGTTAGTGAAAGTTGTTCTACACGATAACCCCTCTCTCTCATCCCCCTCACACCAGCCACAAATGTTTTCAAGGTAAGTGCAGGTTAATTTCCTTATATTTTGTTTTTTCTTTATTATTTTATATTATATTCCAGTATTATCATCATTTTTATATGAATATTTTGGGGTTGTGGAATGAGTCATCTGAGTTTCCATTATTTCTTATGGGGAAATTTGCTTTGGTATACAAGTGCTTTGGATTACAAGCCTGTTTCTGGAATGAATTATGCTTGCAAACCAAGGTTTTACTGTATTTAGTTACAAGAATATTATGAATATTTGTACACATCACACATGCTCAATGATACAGAGATTTGTTGAATAAATTTTGCTCTCACTGTGTAATTATGGACTATGAGGCAATTAATGATGTTTTGGGAAAATAACTTAATAAGATATAACTATTTATGCTTTTTGTTGTCAAGGGAAGATAGCAGTATATCAAACAGCATACACACTAATTCTTAAATTGAAAATACATACATTATATATGTTATATATATACATACACTATATATATACATAAATAGAAAGAGTAGGAGAGATGGAAAATTGAGATGGGAAAATTTTCCTTACACATTAAATGGTAACTGATTTTTATGTTCTTTATGCTTACCTGGAACTTTGAAGATTGTGCATGGACCACGGTAATGGTAACATAACGATAAAAGGGATGTTTCAAAAAGCTTTCCAAAGACTGTCACCTCGGAGTGGATTCCAAGTGCATCAGGCCTGGGCCCAGCAGCTCTGGCAGTCTCTGTCCCTCTCCTCCTCTGTCCTTACCCTGGTACATCATTCCTGGTACTCCCCTAAATGGGTTCTGTGTTTTGGCAGCCATCTGCTGTTTCCTGCCCGGACATCCTCCTCCTGCTCCCCAGCTTGTTCTGTGTCTGGCTACTCTCTTCTGGGTCACCTCTCCCAGGAAGCCATCCCTGGCCACCCAAGCTGAGTCCACCATTTCCTGCTGTCATCCTACCCCTTGCGGGCACTATTTTTATACCGCCAACAGCATTGTCATTATGTTTACACTTCTCTCTTTCATTGACTCATTTGAGGATTAGACCAGGATCTTAATCATCCTTGTTTACTCTGCATTCAGCCCAGTCCTGGATAAATGTTTATAGAGTGAGTGAGTGAATGAATGAATGAATGAATGAATGTGTCTACTGAGGTCTGGGCTTAGAACAGCTGCATCTGAGGTCCCATAGGTCTCTGAATGCAACATCCCATACACTGAGTTCACCCAGCTTCTCCCTGGGGTAACTGACTCTTCAGTTTGTCATTAGCAACCCTCACTCTTTTTATGCACTCTTTGTCTTTGTGATGGGAGCTCCATCTCCCTCCAGGGACTGGAGCCAGGGCCTTTGAGTATCTCTTTTCCTCCCACATAAATTCCCCCAGGCAGTCAATCCCACCACCAGAATAGCTCTTGCTTCTTTCCCCCTCCTTTCCCTGCACACTGCGGCTGACCTCTCTCGGTCTCTCTGTTTCTCTCTCCCTTATCTGGCTATCTGCTACACCCCTCTTCCCAACCCCAACAATAACTTCTAAATGGCTTCTTTCCTCCAGGGTAAAGTCAGAACTCTTTACATGGCTTACCAGGGATCCAGCCCCAACCCAGCCATCTCTCCATCTCTCTTCCCTTCTACCCCTTTCATCCTCTTCAGCAGCAACCTGATGAGTTCTTTCCTACCTCTATGCCTCTTGCATGCCATTTCTTTTATCTGGAAGCCTCTTCCAACCCTCTCGCTTCTCCGAGTCATTCATCAGGCCTTAATGTAGAAATTGTTTCCTCCAGGAAGCCTTCCTTCACTCCCCAAGTCTCTATTAGGCACCTCAGATATAAACTCCCATAGCTTCCCTCTCTTCTCCCAACATAACCCTTCTCATGCTGTATTTCATTGTTCTTTCTCAACAAACTGTTAGCTGAATGAAGTCAGAAACAAAGTCTGCCTGTTCATGGACATTTCTCTAATGTTCAGCAAAAATTAAGTCTTTACTCAAGAAATGGTTAATATTCAAGAAGCAAATAGATGGACGGATTTTTTTTTTTTGTTTTTTTTTTTTTTTTTTTT
>NW_027530368.1:5965903-5977102 GCF_008692635.1 Crocuta crocuta | reverse complement strand
TTTTTTTTTTTTTTTTTTGCTACTGCAGATGCCAGTTTACACTTTGGGACCAGAGAGGACACCCACTTCTTCATTCTCTGAAGGTCAGGAAGAAGGGGAGCAGCCCTGCAGCAGACAGCCGCTCTCTAACCCTGCCCAGGCAGCTGGCCGACCCAGAGTGTGCTCCTTAGAGGGAAGGCTGCTGTGTCGGGCTTTTCCAGAGGTGCTTTTCATCTAATTGCCTTTCCAAGTATTCACAACCAACTTCCCCATCAGTCATGAGTTTTTCCAAGACTTACAGGAACCTACCCTAAAGAGCAAAGGAAGTTCTCTGTATGTTTCTAAGTGTTACCTTCAAAATATTTTCAGGGTTCCTGAGCTAAATTTCCCAGGACTGAGACTTTGGATGGTTCAGCTTCCCTGTGAAGACACTGCTGGACAGGGGCTCAGGATGGTTATCCATTGCTCCTCCCCTCCAAGTTAAGAAAGAAAGAGTGTTCGGCAGTAATGCACAGTTGGGGTTCTAAAGTCTCCAGTTGGCTGAGTCAAGTTCAAAGGAACCCAGGACCCCTGGGGAAGTTAGAGGGTAGCTGGATAAACTGGGTTAGTGTGATGGATTGCAGTCTTGATCAGCAAATATTCACTCCCTTCTCCCCTCCTCCACCATCTCAGGGCTGTGTGTACTTTCTGCCTCACTGCCTTTGGACTTGACCACGTGATGTGTGTTGGTCACTGAAATGTGAGCAGATGTGATGCAAGCAGAGCGTTAAACTATGCTTATGTGGTTCTTCCCTCTTAAAGCTCCTTTCATTCACAATGAGAATATGTCTCAGGTACTCCTTCAGCTTGGTCCCCCTGAATGTAAGTTTTGGACATGATTAGTATGAGATCGTTGTTAGATATATGAGCAGAGATGTGTATGATTTGGGGTTTGGGGGTGGTCTGGGCTGAAAATCTACACTGGCACTGGCATGATTAGCAGATACATGGCATTTAAAATCAGGTGAACTCACCAAAGTGTGGATATGGATGGGAAAAAAGTCCACTTGGTTTTCTCTAATACTTAGTGGTCAGAGAGATGAGAAGGAACTAGCAAGGACACAGAGATGGAGCAGCTGGAAAAGCGGGCAGACCACCAGACCAGTAAGGGATCCTGGGAACCAAGTGGAGAGAGGGCTCAGAGTTGGAGAGGGTGATCAGTGTGTCCAAAGCTGCTGGTAGGGCACTGAGCTGACATGCAGAATTACCAGTGCATTTGGTGACAGAGATGTTGTCGGTGTCCTTGATAAGACTATATTCTGTGGAATCCTGATGGTGAAAACATCAACAGAAGGAATTCAGGAGAGAATAATAGGACAGGCATTTGCAAGTATAGAAGATTCTTACCAAATCTTTGCTTAAAAAATGAAGGAAAGAAATGGAGTTGTAGCCAAAGGAAGAAGTAGAATCAGGAAATATTTTTTAAAATGAGCTTGCATGCTGATGGGAATGATCCAAGAGAGAGAAGGAACTGATTCAGTAAAGTTGAAAGAGTGATAACATGGTTCATTGACTGTAATTAGGAGAAGGTTGAGAGTGTGGACTTACATGTAGGACTTAGTCAGATATAGTAGTGAGAGCCTGCAGACATTGTCTTCCAGTTGTATCAACTTTCTCAATAAAACAGGAAGTCAGGTCATCAACAGAGAATGAACATATGGGAGGCAAAGAAGAAAGTATGACAGAGTTATCCAGGAAAGTTGAAGAATGAATGGACCAAGGATGTATAGCTTTTGTGTTGGCTAGCAGTGACTCTTGTGAGCACTTTTACCTACTATCTGATAAAGCCTTACAACTGACACATGATGTAAGGCCTATTATTTGCTTCATTTACAGAAGAGGAAATTGAAACACAGAGTGATCAAGAAACTTGGCCAAAGTCACATAGGATCTGAGCACAGGCAATCTGCCTCTGAACTCAAATACTTAATCACTAGATTAGTCTGACCCAATTAAACATAAGAAAGCCTTTCACAGAACTGAACCAAATGAAATAAAAGTTGAATTAACGTTTGTGGTACAACCACCGGTGTCAAGCTCTGTACTAGATGCCTTAATAACTCTCTGCAGTCATGGTTATTATCAACCTCATTTTACTGCTTGAGGATGAGGTCCAGAGAGAGTCAGTTGTTTGTTGAAAGGTACAGAGCTAGGAAGTGGAATATCTGGGTTTTGAACCCATGTCAGTCTGAGTCTTAAACTCATACCCTGTACACAATGCCAAAGAACCATTATAACATGTGAGTGGGTCTATCAGTTAAAGCTAACTTATTAGCTAAGTACTTCAGAACACTCCCTGCATGAGTCTTTTACCCCCAGCAGGTGGAGAACTTACTATTTAGTCCTTAGAGCAGAGAAAATTTAAGAGAAGGAGACTTGAGGGTGGGGCGGTGGGAGGGGGAGGGTTGGAGAATGCAGGTTGTCTCACGGACCATTTTTGGACACTTGATCTGCTCAGTTAGGAGGAGGGCTTAGAGGTATATGGTGGGAGTCTTGGAATTTTGCATTGTTTTTTCTTTTCATCAAATAGCCTTATTTATATCACAAGAACACTCATTCTGCTCATACAAGCATTTCCAAAAACCATTTTCTCAAGAAAGTGTGCTCATAATGCACCATCTAGACTGAACGGCCACCCACTTCCTCAAATGCAAGGAAGCAGACAGTTAAAAAAAAAAAAAAAAAGCCGAGAGGCAGCAGTTGTTTACCACGACCTTGCCTCAGTGAGGCCTGAGATTCTTTTGAGCAGGAGCTCTGCTTCCCATGAGGCAGAGTGAAGTATCAGCTGGGATATTTCTGGTAAATCTGAAAGCTGAAAAAGCAAGGTGCACACTTCAGGAAGTACCAGCCCCTGTGGGACTGTTGGGGCCTTGGGGAGCCTTGGGGGGATTTGGGTGCCCTCCCCAAGTGACGGATGGATGGACCTTTCCTCTGAAAGAAAGGAGGACACACGTTGGCAAATCAACTTCAAACCCAAGATTGCTTGTGAAGACATCATAAAGGGGAACACGCCCACAAAAGCTAGAAGGAAAGATCGAAAAGGCAAGAAGGGCGGGAATTGAGACAGACTTGTCGCTTCAAGCAGCTACTCACCAAACCGGGAGCAAAATGTCCCTGAAGTTGCCAAGAAACTGGGATTTCAACCTGAAAGTGGAGGCTGGGAAAATAGGTATGGTCACTGTCTTTTTGTTGCCTTTGTGGTTCTTATACATGAGCACTCGCCATTTGCATGTTGGTGGGCAGGGAGCTTAATCTACTTAAAAAGGGATCTCTCAGCTAATCTGAGTTTGGGGAAAATTTGCATTCAAACTGATGTGTTGGCTCAAAGTTCCCAAACATCAGGAGGGGGTTCTTTTCTGTTTGGAGGTGGAGTTGGAAGGGAGCTCCCTGAAGGCTGAGGCTACAGATGGGGTACTTGAGCTGGGCTAAGGCTACAGATCACATGCAAAACTTCACTGCTTGAGCTGTGAAGAAACTCAGGGTGTCCCGCTTTTTGAAGCAAGGGGAGCAAAAAGTAAACAGTGGAAACTGGGCTGGAACACAGAGACATCAGAAGGTGGAATAAAGACATTGTTAGCTAAAGGGACGGAGTGGAACAGAATTCTTAGTGAAGCTGAAAAGAGAAACGCATTGTAGATTAATTATCGTAAGGAATGCTGGCATGTTTCCTTAGATATTCTGGACTTTAGTCTACATCCCTTCTTATTAATGATGAGAGTGACACTGATTTTACACTGCTATCCAATTGTTTTCAGGAATTTCTTTATATGGGTTTCTTCTATTATGAATTATTCTTAATTGATCACAGTAATTTACTGTAGAGCAGTGGGCTGAAAGTGATTTCCCTGTCTTTTATACTCACACTTGGATGGTGAGCAACTTCCTTGACATTAAATAAGTGGGGAGGTGTGTCTTGTGGCTTGGAAAAGTTTTGCTTGGAACAAGGTTTAGATTTGGTCTTCTAGTGGTGGTTGATATGTTACTAAAACAGGCCATTCATTGCAAAGTCATATAATGAAGGGTTAATGATAGGGGTCTGAGAAGAGAGTTGAAAGAAAATCAGGGGTAATCAGAGAAGCCATTAATCTTGGTGTCCAGGAAAGATTAGTGGTCGCTAATCTAGCCAGGAATTATTGCATGCTGAGATTGATTCTGAGAATAGGTGGTGTGCATACCTCTTACATAAAGCAGCAAGAAAATTTTCTCCTACTTACTGTTGATAACTGTGTACTTGGCAAATGCTCACTTTATCATATTAATGTCACAAAAAGTCATTTTCAGGAGTAAAACTTCTATGATTTTGTTCCATTGTAAATGTCCTGCTTCTACTGACATGGGGTCATTCTACCATCTCACCATCTGTGTTCAAACAGGCCTTATTCTCCCTCTGTTCAAAAGTAGGAAACATGAAATTAATTAATAACTAAATCATCAATTGATTAAGTGGTCAAATAATTTTTTCTTCAGTGATATAGGAAATTACCACACTAGAGTATACATCTGCATATTCTCAGATCTGAGATTAGATTGGGTAGATTTCATGATTTCTACCCATGTTTATTAAATCATGGTCACCTCAAATGCTTGCTAAAAATGCAGGTTCCTGGGCATTATCCTAACTTGTGAAATCAGAATATCTGGAGGGAGGCTTATACACTTGTAATTTAACAAGCACCCACCACTCCATCCCACCTGATGAAGAAGTCCTGCTCTAGGGGCTGTGGTCTAAGTTAGTAGACTTGAAGAGCTACCATTCATCCAGCATAGAGCACAGTGTCTGGTCTTAGTGAGCATACAATAAACACTTGTTGACTGAATGAATGATTGACTGTAAGCAGTTGATATTATTTAGTGTTATTTAATGAAAAAAATAATAATCACTTAATGAAAAATAAAGAAGCCCTTCTCATTATCCATGCCATTTATAAGTTTGTCACCCTAGGAGACTGGACTGCAGTGAGAATATCTTTCACGAGTGTCACATTGATAAGGATTCAAATCATAAGCTGTGTTCTCCCAGGAGAAAGAGTCACTGACTCAGCCACAGACCACTGGTCCACTCACCAGCATCCTGTGTCCAGGAGCAACTGTAAGAATTAGCTTAATAGTATCTCAAAGAATCCCATAGCTATTAAGAAGATGTGTGGAACTGGCAGTTGTGTCAGTGAAGTCAGTGACCAGTCTGGTAGTAAGGAGTAGATCAGAGTTTCTCTACCTGGATACGATTGATATTCTGGACTGGATCATTCTTACTGATGGGGGCTCTCCTGTGCATTATAGGATGTTAGCAGCACCCTTGGTCTCTACCCAGTAGCTGATTGGAGGTACTCTCCTACGACTATCAGCTATGACATCCAAAATGTCCCCAGACATTGCCAGATGTCTGGGGAGAGACATCTGCCCTAGTTGAGAACCACTGGAGTGGATGATCATCAAAGGGTGGGACCCAAGTATTACCTCATGATTCACTGCCTAGGTCAATTTTTAAGAGAATCTTCATAAGATACAACTTCAGGGGGATGAGCATTAGCATAAGGAGGATACGAGGAACAGCAATTGCTTAGGGAAATAGTAAGGCTCTAACACATGGTATGGCCATGGAGGGGGAGGTCCCAGCTATTTTTTTTTTGGCCAGCTGTGCTTCCAGTTTCCCCTAAATCTTGTGGGTGCTGAGCCAGGGCCAGAGTGAAAGTGAAAGTGTCTAAGAGTTGGGGAGGGGCTCTCTACTGCATTTTCAACTCAGAGCTGAGGTGGAGAGGGGTACTGGTTGGCAGAGCTGATCCAGGCATCACCAACAGGGGCCCAGCAGTGCTGGGAGAATGTGACCCAGGCCAACCTGCATCTGACCTGGTGATCCTGGTGGACCACCCCTAGAGGAAAGGGGAATGAAGAGCAAACATTTGACTTGAGGTGGAGCCTAGAACATACATTTCTTTGGTCCTTTATCATCTTCCATTTAGTTCAACAATGAAACTCAAGAGAGCCTCCCACTGCGTTCTTGCACTGTTATTCAAATCTTCTACTTCTCCACGTATTTGTCTTTCTCATTGACTCGTAAGCCCTGTGCCCAGGGCTTAGCATCTTCTCTTGCACACTGTTGGGTATGGCACATCCAGGGTGCCCAGTATGTAAACAGTATTCACCATCCAGGAAAAGCCCCTTTCTGCCCTGTGGGTTGGGAACATTTGGTTGGGAGCAGGTTGGAAGATCACCTGTGAATTTCAGGACAGCCCATATTGCATCCAGTCTCATGTCCATCTTATTTTGTTTTCAGTTCCTCCAAGTCCAAACAGGAAACAGAACCTAGAGAGCTTTTGGAGCTGAGACACATAATGACAGGAACTGTGGACTGGTGGTTGTTTTCATGTTTTTCTCCCTCTGAATTTAATGTTGGAAAGAAAACTATTCAGAAACAAAATGTCATTGGGGCGCCTGGGTGGCTCAGTCGGTTAAGCGTGCGACTTAGGCTCAGGTCATGATCTCACGGTTGGTGGGTTCAAGCCTCTTGTCGGGCTCTGTGCTGACAGCAGGTCAGAGCCTGGAGCCTGTTTTGGATTCTGTATCTCCCTCTCTTTCTGACCCTCCCCTGCTCACACTGTCTCTCCCTCTCTTTCTCAGAAACAAATAAAACATTTAAAAAAATAAAAAAAGAAAAGAAAAGAAAATCAGAGGTAAAGGGAATGAAAACATTTGTTCCTTAAGGCCTCCGTAACTGGGCCAATTGAAAAGACCTAAGGCTTTATGCAATGGAGGTTATTTTTCTTGTTAAAAGAAGTCAGATTTGAAAGTATAGTTTTAGATTGATGCATTGATACAGCCATAGATTCACAGACATAGAATTAATAGATAAAGCAGTCCTGGAGTGCCTTGGTGGCTCAGTCGGCTAAGCATCTTACTTTGGTTCAGGTCATGAACTCGCAGTTCGTGAGTTTGAGCCCCTTGTCGGGCTCTGNATTATTTGTTTTTTGGAGATTGAGTTGTATCAGTTATTTATAGATTTTGGATACTAACCCTTTATGAGATATGTCATTTGTAAATATCTCCCATTCCATAGGTTGCCTTTGGTTTTGTTGATTGTTTCCTTCACTGTGCAGGTTTTTATTTTGATGTAGTCCCAGTAGTTTATTTTTGCTTTTGTTTCCCTTACCTCAAGAGACATATCTAGAAAGAAATTGCTATAGCTGATGTCAAAGAGGTTGCTGCCTGTGTTCTCTTCTAGGATTTTTATGGTTTCAGGTTTCATATTTAGGTCTTTCATCCACTTTGAATTTAATTTTATGTATGGTGTAAGAAGTGGTTCAGTTGCATTCTTTTCTATGCNGATGGCTCAGAGCCTGGAGTCTGCTTCAGATTCTGTGTCTCCCTCCTTTCTGTTCCTCCCCTGCTCACCCTCTCTCTGTATCTCTCTCAAAAATAAAGATTAAATTTTTTTAAATATATAAAGCAGTCTTATGAGTAAATAAAAATGATAAAAGAAAATAAACAACATGAATAGGAATTTTACAGAATATGGATTATGCCACCAGTAAACATATGAAAATATGCTTAATCACAATAACCAGGGAATGTAAGTTAGAAGCTCGACAAACTAGTTCTCACCCGCCACATTGGCTAAAATCAAAGTCTGACAATACCAAATCTTCTCAAGGACATGGAGCAATAGGAACTCTCCTACACTGAAGATACAACCATTTTTGAAAAACAATTCGGCATGGCTTAGTGAAATGGATGATGTGCAAACCCTCAAAGCAGCCATTTCACCACTATGGAGATGATCCCCTGGAGAAGCTATTGTACATGTAAATCAGAGACACTATTGTGCCTAGAAATCAGAATAGATGTATGTTCGTTCCCTAGTAGTATTGCTCTTAATAATAGGGGACAGGAAGCAACCCAAATGCCCACCAATAATACATGGAAAAATAAACTGTAGTATTTTTAATAAATGGATGCTGCATAAGACCAAAAGAAATTAATTTTAGTTACATAGTTAAATGAGATTGAACAGCAAAAACTTAATATTCAGCGGAAAAGAAAAATCACAGATGAGCAGAATGGGAATTATTTATATTAAGGTTAAAAATGATATCTGTGCCTGGCAACACTGTAAGGAAAAGCAAGGGGTTGACTAATATAAAAGTCAGGGTGATGGTTCCAGAGGGAAAGCAAGGAAATATGTTTGGGAAGCTTCAAAGGTACCTAACCACAGTGGTAGGTACATGAGAGTTTATTTTATTATTGTACTTAAAATGAACAAAGAAAATATAAGCTCTCAAATACCCAGAAGGATGTACACAATTTGTTAGTGGTAGTTAAGTATGGGTGAGGCATGTATGGGTAAAATATAACCACACACATATGTATTATTATTACTTTTTTTGTGTGTACTCCATAATCCCCATTACCTATTTCACCCACTCCGCTCACCTCAGTTCCCTCTGGTAGCCATCAATTAGCTCTTTATAGTTAAGAGTCTGTTTCTTGATTTGTATTTCTCTGTCTTATTTTTTTCCCTTTGCTTGTTTGTTTGGTTTCTTATATTCCACATATGAGTGAACTCATATCGTGTTTGTCTTTCTCTGACTTACTTATTTTGCTCAGCAGTATAATCTCTAGTTCCATCCATTTTGTTGTAAACGGCAAGATTTCATTCTGTTTTATGGCTGAATAATATTCTAGTTTGTGTGTGTGTGTGTGTGTGTGTGTGTGTGTGCGTGCGTGCGCCACTTCTTTATCCATTCATCAATTGATGGACCATTTGGACACTTTCCATATCTTGGCTATTTTATTGTAAATAATACTGCTATAAACTTAAGGGTACATGTATCCCTTTGAATTAGTGTTCCTGTATTCTTTGGGTAAATACTCAGTAGTGCAATTGCTGGATTATAAGGTAATTCTATTTTTAACTTTTCGAGGAAACTTCATACTGTTTTCCACAGTGGCTGCACCAGTTAGCATTTCCACCAACAGTGCACCAGGTTTCCTTTTTCACCACATCCTCACCAACACTTGTTGTTTTTTGTGTTATTGATTTTAGCTATTCTGACAGGTGTGAGGTGATACCTCATTGTAGTTTTGATTTGTATTTCCCTGATAATGAGTGATGTTGAGCATATTTTCATGTGTCTGTTTGCCATCTGTATGTCATCTTTGGAAAATTGTCTGTTCATGTCTTCTGCCCATTTTTAAATTGGATTATTTGTTTTTTGGAGATTGAGTTGTATCAGTTATTTATAGATTTTGGATACTAACCCTTTATGAGATATGTCATTTGTAAATATCTCCCATTCCATAGGTTGCCTTTGGTTTTGTTGATTGTTTCCTTCACTGTGCAGGTTTTTATTTTGATGTAGTCCCAGTAGTTTATTTTTGCTTTTGTTTCCCTTACCTCAAGAGACATATCTAGAAAGAAATTGCTATAGCTGATGTCAAAGAGGTTGCTGCCTGTGTTCTCTTCTAGGATTTTTATGGTTTCAGGTTTCATATTTAGGTCTTTCATCCACTTTGAATTTAATTTTATGTATGGTGTAAGAAGTGGTTCAGTTGCATTCTTTTCTATGCTGCTGTCCAGTTTTCCCAACACCATTTGTTGAAGAAACTGTCTTTTTCCCATTAGATATTCTTTCCTGCTTTGTTGAAGATTAATTGAATTATGGGTTTATTTCTGAGTTTCTATTCTGTTCCATTGATCTATGGCCAGTATCATACTGTTTTGATCACTGTAGCTTTGTAAAATAACTTGAAGTCTGGAACTGTGATGCTTCCAGCCTTTTATTTTTTTTTTTCTTTTTCAAGATTGCTTTGGCTATTTGGGGTCTTTGTGGTTCTGAACAAATTTTAGGATTCTTTGTTCTAGGTCTGTGAAAAATACTGTTGGTTTTTTTTGTGTTTTTTTTTAATAATTTTTAAATGTTTTCATTTTTTTCTGGTNATGGCTGAATAATATTCTAGTTTGTGTGTGTGTGTGTGTGTGTGTGTGTGTGTGCGTGCGTGCGCCACTTCTTTATCCATTCATCAATTGATGGACCATTTGGACACTTTCCATATCTTGGCTATTTTATTGTAAATAATACTGCTATAAACTTAAGGGTACATGTATCCCTTTGAATTAGTGTTCCTGTNGAGAGAGAGAGAAAGCGTGAGCAAGGGAGGGTCAGAGAGAGAGGGACACACAGAATCCAAAGCAGACTCTGGGGNCATGTATCCCTTTGAATTAGTGTTCCTGTATTCTTTGGGTAAATACTCAGTAGTGCAATTGCTGGATTATAAGGTAATTCTATTTTTAACTTTTCGAGGAAACTTCATACTGTTTTCCACAGTGGCTGCACCAGTTAGCATTTCCACCAACAGTGCACCAGGTTTCCTTTTTCACCACATCCTCACCAACACTTGTTGTTTTTTGTGTTATTGATTTTAGCTATTCTGACAGGTGTGAGGTGATACCTCATTGTAGTTTTGATTTGTATTTCCCTGATAATGAGTGATGTTGAGCATATTTTCATGTGTCTGTTTGCCATCTGTATGTCATCTTTGGAAAATTGTCTGTTCATGTCTTCTGCCCATTTTTAAATTGGATTATTTGTTTTTTGGAGATTGAGTTGTATCAGTTATTTATAGATTTTGGATACTAACCCTTTATGAGATATGTCATTTGTAAATATCTCCCATTCCATAGGTTGCCTTTGGTTTTGTTGATTGTTTCCTTCACTGTGCAGGTTTTTATTTTGATGTAGTCCCAGTAGTTTATTTTTGCTTTTGTTTCCCTTACCTCAAGAGACATATCTAGAAAGAAATTGCTATAGCTGATGTCAAAGAGGTTGCTGCCTGTGTTCTCTTCTAGGATTTTTATGGTTTCAGGTTTCATATTTAGGTCTTTCATCCACTTTGAATTTAATTTTATGTATGGTGTAAGAAGTGGTTCAGTTGCATTCTTTTCTATGCTGCTGTCCAGTTTTCCCAACACCATTTGTTGAAGAAACTGTCTTTTTCCCATTAGATATTCTTTCCTGCTTTGTTGAAGATTAATTGAATTATGGGTTTATTTCTGAGTTTCTATTCTGTTCCATTGATCTATGGCCAGTATCATACTGTTTTGATCACTGTAGCTTTGTAAAATAACTTGAAGTCTGGAACTGTGATGCTTCCAGCCTTTTATTTTTTTTTTTCTTTTTCAAGATT
>NW_027530368.1:5943840-5965428 GCF_008692635.1 Crocuta crocuta | reverse complement strand
TTTTTTTTTTTTTTTTCTTTTTCAAGATTGCTTTGGCTATTTGGGGTCTTTGTGGTTCTGAACAAATTTTAGGATTCTTTGTTCTAGGTCTGTGAAAAATACTGTTGGTTTTTTTTGTGTTTTTTTTTAATAATTTTTAAATGTTTTCATTTTTTTCTGGTAGAGAGAGAGAGAGAAAGCGTGAGCAAGGGAGGGTCAGAGAGAGAGGGACACACAGAATCCAAAGCAGACTCTGGGGTCTGAACTAGCTGTCAGCACAGAGCCCGACGCGGGGCTCGAACCCACGAACTGTGAGATCATGACCTGAGCCGAAGTCGGACGCTTAACCAGCTGAGCCACCCAGGCGCCCCTACTGTTGGTATTTTGATAAGAATTTATTTATTATCTTATAAAATATTTTCCAGGCTTCCTATAAAGAACAAGTATTACCTATGCTATTAAAAATATCTACAGATGAAACAAATTCCAAAGTGCTTGGTCAAGTATGTCTGCATAAGGTCTTACAGGTGATGTGCTCTTTGGTGATAGTCAGCCAGCTACAAAGGCTTCATCTGACTGCAGATGTTGGAACAAGCCAGGACTCACACCTGGTCATCTGTAGACTTCCTACACTTCCAGACTCAGGAGAGAGGGTTTTCTTGGAAGAGGTACACAGTCCCAAAGTGACCAGGGAAGCCTGCTTGAGCATATTTCTTGCTTTTTATGAACACAGAAATGCTGGACCCCAGGGTGGAAGCCCATGGTGAGCTGGTCTATACTCATTTGGCATTCAGCTTTGGTGAATGCTTTCTTTAAAATTCATTGCCAAACTTACAATGTCCTAATCTGTATCAGCCTGGGTTTGGGACCAAATGTAGTCTATTACTGTGGCTGAAGCCTCTGCACTCCCCAGGCAGCTCCCAGATCCTGATTGATAAAGATCACCACACATGCAGACAGAGTCAAGGGGAACAAACGACATGCCTTCATCAGTCAGTGAACACTGACATGAGGTGGTATTCTTCTCAGGGCCTGTACTTGGTTTATTCTTTGTTCAAGTAAAGATATTTGTCCTATGTTGTCATGGAATTACATTCAGCATAAATTAAATTCTTTCTCCAAAGTGCATGCTTTCTGTTGTCCAGTGAGAGTCTCCTGGCCATTTGGGGAAGAGAGACTGATGTCATTCTAAACAGCAGCAGAATGACAGGAAACCAAAATCTTGTTTTCTGCACATTCATTGGAAAGTCCTCCCTGCAGATGCCAGCCAAGATTCTGTACTTTGTATTTGATTGGGAACCAAAGTATACTTGGATTGGCAGGGATGAGCTCAGTGGCTTGGTGCATGTATCTCTGAAAATGAATCTACGATGAGATACTCCATGGTTCTCACATGGTATATACAGCCCAAAGTCAGGGTACTACTGCTGTGTTCGGCTCACAATTTATAAAGCAGCTACACAGAGTGTCTATGAGGGAACCGTGTGGTGACTCTGACTGTCCACTTCAGAGCCAGAGTGTGGTCCTTTGAATAAGGAATGTGCATTATGGGAATTTTGGAAAGATGGGAGGAATGATCAAGAAGAGTAAGTTGATGGTAATGGACCCTTCACACTCAAGATCGCTCGAAAGGAAAGAAGTATAACCTCTCATGAAGCAGCACCGTGGTTGGCTAACTGGATGCAGGAGATGGGGGCTGAAACGCAGCTCTGGCCACGGCTACCATGTTTAAGAACAACAGGCAATGGTGATGAACCAGGGGCAACACCAGGGGACATCCATGGTCCCTGGGGAAAATCCCTAATAGAGGGATTCCATCCAGGGGATGATATGTAAATTTTGCAGAGTTCCCACGCAGGAACTGAGATATGGAAGTTACAAAAAGAGAAAAATAATTTACATTTCTCGTTTTATGCTTTACTTGCCACCATTTTTCTCCTTGAACATTTTTTCCTTTGAAAGTTTTTGAAAAAGCCAAAAATCACTTTACCAAAAAAAAAATTAATTATACCCATAGGTATGGTAGCTAAATAGAAGGACTGTCCTGTTCTCTGCCCCTGCATGGCTTACAGGGTAATGGGGCACAGACAAGGAGACAATTACAAGACACCAAGACAAGTCCTGTGATGGGAACAGCCAAGGGGCCAGAGGGGGCTGCCTGTTTGTAAGAACTCTGTCTGGTCCAGCCACCTCTCCCAATCACTGACATTCTTTTCTTTAAGTTACAGACCTGTGCTTTCTTCAGTGGGTCGCACCCTTGCCCTCTTTCTCTGGCTGGTTTTCCTATATAAAGTCTCTATTCCTTTGGAGAAGAAAAGATCTTTGTAATTATGTATGGGTCCTCCTTGTGAAGGGATTAAACTCAAGGTCCTTAGGATCTGGCCCTGCTCACCTCCGTACTTGTCCCCCATCCTCGCTTCCCCAGGCATGCACGCACACTCCTACTCTAGACCTCGGCTCTATCTTACCTTTCCCAGTTCCCTGCTCTGTGTCATCTGCCTGGAGCCCACTCTATTCAGGACTCCCTTTCTATCACCCAGTTCCTACCCATGCTTTGGCCACAGCATAGACATCTTGGCCTCTGGGAGTTTCTAAGTCTGCAAATCTCTGGAAGGAGAGTAAAATAATCCCTTCTCAAATTGTTTAAACAGAGAGGCTTATAGTTTAGACACTGTGGATTTCCTTTGAGATGAGCTTAATGAATGTTCCTCAACTTGCATATATGAGTGAACTCCACCAAACCATGGATTGGTTTTTGAACAAAGAAATTTGTCCTAATCTGAAAAATGCAGCACCGGTGTTCTAGGCCCTCCCTGGAGAGAATAAACAGATTGCCTGTAAAAAGTGGCATTGGCAGAAGATTGTCTAAGGGACGAATTGCTCATTGACTTTTCTCAATAAGAGTGTAGGTGGATAGGAGGGTATGTGGTAGAGAAAAGAATGCCTGGGGGGCACCTGGGTGGCTCAGTCAGCTGAGTGTCTGACTTCAGCTCAGGACATGATCTCACGGTTCATGGGTTTGAGCTCCACGCTGGGCTCTGAAGCAGGGTCCAGGGTCTGTGTCTCCCTCTTTCTCTGCCACTCTGCTGCTGTGTTTTCTCTCTCAAAAATAAGTAAATAAACATTTAAAAAAGAATGCATGGGCCTAAAACCCTTCTGCTAATTTGCAGTGAATTCCAGGGCAAGTAGCCTAATTATTAAATAAGATAATAATACATGTGTTGAGAGGAAAAAAAGTATTTTGTGCACGTAACACATTAGATGTCCAGATGTCCAGCAAACACCAGTTTCTTTTCTTTATAGATAATCTCTTTCCAACTCCAGATCAAATTAGAGGCTGTCCTTGGGCTACATTACCTTGGCATCTTCATAGAATGGGCTCCCTGAGTTATGCTTTAATATTACACCCTCAGTTTTTATCTTTACTGCAAGTAATGATTTCATGAATTTTGTGCCTGATTGCGTTGTAAAAATGAGAACAAGGAATGGACAGTGCCATTGACTTCTATATGAAACCCTGTGCGAAAAATATTCATTGAGAATTCAGTGCTTGGTAATACTTTGTCTCTTTTGAACGACAGGTACGCTTTCTCCTTTCTGCACAGTTGTGCAAGTTATTGTGTTGCTCTTTTTGTCTTGACTGCCAACAAGCTCAGAGCTAAATTGGAGCTTAATCACAACTTCTACCTATTCAGTTAGCACACTTATATTTTCCTTTGTCTTTGTTATAAATCTATGTGTTCATTGCAAATGAGTTTTCTACTTGAATATGAAAAGCCAATGAAGTCTTTGAAGAAGGGTTAGCATAGGCAATATGTTAGTACACGACTCCTCAGATACCCTGTGTCTAGGTTTCATACTTAGGTATAGTAACAGGGCCTAACAGGTTTTTAAAGAACCGTGTTCAAAGCATGGCAGCGCTGAGAATTAGTTTTTTAGTCTATAAATGAAAATACAATTCTATGACCATTTAAATTCTTTCCCTGGAGTTGTAGAAAATGATGGTACCTTCAGTACATGGGGGTGAATCATTTCTCTCATTCATTCATTCATAAAACCTTTATTTGCTGACTTCTATACTATAGGTCCTTTTCAAGGGGCATTCTGGATGCTGTCCTTCTCACGCTGATAACATACTCTCACCCACACCTCCATTTTTCTAAAAAAAAAAAAGTGTTTTCGACTTTAGTGCCACCACATTTTCTCCATAAGCTGTGAGGTGTCAGTCACCAGGACTGTGACTGACTCAGGTGACAGCTGCTTCACTTCCTTGTTTCCTCATTATGCTAGCCACTCACCCCCAAAATGTACACACATAGATCTTAGTTCCAGATGGGGCTGGTGATACTCTGCTGCTCGAGCCCTGGCCTATGTCTTCCAAACCATTTGCGTGCTTCCTCGTTGGTTCGGGAATTTCAAAGTGAAAGAGGAAGTGCTACAGTGTAAAGATTTTAAGGCTCTGTAGAGTCATTTTCATATTTTTAAAATAAGTCTATGAAGATTACAAAACATTTTCTGACAAGGTCAGAACTAGCTATAACAAAAGGAGCCAGCTATATATATAGTATGGTAGTTAGAAAGCTAGGTTTGGAGTCAGACTGCCTAAGTTTGAATGCCACCATCACTAACTGCTACCTATGTGACCTTGATCCTCAATTTCTTCATCTGTAAAATGGGCACCTTCATAGTGCTAACCAATACAGTTATTGTGAGGATTAAAGGACATGGTCTTTGCCTAATAGCAGGCATTGGTATGTGCTTTATAAATATCAGTTGTCATCATTACCGCATGGACATTATTACAGTATAGATACGATATCAACTCATTCTAACATGTCAGTGCTGAAGGCCACAGCCAGCAGTGCTAGGGTTTTGTTTGTCTTGGTCCAGTTTGGTTCTGCCTTTTCTTTAAGCAAATGGTCTTTACAACATCTGCTGATCCACTTACCTGTCCAGTGACTGTACCTGTTCCACTGCAACTAGACTGTTGTGGACTAGCTGTTGTTGTTTCTTACTCTTATCCAGTCTTTAAAAGTGCAGTCCTTCCTTCATGCATACAAGTTTTATAAATTATGTTTACATAGCTCCTTTTTTCCGTTTTCTTTCTTTTTCTTTCTTTCTTTCTTTCTTTCTTTCTCTTTCTTTCTTTCTTTCATTCTTTCTTTCATCTTTCTTTTCTTTCTTTCTCTCATTTTCTTTTTCTCTTTCTTTCAAATTTCTTTCTTCTCAAATTAAAGTTGACATATAATACTTTAAATATGAGGCAATGACTGTATTTTGTTTTATAGAGATGTGCAATATTTTCCAGATTTAAAAAAAAGTATGGAAGGACACTTGGGTGGCTCAGTCGGCTGAGTGTCCAACTCTTGATTTCGGCTCAGGTCATGATCCCAGGTTGGTGAGATTGAGCCCCACACACATCAGGTTCTGTGCTGAGCATGGAATCTGCTTAAGATTCTCTTCTCTTCTCTTCTCTTCTCTTCTCTTCTCTTCTCTTCTCTTCTCTTCTCTTCTCTTCTCTTCTCTTCTCTTCTCTTTCCATTTCTTTCCTAAATCAGTAAAGTACCTGAGTTATAACTTCCCAGGAAGCATAATGGGGAGCTTCTGGTAAGTTTCCTGCAGAATGCCTGCTGCAGAAATGTCACCGTCGCTGCACTGTTGTGATTGGAGAAGTTCCTCAAACTTCCCTTACTTTGGGGAGGAAAAGAGTGACTCTGGGCTGTGCATTGCCCGGGAGACCCTCCCCCATGATGGAGGAACCACTTCCTCCAGAGCTGCTAACCTCTGCTGCTGTCACATGTACCTCTGGCCACTGAAGTGAGATTGACTGTTGTTTGTTTGGGCCTCAGTGGAGTCAATGTTTAATGTTTGTGATCACTTACATGTGGGTTACAGCAGCAGCAGGCTAGTTTTTCCGGTGTACTGTAAGAATCCTACTATTGTGGCTTACCATTCATTTTTAGAACATTATTTTTAGATATAATTTTGAGGAACCAGCAGGACCTTTGATATGAGACTCCCGTCTTCCCTTAGCCTCATTTTGTTGTTGCAATCCAGGGGTTTTTGTGACTCTGTTTTTCCCTCTGACTAGTCTTTTGCATTGTTTTCTGCATGCTTGGTCATTTAACTCAGAAATCCATTTTGCTGGTGGGTGAAAAAAATCTCACCATGCACACAGCACAGAGTTATGATGATAATGGGTACAGAGTATAGTTTTCACCCTACTCTCTTCTCACCTCAGGCTCTTTGTGTTGTGTCTGACACTGACCTCCCTTCCTTCATTTGGTACTGACCTGTTTGTGAGCCAATATGAGTCTGGAATACTCAAGTGTTCCAGAGATAGGAGAGTCTCAGTATGAAAACCAGGAAAGTCACCCTCGTCCTAGTGCTCTGTCTGAAAAATTAAAAAGTAAATTTTGAGAAAATACAGCCATCGTTGTGATAGGTGCTCTGTATACCTATTGAATGGAATTTCAGTGAGGTCGCACAATTTATGGTAAATATGGAATTATGGGAAGAGTTCTTTAAACCTTGAATTATTCTTTTTTTTAGTACCCATGGTCCGAAGGAGTGCTTCCAAATTCTTTCTTCAACCCATCTGCATCTGCTATACTAGCTTCCTCTACCTGTTTTTATGAAGTTTTTTATTCTTGCTCATACCTTCTCCGGAAGGATTGGGAACCACACTTGTTAGTCGTATGGCTGAGTACTTCCTTCCAGAATCACACAGAAAATCCCTGCCCTGTGGGATCTCTACATTTGCCCCCTAGGATTACCATTCTACTTTCTGGATTTTCTTTTCGACTCTACTCCTTCCCTGCATCACCATGGCTACCACCCATCTCCTCTTGGAAGTCTTCCTGAATTGCCCAAGTAGGATTAGTCTCTCCTGTTCTGTCAAATTGTACTGCTTTGTTTATTGGACACCTATTATGTGCTGTGCACTTTACTAGACTCAGGAGAGAAGATTACAAAAGTTAAGATCTTGACCTGAAGTAGCTCACGGTCTTCATAGGGAGACAGTCCGAGGAAAGCAGAGTTCTGCCGCTAACGAGAATCAGAAGTTCCTAAGCAAAGTAACTGCAATTGTGAGATTTTAAAAAGCTGACACAAGCCTAATTCTGTAACTACAGCTTCCTTGCCCCACTTGAACCACAGGCCCTAAATACCGAAAGGGGCAAATTTTCACTTTGTAATTCAAGTCTAGTCTCTCCTTCCAAAGAAAAAAGACAAATCAAATTTCTGACGCCAAGCTGCCATTCTGATTAACTGCCAGTAGAGGGGGCCCGCAGACAGGGCACTTCTATAGGTAAACTTGGTTGTTTTCTATGGTTTCTCTCCAGAAAGCCCTGGGTTTAACCAGTCTCTGGGCAGCACAATGCGCCCTTCATATCTTATCCTTCTATGGCCTGAAATGCTCAACATTATGATGAAAACAATTGATAATTTAGTCACCTTTGTGTCTACAGACAAAAGGTGAGGTTCCAGATAAAAAGTGTTTCTTGAAAGAGAAAAAATTCCCCACAAACCCACTCAACTAAGAAGCTAGACCGGAGTGTAAGGAGGGGAAGTTCTTTAAGAATATAGGCCCCTGGGGCGCCTGGGTGGCTCAGTTGGTTATGGGTCCGACTTTGGCTCAGGTCATGATCTCACAGTTTGTGGGTTCGAGCCCCATCAGGCTCTGTGCTGACAGCTAGCTCAGAGCCTGGGATCTGCTTCAGATTCTGTATCTCCCTCTCTCTCTGACCCTCCCCTGCTCACACTGTCTTTCTCTCTCACAAATAAATAAAAACATTAAAAAAATTTAAAAAAAGAATATAGCCCTTGAAGTCAGATAAGCCTGGATTTGATGTCCAGCTCAGCCTTTGATCACCTTTTTGACTTTGGGCAAGTAGCTTTAATCTCACTGTGCCTCAGTTTTCTCATCTGAAAATTGGGGGCTGTAATCCTGCCCACTTTACAGATTTCTTCTAAGAATCAAATAACATATGTACAAGTCACTTACCATGGTGCCTGGCAATAAATTGTTGTTTTTATTATTGGTAGTATCTCTCCTTTGATGGCTGCATCTCCAATACTTTCTCCACACAGCTCAGCTGCTCCTAGTTCTAAGTAAATTGTGTCATGTCCTCTAACTGTACCATCCCTGAAAGCTCACCTTCAGGCTTCCCATGCTGTGGTGCCCAATTCACCCACTACAGCAATTCCTCTGACCTCAGTGAGCTACCATTCCATTGGTTCTACTACTTTTTCACTATTAACCACCCATCATGGTCTCTCTACTATAGATTCCTCATTCTGGCGATGTGGCACTGCCGAACAGACACCCATGAGCCTTCTACCTCTCCCTCTGTCGTAACCATGGGGAAAATCCCCTAACCCTATTTAAACCCGACAACCCACCTTCAGGGTGCCTGTACCTGGGCAGCTAAACATCACAGGGGAGAACCAGACCACTGAGCTACCTGGATTTACTTAAAATTTTTATTTAATGTTTATTCGTTTTTTGTTTTTTGTTTTTGTTTTTGTTTTTTTTTTTTGAGAGAGAGAAAGAGAGAAGGAGAGAGAGAGAGAGAGAGAGAGAGAGAGAGAGAGACAGAGCACAAGTGGGGGAGGAGCAAAGAAAGAGGGAGACACAGAATCCAAAGCAGGCTCCAGGCTCTGAACTGTCAGCACAGAGTCCCACGTGGGCCTCAAACCCACAAACCGTGAGATTATGACCTGAGCTGATGTCAACACTTAACCGACTGAGCCACCCAGGTACCCCTGGATTTACTTAAATTTGTAACTAATCATATCAAGTGGATATTCAATAGAGCCAAATAAGCCTACCACGCCTACCTAGTGAATTTACTTTTCTGATCCCAAAACCTTTTTTCTTTCTTTCTGTTTTTTTAAGTTTATTTCTTTATTTTGAGAGAAAGGGAGAGAGCAAGTAGGGTAGGGACAAAAGAGAGGGAGAGAGAGAGAAACCCAAGCACACTCCACACTGTCAACACAGAGCCTGATGCAGGGTTCAAACTCACCAACTGTGAGATCATGACCTGAGCTGAAATCAAGAGTCCGAGGCTTAACCAACTGAGACACCTAGGCTCCCCCCAAAACCTTTCTTACTCTCTTCAAGGCCTTACTGTCTCCTCCTGCTTTTACCCTCACTTTTATATTTCACAGGGAAAAACATAGGCAGCTGTGTGAGAGCCCCCTCCTCTTTCTACCACTGAATGCTTCCGTCTCCCCACACCTTCACCTCTAGCACTAACCCTTAGACCTGAACCATAGGGCCCCCATCTGGAGGCCTGGATCTTGGAGAGTCCTGCTCTGATCTGGCTCCAGCTGTGTCTTCCTTCATGAGGTGACGCGCCTGGTCAAGGGGACATGCTCTACTTTCTTCTAGACCATATGTGTAGAAATCCCTACACAGTTGGCCAGAGCTGCTTCCAGGATTCGCACGAATGTTTTCCCGGCCCTCCCCAATGGTTGATTGCAGAGAGGCCCAAAGCAGAGCTTGCGTGTCTGGGCTGATGTGTCCCTGGGCATGTGTGTGAGGGCCTCCCTGTGAGAAACAGAGCTGGGGGTCGGGGAGAGAAAGGGCGTGGGCGGCAGTACAGGGCCTCCGTTTGTATTCTCAAATGTCAGTGGTGGACCCGGGCATGTCTTATTCTGCAGCAACCTAAGTAAGCATCAGTGCACTCCACTCCACCAAGAAGGTCCTCATCAAAATAGGTAATATCTGCGGGCGCCTGAGTGGCTCAGTCAGTTGGGTGTCTGACTTCGGGTCAGGTAATGGTCTCACGGTTCGTGGGTTCAAGCCCAGCATCAGGCTCTGTGCTGACAGCTTAGAGTGTGGAGCTTGCTTCAGATTCTGTGTCTCCCTCTCTCTCTGTCCCTCCCCAGCTTGTGCTCTGTCTCTCAAAAATAAATCAACATTTAAAAAATCTGTTTAAAATAACTAATATCTGTACCTTCACAAGCCAAGTGGGATCTGCTTCAGATTCTGTGTCTCCCTCTCTCTCTGTCCCTCCCCAGCTTGTGCTCTGTCTCTCAAAAATAAATCAACATTTAAAAAATCTGTTTAAAATAACTAATATCTGTACCTTCACAAGCCAAGGGTGAACCGGCATTTGACATGGTCAGCCATTTTTTTTCCCGGAGATGCTGTCCAGGCTTCCTTGATAGCACACTCCCTGGCTTCCCTTTACCTCACTAGCCACTCGTTCTGAGTTTTGGTGATGGAGTCTCCTTCCCCACCAGGCCTCCTAACTCCAAAGTATCCCAGAAAGAACCGGCTATGTCATCTGAGGGGCTTGGAGCAAAATAGGAATGTGGAACCCCTTGTGCCAAATTATTAAGACTTTCAAGAGGGTGACAGCAGAGCATTAAACCAAGTGCAGGGATGGTCTAAGTGTGGGTCCCAGTAGGACTGCACAGGCTGCCTGTCTACAAACCCAGTGCTAGTCTCAGGTCTCAATTCTTTTGTCCTGCCTCTTTCCTCACTCACTGGGTGACCTCATCCCTTCCATGGCTTTAAATTTCATCTGCACTTTTACATGTTAGTTCTACCTCTCTGTTGGGTTCTAGACTCCTCAATACCTTCACCTGGAGGTCTCCACCTGGAGGTCTCCTGGGCTTCTCTCTCCCAACATGTCCAACACAGAATTCAGGAGGCTCTCTTCCCACCCTTCCCCATGGAATGCACCTACCTTAATAAAGGCTCCACCATTCACCAAGTTGCACAGGCTGAAAATCTACAGTTCTTTTCCATCCGACTTCTTCTTTCCTACCTTGCATCTAATCTGACAGAAAAAACTTTTGGATTCACCAGGTAATGCCTCTGATCTGATTATTTCCATCCCTTGGATACTATAAACACATCATTTTTTGCCGAGTCTATTGCAACCATTTGCTAACTAGTCTTCCTGCCCTTACTCTCATCCTGTATCTTACATTCTCTGCACCATGGCCAGATTCAATTTCTTAAAAGTAGAAGTCAGGTTATGTCATGTTTTCTTTGAAACCTTCAGTATGCATAGAATGAACTTTAATCTAACGATCCCTGCCTATGGGATCAGAACCTTGCCCTTGGGTCCCCACCCATCAGCCACCCCTTGGCTCTTCTCACACTGCCCTTCTGCCACATCCACCTTCTAGCTCCTTCAACATGGGTGCGCAAGGCTACTGCGTGGCCTGTCTGCTGCTCTATCTGAAGCATGCTCCCCCAGATCTTACCATGGTCTTTCCTCTACCCCATTTAGTTTCAGTTCAGATATTGTCTCTCTGAAGTGGTCTTTCCTGAACACAGTATCTAATATGACCCTCTTACTCCAGTCTGTCTTTATCCCAGAATCTTATTTTATTTTCTTCATAACACTTTTTATACCTGAAATGATATTTACTTGCTTGTGTATCTGTGGCCTCCAAACCCCACTAGACTGTAAGCTTTTTGAAGGCAGAGCTTCATTTGTTTTGTACCCTTTTACATTACCACTGCCAGGAACAGCACCTGACATGCAACAGGTGATCAAGTGATGTTTGTGGAATCCTTGGGGACTGGCCTGTGGCCAGCTTTCTTCCATCCAGTGAAATGAAGAAAGTTAAAATATGACGAATGCATGGGTTTTTTCCTGCCCTTATTATTGTTGAGCAGCAATTTGATCTAGAGAGATAATTTTGATTTTCTTGTGGAGAAAGAAGTAGGACTTTTGGTGTCTAAAGTGAACTTGGAAAGCATGTGGGTGACTGAGCATTCATCTGTTCTCGAGAGAGATCACAGGGCTCAGATTGCTGAATAGGGTCACAAGGGGTACTTCTTGCCCTCTGATCAGATCAATCTTATGATGACTGGGACTAAAGAGTGGCCAATGAATTCCTTACCTCTGACTCAGTGGGCTGGGGAGTCATGTTCAGTAGCCTGCTTCCTTCCCTCTTCTCTTTAACTGGATACCAGTTCTCCTCTTTAGCATCTAGGAAGCTCCTAACTCATGCACAAGGCACTTTACTCAGGAGATGCAAATATTAAAGTTATACATTGGTGTTGTCATATGGTCAGTTAGTACAGGTGGATGAGTGAGCTAAGGAGTGAGAATGAGCAAGGGAGAGGAGAAAAGGAAGGAAGACAGAGAGTAGGAGAGAGGTTCTCGTCTCCTATAATAACCCCAACTAGCATTTCTATAGGTCCTTCAAAGAGACAGAATCATCAGTTCAATGGTCTTCATTCTAGTCATGTCTCTCCATACACCCCCTGCTCTACAATTGGCCACGATCCCCTCTCAGGGCTGGCTGTGGGGACACTTGATCTGTGCAGTTGCATGTGGCCCCATGCTCAGAAGAATCCCAGTGTGCTTTAATACTCTGTTGTTGCTATCCTGAAAGTCAATAACTTTTGAACAAGGGGCTTCACATTTTCATTTTGCACTGGGCCCAGAAAATTATATAGTTGACATTCTTCCACTGTGTAATCTGGGAACTGGGTCCTCTTTGAGCCCACTTACGACCTCTTCCTAAGACATCCAGCTCTGGAGTGGAAGCTCCCTACACCTCCTCTAACTGCTCCTCAAACTTGGCTGCTCACTGCAATTGCCTGGGGAGGTCTTTAAAAATTCTGCGGCCAGGGCACCTGGGTGGCTCAGTCAGTTAAGCATCCAACTTCAGCTCAGGTCATGATCTCATGGTTCATGGCTTTGAGCCTCACATCAGGCTCTGTGCTCACAGCTCATAGTCTGGAGCAGTCTGGAGCCTGCTTCTGATTCTGTGTCTCCCTCTCTCTCTGCTCCTCCCCTGCTGACGCTCTGTCTCTCTCTTTCTCAAAAATAATAAACACTAAGAAAAAATTAAAAAAAAATTCTGCTGCTTAGGTTCCCTTCCAGAGATACCAATTTAAGTGAGAGAAGTGCGGTCTAGGTATTTGGACTAATTATAAGCTCCTAAGTGACTAGCTACATAGCAAAGTTTGGGATCTACTACCATGAGTGCTTCCAAAGTGCAGGGCTGGCTGACACTTCACCTATTCTCAGCACACATCACCTGGAGAGTGTCCTAGAAGGACTTGCTTTTGCAATAGTATTACAGACTCCAAAAATTGTAGGCCACTTCTCTTTCCATGATTTTCACCCGTACACAGTGTCTCTTCTGTCCCCAAAGGGATTAAGGAATGCTCGTCCTCAGTCAGAGCCCAGAGAGGTGGCACTGGCTCACACCCACCTGGGTGAGTTAGGGTGCTGGCCCAGCCCCGGCCACTCTTCCCACTCCCAGAAACCTTGCTGCTGCTCTACCAGGGACTCTGGATAGAAACCAGAAGGAATGGGAACAGCCAGGAGAAACTCAGGTATGTCAACAGGGAGCCAATGTGAGGGGCGAAGAGGAAAGGAGGAGGATATGTAGTGTGAGTAAAGATGGCTGAAGAGTTCTATGGGCATTTGTCACATTCTAGAAGACAGTGAGGGGCTTCAGATCCTGAGCATAGATTTACCCCCTGACATTTTTCCTTTCTGTTCCAAATGACTTCAGAGTGGCTTATGATTATACATTTAATACCCAACTAACATCCTTATCAGGCCTGTATTTAGTGTCCTTCCCTTTGTGTCCTGGATTGGCTTCAGTAAGCTCACAACCTTCTCCAGATTCTAAGAAAAATTATATATGCACATGCAGATTCTCCCAGAGATCTATAATCTTATAAAGGCTAAAACCTTTATGTTTCCAACCACGGAAAACTGTGACAATTAGGTATAATGTGATGGACAAATGACTACCACCCTTTGCCCTGCCGCCCCCCGCCCCAGCCTAAAGGTATTTTCTGGGTGTTGTGCGAAGAGAGATGTGGAGGAAAAGATAAGGTTGACCGGGAAAACATCACATGAGTTACCCTGTCCACAGTCTTCTCCTGACCTAGTCTTCCAGGCCTGGGCCAATAGGAGGGCGACAACAATTGGGAAATTCCCAGAATTGTTTCCTGTGGCTGAACTGCACGTCCTGGCCAGACACAGGTCCATGCTATCCGTTGACGGGTAAACTGAAGCTGACTGTGGCCACCAGAGGGCAGCACGCCCAGGCAGGACCCGGGAGCTGCCGGGGGTAAGCTGAGCGGGTGCCCAGCGGCCATTTCATAAGCTTCAAAATAACAAGACCTTGTATAATAGATGATAGAATTTCACCCCCCCCCCCAACACTTCTTGTGTTGGAGCTGGGATTTACTATACTTTCTGAGATCTCACCTGGTCCTTCTATCATAAAGGGTAGGTAGCAAAATTACCCTCCACATCTTGACAGCTCTAAGGTGTCACTTGGGACAGCCATAACTATGCAGACCTTAGTACAGTTCATCCAGCCAGCCGTACAAACTGTGAAACATTTGTTCTGTAGCAGTATGAAAATTGCAAACTATTCTTCAAGACAGAAGGGAAGAAAACAAAAAGAAAAACTATGAATTCCATTTCAAGGAGAGACCTGCCATTTCCGCTTCCTCCTAGTGACCGGAGGCCCCCAGTCATTTATTTAACGTTAGACTTGCAGAGGCTCAGTGGTATTGTTATCACTCTACCGATAAATATAATAGGCTTCCTTGGGACTGTTTCCCAGCCCTTCTCTCAGAGGGCTTCCGACACAGTCTCCGTCTCCGTCGGCGGCCACAGGCTTGGCCTTTGTAACCCCGCCCCCCTGGGAAGGAGCAGGATGAAGGGCAGAGTCAAGCTGCTTCTCTGGTTTTTTCTCCGCCTGAGGCTCACGGAAAATGGGCATTTGGAGCTGAGCCCTGCAGATCAACAGGGTACTAAGAGGAAAGACTTTGAGCTTTATTAAGAGCTCAAAACTCACAAAATCTACCTTGATTTCTACATGTCCTGAGCCATGGTTTTTTTACCCTTCTTAAATTTCCTTTGATTTTTTTTTGGAAATCATATATTATCCTTAAAAATTATAGATACGCACACACACAGTTTATATGTGTGTGTGTGTGTGTGTGTGTGTGTGTGTGTGTGTATCAACCTCAGCCCAATTGCCATTTTGGGCTAAACAGTTCTTTGTTATGGGGGCTGTCCTGCACATTGTAGCGTGGTTACCAGCATCCCTGGCCAACATCCACTTGATATTAGTAGTAGCTCTCCCAGTTGTAACAACCAAAAATATTTCTAGACATTGCCCAATATTTCCTGGGGGGTGAAACTGTCCCTACCCGAGAACCAACTGACGGACTGACCTGTCTATCTATGTATCTATCTGTCTATGTGAAACCAGTTTGATTCAGAATCTGTTTCTTGTAGCCAAAAAATTGTTGACTAAGACAATGAAAAAACATGGGGGAAATTCTGTGAACTGCCCAACTCTCAATACAGCAAATTAGCAGCACAACTGGGACTGGAGATTAGGTCTCCTGAACGATCACTACCCCAGTGGACAACCTACTGCTTTTCCACAAGAGAACCGCACAAACTTGCTTACCCTTGTGCCATTCCTTATGCTAAAAACCCAGTACTGCTGGAGTTATGACAATATGTTTATGGAAGGAGACACCCTTGGCTAGATCCCCTCACTTGTTTGAAACACCAAATGAATAATCTGGATGAGGATCATGGTCAAACTTTTTCACAGGAGTGTGGGCTTGTTGCTGGGGATGGCCTGTCATACTTTCCCCAGCCCCCATGAAAGGGACATGCTAAATGCAGGGTACTTCCACCCCCTTTGGGATCCTGATCCCTTACCAGCTGGAGAGATTTAGCTTGACATGTTAATTTTCCCCACATTCTCACATTTCCTGAGGCCACTCACCTCACCCAAGTCACTGTGGGATGGTAGAAATACCTGTTTTTTTTACATTCAGAACTCCTATTAGCTATGGAAACTTTTGAAGGTCAAAAGGAGGTGAGAATGCCAAATAGTTCTGTGTAACAAGCATACAACAAATTTGAGCATATGAAAAGAATTATTTTGAAATTGACATCTAGTAAAATTTATTCATTTTGGTCTGCAGTTCTACGACTTCGGCCAATGCCTGGAGTCCTGTGACAACCACAAAATCAAGATACAAAAGAGTTCATCACTGAAAAGAATTTCCTCCTACTGTCTCTTCTAAGTCAACTCCTCTTCACCAACCCTAGGCCTAGGCAACCACTCATCTGTTCTCTGTCCCTATAGTTTTGCTTTTTCCAAAATATAAATAGAATCATGCATTATGTAGCTTTTGGAGCCTGACTTCTTTTACTCAGCAGAATGCAGATTCATCCATGTTACTTCTTCTCTCGATAGTTTTGTTCTTATTGCTCAGTGGTATTCCACTGTATGGATATGGCCATTTGTCAGTTGAAACACATTAGGGTTGCTTATAATTTTTGGAGATTATGAATAAGCTGTTTTAAATAAGTGCCTACAGGTTTTGGTGTGAACACAATGTCTCATATCTCTTGGGCAAACTCTGAGTAGTGGTACTGCTGGGTTATATGATAAATGTATGTTTAATTTAACTCTATAAACAAACTCCCAAATTTTTTTCCAAAGTAGCTGTGCCATTTTGTGTTCCCATCAGTTATGAATGAAGATTCTAGTTGTTTTTCCATCCTTACCAGTCCTTGATACTGTTATTTTGTTTTAAAATTTTATGTTAGCTATTCTAAGGGTGCCTGGATGGCTTAGTTGGTTAAGTGTCCGACTTCGGCTCAGGTCATGATTTTGCAGTTCTTGAGTTCGAGATCCATTTTGGGCTCTTGTGCTGACAGCTCAGAGCTTGGAGCCTGCTTCAGATTTTGTGTCTCCCTCTCTCTGCCCATCCCCTGCTCATGCTCTGTCTCTCAAAAAATAAATTAATTAAAAAAAATTTAAAATTTTATTTAGGTTATTCTAATATGTTTATAGTAGCATCTTATTATGATTTTACTTTATCTTTATCTAATGACTAATGATGTTTAACATCTTTTCACTCAAAGTGTCTGTCCAAATATTTTGTCCATTTTAAAAATTGATTTGTTTTATTATTGTTGAATTTTGAGAGTTCTTTATATTATTCTGGATACAACGGCTTTGTCAAATATGTGATTTGCAAATGTTTTCTCCCAATATGTGGCTTGCTTATCATCTCTTCGTACCTTTCATAGAGAAAAAGGTTTTAATTTTGATGAAGTTCAATGTCAGATTTTTCTTCTATAGATTGTAATTTTAATTCAAGAGTTGTTTTTGACAGTCTCAATCCAAGGTATTCTGTGGATATCAAATATGTTTCATAAATGTTATGAATTCTTTGAGTCTCACATTCAGCTCCTGCCTGTAATGGTCTGCAAACACTTTCTTTCACTTTTTTTCTCTAGCACTGCCCACGTGAACACACCCACACACTTAAGCCTTACAAACACAGATTTCCTGTGTCACCCAGAACCCTCAACCCACCCTTTCCAGGCTTCCTCCCAAAGATCACAAAAGTCACATTTTCCAAAGTATGTTTTTTAATCATGCAGGGGAAAGTGTTGGAAGTTTGGAGTGGTCAGTATTATGTTTATGGTCGAACACTCCAGAATATCATTCTGGATCCTTTCTCTCGAAATTGTGCAAGGAGGAATGGTATTCTGGAAACTCATCCCTCTCTCCACAAAATACACCCATCCCTGCTGTAACAAAGTTATGCTATAGATCAATGGATTTTAATGTTCAGTCAATTAGTTAGCTATGCTTATTTGTTTTTTGAAACATGTCCCGTATATTCAAAGGAACAGATGTTTTCAGGGGCTGCTCTTAAGTCTGGATGCAGTGTCTTCCCACTTAGGTCCGATGAGCAGTCAGCCATTTCGTAGTTGATACAATAAAGGAATGGTGGGAAAGAGAAGGACAGGGGAAAGGGTGGAGTTAAAGTGTAGAAGAGGGAAATTATGATTCATCCCTGAGCACATGAAGTCAGTCCTTTCTTCCATTTTTGTATTCACACTAATACAATCTTTATCATTTCTATTCTAAATGTACCCCATGCCAGTTTATTATAAGACATGTGAGTTATTTTAAAAAAAATCTTTTTTAATGTTTTATCTGTTTCTGAGAGAGAGAGAGAGAGAGAGAGAGAGACAGTGTGAGTAGAGGAGGGTCAGAGAGAGGGAGATACAGAATCCGAAGCAGGCTCCAGGCTCTGAGCTAGCTGTCAGCACAGAGCCCGATGCGAGGCTCGAACCCACAAACTGTGAGATTGTGACTTGAGCCGAAGTTGGACTCTTACCCGACTGAGCCATCCAGGTGCCCTGACATGTCAGTTATTTTATGTTGGATAAATCTACAGTTAGGGCCTACTTCGAATTTAGTGAAATTATTGCCTTAAAATAAACCCAAACCAAATATTATAAGTTATTTTATCTTGACACAGTCCCTTACAGTATAACTTGTGCCAGGCCAGAAGGACTCAGAATGCAAGTGAATCCTGCATGTCATGGTGTCAGTCACCGAGTCACCCATTCATGGTTCCCCTTCTTCCATTTCCTGTTTGTCCATTTGTGCTTCCTACTTCTTCAGCTTCTGGACCCAGAACTTCAAAGCTTAATTCATCCTTCAGTGATCAGTGGCTAAAAGCAAACAAATGGATAAAGAAAAAAGATAGAACCAAAAAAAAGAAAAGAAAAAAGAAAGAATAATATTCTTCTAGTTCTTCCATGGACAACAGGAGACTTGGTACAGAGTCTGTGAGAACCTTCCAATGTGGCCAAACACAAAGAGACATATCAGGGCAAAGGTCTGTGTCTGACCACCAAGAAAGCTCGGGTCAGACAGACTCACTATGGTTGCTCACAGATGCATACAAAATAAATCCTAACATTTTTGTGAGGACCTTGGGTGATAAAAGAGAACCCCCACCAAAGCATTTTCTTCTCAGACAGTTGATAAAATTTGACAGCTTTGAAGAGGAAACGACTGCAGGATGTTGGTAGCAGAATCACAGGGGAAATGCTGCACTCTGCAAAGCCTTACTCGAGTACCGTGAAGCATACCCTGAAATGGATAGAAATGCCAGTAAAGGACATCATTTTATAAAAAAGTAAAATCTCAGTAATTTCTCACAAGTCAGCAGCTCTAACCAACACACAGACATTGATATTTTTCTGTTTGACTTTGTTTCATGAATTTTAGAATTATTTCTTCTGTCAAACCCTAAGATTTTTTTTTTTTTAACCAGCATTGCAACATGTCATGGCAATGGAAACTTTCATCCATTCGACAGCCCTCAATCATATGACACAGTAATGCAGAAATGTTCTGCTGTGTCATTTTCTGTTTCTTTGACATGCCTCACCTGTACTTCTTTGTTTTTCCTTACACAGCCCAAACAGCAAACACTGGTTCTAATTTCCAAGAATGTTGATATCTTCCAGTCTTCGGGAAGTGACTTTTTAGGAACATAGAGTATTCTCCCCATCCCCTCCAATGGGTTTTAGATACACATTCTTTACCGCCGAAGAAATATTCTTCCATTCTTGATAATTGACTTTCTAATATAAATCAGGATTGAACTTTATCAGGTGTAACTTCACAATCTTTTGAAGATATGTGGCTTTTTAGTTCTTTGACTTATTGATATAATAAACCATTACAAAACGATTAGAATAGTTTTTCTAATATTGAAGTACTTTCACATTCCTGGAGTTTTCTAGATACTTGGGGTATATGAGTGACAAAACAGGCACTCTCTAACTTTGTGGAGTTTATGGTCTATTTTATTTTTTATTTTATTTTTTTTAACGTTTTTTATTTATTTCTAGGAGAGAGAGAGAGAGAGACAGCGTGAGCAGGGGAGGGTCAGAGAGAGAGGGAGACACAGACTCTGAAGCAGGCTCCAGGCTCTGAGCTGGCAGTCAGCACAGAGCCCGACGCGGGGCTCGAACCCACGAACCGCGAGATCATGACCTAAGCGAAAGTCGGACGCTTAACCGACTAAGCCACCCAGGCGCCCCTGGAGTTTATGGTCTATTTTAAATGATTTTTATAAAATGAGCGGAATTACTCTATTTTTCTATGCAGAGACTGTTTTTGCTTTTCAGTCCTTCCATGTGGGTTTTGTGTGTGTGCATGTGTGTGTGTGTGTGTGTGTGTGTGTGTGACAACTAAATATACATAGCTCTTGATCTTTTTATAGTTTACTGAGGTACAAGTTTTATGGTCCAAGCCATATAATTTTTCCACTGTCAGTATACAATTTGATGATTTTTAGTAAATTTATAGTGCTGTGTAGCAATCACCACAAACCTGTTTTAGAACACTTTCATCACCCCGGGAACTTTCTTCCTGCCCATTTTCAGTCCGTCCCTGCCCTCACCCTCAGCCCCAGACAGCATGCTCTCTGTATCTATAGCCTTGCCATTTCTGGGTATTTCTTGTGTATGGAATTGGAATATGCTGGCTTGTGCATTCAGCTCTTTCACTGAGCGTAGTGGTTTTGAGGCTCACCATGCCATAGCACATGTCGGTACCTTATTCCTTTTTGTTTTTGAGGGGTGCTGCATTACCTGACTGGATCGCACCGTGTTCACTGTGTCAGTCCATCCAGCAATGGATGGACTCTGGATTGTTTCCAGTTTGACCATTAAGAATAATGCTGCTGGGAGCATTTGTGTCCAAGAAATGTTATGCTTTCACATCTTCAGGAGTTGATTTCTAGAAGTGGAATTGCTGGGCCCTGTGATAAGCTTACGTGGCAACTTTTTAAAAAGCATCCAGTGTAGGGAGAGTGGCTACCCTTCTGGAAAGTTTCCTTTGTTCCTCCTGGTGGTGGCCCCAGAGGAGTTGAGAAAATTTCTCCTACTCTCACTGGTACAGTGACCCAGTTCAGAAGCCAGCAGGACAGGGCCATCAGTTTTTCTCTGGCCGGACTTTCAGCACCTGAGGTAAGCTGGAAATGACACACTCCAGCCAGGCTTCTGATCACTGAGCACTTCCTGAAGTGGCTCCAGTGTCGGTGCTCCTGCCTCAGGAGTCAGTGTAGATGCTTCCTGGGACCTTCCCCTCTGGGCGCATGGCTATTCCTCCACTTCCACTGCATTGCATGTCGGGCAGCCCTGCCTTCCTACATCTTACAGAAACTCTCTTCCCCCCAAATAGCAGGCAGACAGCATTCTTCTTTACTTTTACTTTCATTTCACATTTTCCCATATTGTTACTGAAGTAATTTTTTGGTCATTTCAATGAAAATTTGGAAATAGGTCCATTACACCATGAGGTTAAACTGCCTGAAATTCTAGATGGTTCTTCCTTTGGGGCTCCCTCAGAGCATCCCCTGTGCTCCCTTTGGCCTCTGCACTGCCTTTTCTTTCTCCCCAGGGACTGCACCTGCTTAGCCCCAAGGAACATGTTCAGATTTTATGGTTCCTGTGATGTTCTTGGCTGACAGCTTCAAGCCATACTGATCCCTTTACTTTCTTGAGTGCTTTCTCTTTTATTCTTTCCCAGATAATGAAGCCCACATTTCTACTGCCCTTTGCTCTAACTGCAAACTCTGCATGTATTGTGATATTCGTAGAAACTGCTTGTGAACAGAGAATAGAAGAATTTGGGGGTCGAGGAGGACCTGAGCAATCTTCTTGTTAAACCACCTCACATTATATATATATATAATATGTATTTGTAATATTATATAATATATGTAATATTATACATATTGAA